>NW_024580667.1:18412240-18437276 GCF_017639235.1 Corvus kubaryi | reverse complement strand
TGGAAGTGGTAAACAGACTGAACATCTTAAGGGTTGTCTTTTCACATCGTCAGTGGGAGAAGGGAGGAAGGTGGGGGGGAGGAGGAGAGTTCTGAAGGTGGTATTTTTTTTTTTTTCTTCTTTTAGGTCTGTTAATAAACTTCTTTATATTCTTTCAAGTTTGGTGCCTGTTTTGCATTTCTCCTAATTCTTATCTCACAGCAGATAAACAGTAATGAGTATTTTGGACCAAACCACTACACTAAATTGGTGTTTCTGCCCGGTTACAAACCGAACCCGCGACAGACAGGAAGGGCCAAATGGTACTCGGAGATGGGCTGTGCATGGGTAGGTGGTAAGAAATTGTATTGGGCATCAATTCTTTTACTTTTTTTTATTTGGGGGGGGCAGTGTGTTTGTCCCCTTTTATTACTATTATTATTATTATGATTGGGGGGGGTTAAAATTTTAATTAAAGTATTAAACTGTTCTTATCTTTCTATGTCAATCTATGGCTTCTCCTTTATTTTTGGATTCCCCCTCTTCATGGCACTAGGGAGGGGATGTGTCATACTTAGCTGCCAGCAGAAGTTAAACCCAGCAAAGGCAAATGGCATCCTGGGGTGCATAAAGAAAAGTATAACCAGCTGTGACTCAAACACAGCATAGCCAGCCAGTCAAAAGAGGTGATTATCCCACTGTGTTCGGCATTGGTGTGGCCTTACCTTAAATCACTCTTGTGCAGTTCTGGGTCCCACAACTTAAGAAGGATGTTAAGGTCCTTTGATGTGTCCAGGGGAGGACAACAAAGCTGGTGAAAGGTCTGGAAGGCATGTACTGTGAGGAATGGCTGAGAACTTTGTGTTTGTCAAGTTTGGAGAAAAAGAGGGGTGGTTTCATTGCTCTCTACAGCTTCCCGAGGAGGGCAAGTGGAGAGGGAGGTTCTGGTCTCTTCTTCCTGGCATGCAGTGATAGGACACATGGTAGTGGTTTAGAGTTACACCAGGGAAGGTTTAGACTGGGTGTAAGGAAGCATGTCTTTGAAGAGTGGGTGTTCAAACACTGGAACAGGCTTCCTAGACAGCTGGTCAATGCCCCCAGCTTGTCAGTGTTTAAGAGGTATTTGGATGATGCCCTTAATAGCATTTTGTAACTTTTGGTAAGCCCTGAATTGGTCAGGTAGTTGGATTGGATGATCGTGGTAGGTCCCTTACGACTGAAATAGTCTATTCTATTCTACACCAAACACATAAGGAAAACCTAGATTTCTGTCTTTAAGACTAAAGACATAACTGCATCTGAAGAAATATTAAATCTACTTCTTATTTTCTAATCTGGAAGAAATCCTCTTCAGAATTCTGCAACTCTTAATTACTCGCTTATATAAAAATGACCACTGTTGTGCTAAACCTGTTAAAAAATGTCTTAAAATCCAGCTGGTGTTATCTCAGGGTAATATTGAAAGAGATTATTACTGATTACCATATATTTGTTTTATTTGAAATGTTACATTGATAACATTTCTTGTATGTCCAGCACATAAAAGCTACAATGGGTGTGTCTATATTTATCTTAAGTATTGTTACTGACACTTTCTATTGTAGATATGTCATGCACTATGAGAATATTTTTCTCTCTGGTTGCACTATTGTATTTATAAAGATCTTCTGAAGCTAAGGATTTTTTTTCTTTTTTGAAGCTGAGACAGACGAGCAAAACATTCTAAGGAGTTGTGCAGAGAAAAAGAGATTTAATAATTTATATTTACTTAGATATATAAATATTCTCTAAGCAAATCTGGATAAAACAGTCACAATTTCCGCCTCAAACAGACAAAAACAAAAGTGTCCTATGATATCTCCCCATAATGCTACACTTCCTCAAATGAGCATGGAGCAGTCATGCAGCATGGTTCCTTCTTCAGTATAATTTTCTGACTGTTCTTAAAAATGCAATCCCACAGACTCATCCTGGCTACTACTTATGGGGAGACACAAGAATGAATTAGTAGTGCTGTTTTTGGGAAACAAATGTAACTTTAATGTTGACATCCTGTTTATCCCCTGTTGAGAAATAAAGTATTCTGTGTATTGAAATGATGAATTATAACCGTTAAACAAAAATGTAATGCGTTTGTTACAGCCACCAAGTAGACAAATTACCATTATGCTGTGCAAGTAATACTTTACAAACCCATTTGTCACACGGGAGAGGTGTCACATGCAATCTGATTCACCCGGCTTAATGTATGAAATGAAACCTTGATTTTCTTCAGCAGATGTAAAACAATAACAACTAGCTTTCATTGCAGAACCAGTGATAAATACTTTGTTTTTTCAACAAAGCAAACAAACAAAAATTCAGCATCTCTTGTGCATTTGATAAAAAAAAAAATGTTAGGGTTACATTACATTTTAATTGGTGGTAAGTATACTGGAAGCTTCTACATATCAAACATATCACAGCAACTACCATGTTACAGTTATCAATTCAACAGAACTCACTAAACTTCAAATAAATTCAGCATGATAGATTGTTTTTGGATGGAAATCAGCACAGATTTGGTCAATTTATGTACAGCTGCACTGATTTATAGCAGGTTAAAGTGACAATATTTCTATCCATGTCAGCAAAATTTAATCTCCAATTTACAGCAGTCATGACAAGGCCATAGGTACGATTTCCAGTATACACTGAAAATGAGATTTAGGTAAAAACTAATTTCTGGGTTGAGGAAAGGGATCTAGAAAGATCCCTTCAACAACACTCTCAGGCTGGAGATGCCTAAATCAGCAACTTCTTTGCCTTGAGTATCAACTTCTAAGCCAAGTGCCACCCCCATGTAGCAGAACTTCTTTCTGCCTACTCAGGCAGTGAGTCCTACCTTAAACTCTCCAAGTATTTAGTAGACAGAACTAAATTCAGACATCTATACTACAGGCTTGCACATCAAATCTCTTTGTCTAGGTTATTCTTTATCAAAAGAGAAAAATTAGGATCTGTAGTGAAACAGCAGATTAATCTCACTGTCTTACTAGCTCACATTGTCTGTTTTCCTAAATACCCCAAAACAGTAGGCTAGCTTGGTACACAGTGGACGCAAATAGAAAAGTTTATATGTGTTCAGCACAGTACATAGTATAGGTACTTCAGGAAAAAAAAAAGGAAAAAAGAAAAAGGAGGAAACCCCAACTTTTTTTGTAACAGACAAGTAGAGAGAGCGCTCATGCATTTTGTTACTTATTTCCTTCTTTCCAGCTGGGTTGCCAATATCACGAGTATTAGGGAAACATACAAAATGATTAAGTTTGAAACTAATGGTCTGGATGTCTTTGTCATTTTCAGTTGGAACTTGTCAGACAAGTTTCTAGCTGATATTTGATGAAATAGTCTTTTGTTTTAAGCTCCCTCATAATTCCATACCAACAATGTTACTTCTCTTTTCCCATAAAAGCAGTGCTAGAACCACTCATGAACAGTGACTGTTGTCCATCAGTTTGGGTCAGAGATGTAGCAAAACACTAACCACCATGTCAACAACCTTGAGTGAGAACAATAAAAACTGTACATAAAATATAGCCCTTGGGCAAATGCAGTAGCAGAAGCAAAAAACCCTTGAGAATAAAAGATACCCATTCTAAAAAATAATGCCTATCCTTGAGTCCTATTGACATTGATGACAGTTTTGTCACTGAGCCCCAGAGAGGTATAAGCCTTGTGATGTTAGTGAATAATCTAAATCAATGTCTCTTGGAGACTGCTAATGCAGGAATTCAGTAGATATTGTTACGAGAAATACTGAGGAGTCTTTATGTGTACATATGTATATGTATACATATATATCTTTTTCCTCCTAACTTATCTGCTAAGAATTCCAGTTATGTCTTTGGAGAGCCCAACACAGCAGGCTTACTCTGTGCTTAGAAAGACTAATCAAAGTGATCAGAAAAGGCACCCATTTAGAGAAGAAAACTATGATTTAGAAGTCTTGTCTTTATAAGAGAATTGAACAGGTCAAGGTAATAACCACACAGAAGCCAGGAAGAAAAACTTACCTTTGTATAAGGAAAGGTCATTCTGTCATTACTTCTCCATGGGAGAGTTCCTGTGGGTGTGTGAACAGGATAGAGAATGTGTATGTTTCAACAGGGAGAAAAAGAAATGTCAGTAAATAGTTTGGCATGCAGAGTTCAGAACAGGAACCGAAAAATCATCTTTTCAGGCCATTTTATCGTGGATCAGGATGCTGTTGTACTGGAGCATATGGTGAGTTTATAAATTCTTCAACCCCACCAAGCTCTGTCCACTTTTTTTTCAGAAGTTCACAGCAGTTTTGTGTTCTCATCATCTGATTTCTGGTATCCCTAATGGATGTAAAAACACAGAAAAGTATACTTATAATACTGGAGCTATGTAACAGACTACAAATCTTTGGTGGTCCTCTTCTCCTTCCTCTAGTAGATGATGGCCGAAAGAAATTAATGCCTTGATGGGAATTTTTGTGGTGGAATATTTTAAGTGTGAATTTCCTTTTTGACCTTATGTTTCCTTTCTGATTTCATTAAAAATTTGTTTGCCAAGAGTTTTAATTCTTCTTCCATTCCCGTTTGTGTAACAAGGACTGGTCTTGTTCTTCATGGATTACTCAAACACAAAATACAGGAGGGCATTCAGTTCTCTATAAGACAGGTGAATTTATTCACTCCTATAATTTAATTTAAACAATCTTTGTCTACTTCTCCTGTCCCAAAATTAATTTCTTTCTATAAACAGGGCTAACTGCTCATTGTTGACACTTTTTTAATACATCATACTGCCAGAAGACTTTCCTCTCCAATCACTCATTTGTCATTAAGAAAGATAAAAAAAAAAAAAAAAAAGAAAAAAAAAGACAGGAAAAATAAAAAAGCTATATATTTTGGGGTCATTTTTTTCAGAGGTCTCTTTCTGATCCAGGAAAGAGAGTTTTCCCACATGCGAAACTGAATAACCATATGGAGATTACAGTGTGTCATTCTGGCATTGTTACATTTTCATTGGTTCTTATCTTGATTTCCCTAAAGTCACTTGAAAAGCACATCAAGACTGTAAGAGGAGTTTACTTTGCCAGAGTCAGCAGCCATTTTGGGTTCCTGATCTCTTTTCAGCAACACTGTGGAGATCCAGATTGAAATCTCAAGACCAACACACCAGAGCAATTGTCTTGAACAATACTAGAAAATACAATGCTCTCTTCCTTCGAAAAAATAGAAATTTCAACATATGAAGTCAATATTAATTTAGAAGAGTAGCTAAACCTGTAGTGTGCAATGCACAAACTTTTCTGACTTATACTGATAACACAGCACAGCACAAAATCTCTCTCTTTTCAGTGCATTAATGAAGATTAATTATATATTGAATGGGACATCAATGCCATAGAAAACATGGTTTCTACACCGCAATATTAAAGTTAGACTATAGGCCCTGATTCCTTCCGAAAGTTCTGTGTCAACACTTTGGAAAAGGTCTGGGCACTACATTCCTCTCTGAGCAGATTTTAATTTGCTCGTATCATAACATTGAAGGGTGATTCAGCTGTAATTCTTTTTTCCTAAATTATTGAACAAAAATAACTACATTTCAATTACAATAAGCACATGTAACAAACATGGGTACCTCTAAACTGCAGTCTATAAAGTAATGAACATCTATTTTTAATGGTAAAAAATCTGACTCTAAAAAACACATAGTTAACTTTCAAAAAAAAAAAAGACTCATAAAAGTAAAATTGATTATCTATTACACATATCCAACTTTCTTTACATTCAATAATTACAGAGGAGCAGATGTTCACATGCTAATGAACAAACCTGCAGGTGAGGCAAACAGATCCTCACTGCCTTACATCTTTTAAGAACTGTGGAACTGTTTCTCTCTAAATAGAAAGAGAATAACAATAATACCATGCATTTTTAAAGATTGGCAGATACCAGGTTTTTTATTACTAAGAAAATGGTTTCATAGGAGTTATTTATGAACACCCATTATATGCTTACAATTGCTGAAATACTTATAGTTTATACTTGGGCACATGCACAGTATTCGAATCATAGGCGGCTTTGTTCAGCTTCCATGGTACAGTAAAAAGGAAGAAGCATTGTTGAAGTAAATAAAGTAAATAAAGTAAATCCTAGGAATATTTCCTAATTTCAAGTTGTAGGAGAGAGAGTACCCAAAACAAAAAAAGGTTATAATAAGAACAGTACCTTCCTCGAAGAAAGGAGAAAGGTACAGAACAGAACAGCAAAAGTAAATTCATAGTGTCTATAGAGGTAAATAAAATTCAGAGAAAACAGGAATTGGACAAGAAACTTGGATACTTTGACTGCATTCACAGACGTGCATAATGTAATCCCTACACAAGCACAACCCAGTCCCTTTTCAGAGCCATCTTAGGATATGTGTATACTACTTAATAACATTTGTGGGAGCAATTTCGTTCTTCCTCAAGCTTTCTTGTACCAAACCAAAGAAACAAAATCTTTTATGTACTCTTTTAACATTGTCTCTATATGTCCTATCAACCTCTACTGAATCCAGTCTTAAACACTCTTTAACCACTTTTATCAAAATTAATTACCAGATTTGTAAATAGTATTCCAGTAATGTCTTATTTCTACCTAGTGACATGGCACTCATGTTTTGATAATCAAAAAAAAAGAGAAAAAGGAAATTTTCTAACTGCTGTTTTTTATAAAAATGCATGAAAAATTTTCAACAGCTTCCCAAATATTGGTGTGGCATAATCCAAAATATTTTTACTAATTTTCGTGTGCAACAAATTAAAGAATATAGGCATATTGGAATGAAACGATAGTTCAAAAATAATTGGAGACCTGAATAATATAAAGATCAAATAACATGAAATAAAATGAGTAACAAGAAAACATGTTTTCAAATTATTTTCAGTTAGACAATTTACAGGATTATTGTGACCAGAAATCCTGAACATTTATCCATCAATACCCTGTTTCACTCTCAAGCACCAAGAAGATAGAAAAGCAAAATAAAACCATTTAAATCTCATTACAGAAATTGTGATAAGAGATGCTTCAGGTGTACTTTGAGGAATTGGAGAATAAAACGTACAACAAATGCTCATGAACATCAAAAATGATATTCCTATATTCACCTTCCACGACACTTCAGTACTTTTACCTTTCTGTCACCAAATCTTTATTCTAGGTATTATCTCAACATGGCTCTCTGCTTAATATGAGTTGCAGTTTTGTAATCCCCATCCCCAGATTGTTCTTCTCCAACCAGGCTCAAGTTATCTCACCCCTGAGACCTTCTCTCCCCTTTCTTGGTGCACTATCCAGCTGATTCCTTAGCAGGTCTCTCCATAGTGATAATTAGTGCCTTTTTTCATCACTCTGCAGGGAATGCCTTTATGTTTTATTTCTGCCTTTCATGTGTTTCAGGCTATGCCCCCCAGTGTACTCAGCCACAGCTCCTCTTCTCAGCGCTAAGAGACAGAGCAAAAGCCTCTCCAGACTTAGCTGCTGGACCACCTGATGCTATGCCCTCCAACAAAGCAGTACCTCCCCTGTTAACCAGTCTATGTTACCCAACAGTAGTGAATCCTGATCAGTTAATGGAAAAATAGTTGTTATTAATTATGTGTCCAAAAGTCAGGAAGCCGAAATGTTGGTGTGCCAGTTCTCACTAACATTACTCAGAGTTTCCAGTTAAGTTAATTGCCTTCTGCAGACATAAGAACAGTTGTGAAATATTCTCTACTGACCTGAGTTAAATAATTTACTGAGATGAGATTGTGATTTCTTTCATCTTTCATTTGGGAAGAAACAGACAAGAAAGTCCAAGGAAAATGGATCCAACCTAAAATAGTTATAATCCAGTGGCTAGAGAGAAATGTCATGCAATATGTAGTCTCTTGTCTCTCTGGCTGGGGATTAGGTTCTTTTTAATTGATTTCTTGAGTGAGAAGGCTAGTGGAAAAGAGATTGTATCTCTCCTTACAACCATAGTCTGTATTCACTTACCAAAACTAGAACCCAAGCCTGTGTTTCTGCTTTCTCAGGTGAAGGTTATAACTTCCAGGCAGTTTCCCACTCATGTAATTTTGCCTCTCCTGTCTGTCTTGGAGCTGAAAAAGCTTCCCGATTAAGATGTTATCAAACCAATATAATTCTGCAACTGTTCAGATGCATTAATACATACATTTAATAAAGAAAAAATAAAACCCCCAGAATATTGTTTGAAAAATATTTTTATGGCTTTCTACTAATGAATAAACAGAAGCCCTATGGTAGTGTCTAAATGAGCATATGAACACCACCAAACGCTAAATAATAAATGACTTCTCATCTTGGCCCTATTAATTTTAGATATAGGCATTATTACCTCTGGCAAAAGCATATAGCCTCTTCATCTTTCCAAGCTGTGTAATAGAGGAGCATTTTTAGCATTTATTAATAATCTTAGTGGATTGTATACAAATAAAAGTATAAGTCTTATTATAAAATCTGGGAGAAAAATAATCTATAACTCAATGGAGTAGTGGAAATATTAGTCTAGTAACCATAACTGTCTACTTAACTTTTCATTATTTAAATTCAAAGTTCCATTGAATTTTCTATATTTTTTTACTGTTAAATAAAGGATTTCCATAGTGAAGCACAAATTCATTCAATTCCTGAACTTGACAATGAGCAAGATATTTTGGCTAGTTTTTTCTTTTAAAAAAAAATATCTGTAAGCGACACAAATGTAACTTTTTAACATTCCTGTTATTTATTTAATTGAATTATAAACTTAAGAAAAAAACCCAAACACAACAGTTACTCATTCAATTGTCTAACTAGTCTATGAGAAAGAACTTTCTGAAAAAAATGAGCCAACTGATGTCAGCTGATGGGTTTTATTCACGTTAGCCAAAACCTTTGCAAATTGTCACATTAGTATTTAGTGAAGCAGTTTGTACTATTCAACACTACTATCAGTGGGGTTTGATATCTTGTATTGCTTTTGCTGCTTCTCAATGACTCAGTGGGATATTTGGGGACAAAATAAGTACACCTGAATTGAAAATAAAGCAGGTAACAAATTGAGTTAGCTCTCAAGCTTCAGCATCTTGCTCAGAGTTTCAGTGACACATTTACATGGAGTTGGTGTCCTTGAAACTTCCTCTGAAATTATGAGTCACTTTTTTTGGAAACTTGGGAATGAAGGAAAATATGTGCATGAGTAGGAGAGTATATCCTCAAGTTTGCCTGGAAGAATCAAGGATTCCTCCTCCTTTTGCAACCAGCGTTAAGGCTAAGAGCATCCATCTTTTTCAGGGCTGAGTCCTGCAGCTCATTTCTTCCTCTCTTGCCCTCCTGTTTTGTGAGACAGACAATATGATTTTAAACTTTGTCAGCTATTCCCGGTCTTCCTCAAGCTTTCTTGTACCAAACCAAAGAAAAAACATCTTTTATGTACTCCTTTAACATTGTCTCTATATGTCCTATCAAGCTCTACCGAATCCAGTCTTAAGCTTCCTGGTCAAAAAGCTTTGTTCCAAATGATTAGGAAAATTCAAACAACATTTCAGCTTGTGCCTGGGGGTGTCCAGCTCAGAGCACAGCCAGTGCAGGCAGTAGCTAGAGCAGTAAGGCACACAGAAGTGAGGACAGAAGCTCTGCTGAGGCCAGCACACACAGGATCTGCAGTGGTGGTGTTGACACCACAGGCACCAGTCCATCAGCAACTATTCCTGACATGGCAGAGCGAGGTCCCGAGGGAGGAAGCTGCTCTGCACCTCCAGTCGGGTGATTGTTGCCTCTTGATGAGCCAGAGGGTTTACTTGTCCACTTGAAGTGTGTGCTGGGGAAGTCTCTGTGTCACACAGGACAGGAGTAGCAGGTTGAGGTCAATAGGCTGTGTGATGTCAGAGATGACAAAAAGGAGAGTGACCTAAGCTTTTCTGAGATCCTGAGGGTACAACTGTTTGAGCCCCACAGCTGTACCAAAGAATAGGAGCAGGCAAGGCCTGTGCTGGTTGGGTTGGAAAATGGGAGTAAAAGCTGGAAGCTCATGTCTTCTAGCACCAGGAAGACAGTTCCTGTTCCTCATGTTCCACCTGCAGATCTCCAGCTCCTGAATGTGTTCAGTGTCCTGGTAGCAGCAAGTGCCTGGGAGCTGTGAGCTGGGTCCAATGAAGAAGCAAAGTCAACTGAGAGTGAGTCCCAGAGCAGAACCAAAAGGAAGAGTTGACTGGCAGCAGAGGGCAACTGCCTGCTGAGCAGTCAGGCAGGTTTGTTGCCTACAGGGACTTGAGTGTTAGACATTAAGAAGAGACCACCAAGGCTCAGTGTTCAGTCTCCATCATTGGAGATGCTGATTACCCAGCTGGACATACTCCTGGACAACCTGTTCTATCTGACTCTCCTGGGAACATAAACCTGAGGTAGATGATTCCTAGAAGTGTCCTCCAGCCTCAGCCATCCTGTGACTCTACCACATCTGAGGTGTCAGATGTGTCTGACCACAAGAAACACAGGAAAGAATTGCCACCCTGTAGCCAGGAATGGAGGATACCTTCCCCATGGTAGAATGGTTTTGGATAATTCAGCTATGTCATGAAACCTCTGTTTTGAAAATGAATCCAGGGTCCTTTGGGCACACTAGAATGGCAGACCTATGCAGAATTTTCTGGGTGCACATGCGGGTGCACATATAATACAGAACATTCTGGAGAAGATAGACTTGACACATACATAGACGTCACAGGTTCAATGTAAGCAGCACAGAAATTTAAAGGTGCACAAGTGAGATGATAGAAATTTTAAGGTGCAAATTGAGATGATAGAAGACTTTCTTAGATGGCTAGTTTGAGGACAGAATTATGTCAGGGCACAGGTGTTATAAACTGAGAGAAAAGACACGAGAACAAATTACTACTCTTGGAGATCTTTACAAAGTTAGTAACTGAAGGTATAATAAAAAATAAGCTCACTTTAAGAGCTTAACACTGCTGAACAGCAGGATGGATAAAATAATGTGGCAAAACACAAGTATGAAATTGGAATACCCTTACCAAATAGGAACGAATAATATTGAAGGAAGTAATGTAGGGTGTCAATGGGCATCACAAGCAGGGTCACCAACAGAGAAGACTGAGAAAATTATAGCAGTGAACAGGGGTCTGAGGTAATATGGAAAAAGAACTATGAAAATTTTAATAGTTTCATGGAGCAGAGATCACAGAAACAGGTAGAAAAGAAATGAGTAATGGTTCATGAGTCAGTGTTTATTCTACGATGTTGCTAAACACAGACACTTTATTTTCTAGGATAGTAGCTTACATACCAGAGAATAGTGTTCACACTGGATAAGCTATTCATATTTACATTGATGGCTTTATCAATATCTCCTCATATTTCAGTACTGTAGCAATATTAGCTGGCACTGTGTACAGATACATGGAAAGATAGAGTAACTACACTTAACAATAATGCTGTCAACCATTTTCTGAACATTAGATTATCACTGCTATCAGTTTCAAGAAAACCTGCATTAAATAAATACAATTATAAATTAAATAGTTCAAGAATTAAAAACTAGCCACCAAGTTTTCATAAAATAAATGTAAACTTTTTGCTAGGAAATCTCCATGGGAATCCATTTTCATTCACTACTTCTTTGTATACACACTGAATATTTAATTTTCCCAGTGGGTAAACTAATTAAAATCACAGAATAATACCAATTCTTAAGCAGAGAACTGTGATGACTTATAATGAAAAAAAAATTGATACACATTGCTTTAAACAAAGAATGCCAAAAAGAAATGAGAAAGCTGAGCACACAAAAGTCTTCTGATTTATAAATACCATGGAAATGTGTCCTTATTGTCCATTTTCTTGAGAACAATCTCATTACAACAAAAGGACTATCTTTGAACATCATGCCATTCAGCTAGTCAGCATGGATAATCAATTTATAATTAAAGAAATAAAAATTATAGTGTACTAAATGGGTTTTTTAGAGGAAGAATTTGGATTATCCACAAATAATTCTTTTCCGGATATTTGAAAAGGTGATGAGTGAACTGTAGAAAATTTTTGGTAAATTATGAATGTGCTCTGACCTTCTGTACTACGTAGGCAACGCAGATTTCAGTTATTTTGTAACTCATTTGAATTGCTCTAACTCTGAAAGTATTTTGAAAATAAAAGAACCAACAAATGAGGCCAGTTTTGTTTATCTAGGGGGTTACTTTATCTTAAATTTTACTAAAATGGGATTTTTATCTTTATTTCAAAATTACAATTAGATTGCTAAGAATTGGAGTTTTAGTGTTAATTCTCAGGAACGTGACACTCAGGCTTCTGTAGGAAGCAAAACAGAAAGTAGTCTCTCAAGTGGATTGACAGATGACAGGGAAAGCAACAATGTATACACACAGACTAGCAGAGAGGTTTGAAAAGAATTAGGGTAAATAAGTGTACTTTGTGAAATTAGGTGATAGCAATTGCACACCAGTTTACCTGACAGCAGTTTGCATTTCTGCAAGTTTTTCATGGTGGAAGCTTTAATCAAGGTCCTAAATTCATCAGGCTTAATTTTAAATTTCTGAAGTGGCAAAGAGGACACTTTATATAGACATTATCACTTGAACAGCTTTTTTTCGCCCTTACTGCTGTTAACCATTGTCTCTCACTGAGACACTATGGCCTATTTAATCAGTGCAGAATTTACCTTGAGTGTATAACAAGACCATTTACATCCCATTTGGCTCTACTTTGAGTACTCAAATGGGACCTAAATGTCCACAGACCTTGTACTTGCCCTTTGAATGGATGAATTCACTGTCAACAAAAAATAAAGATGCCCATTAAACAACCCTCTAGTATTAGAAGACATTCTACCTGAAAGCATTACACAAGGATGAGCTGTTTGTATAGCTGGACCAGGAGAGTTTTCCAAGCTTTGATCCATTATAGGTTAGTGCTCAGTGCATGTAGCTTTAGGTGCTCCCATACTCTTAGAAAGTGTCATGTCCTAAAATAAACAGGAATAACAGCAAAAGTAATTCTCACATCCTACATTTTACTCTGGGTGAACTTTTGTAACCACCAATTGCCACAGACATTAGTAGTAGTTGGCAAGTAATAAGAAACCAAAATGCTGGCAGATATAATGATTTTGAAACTTAAACACTTCAAAGCCATGACTCCTATTCATGGCAATATAATAGAAAAATAAAGAGTATGAAGGCTCCATCTGACCCCCTTCATGTTTACTATTACTAATGTTGGAGTCCTTTGACTTTTATTCCTGGGAACAGAAAGCTTTTCCTTTGTTGCTCTCTGTGCGTTATACTATTTGAAATGCCGTAAGGGAAATCAAATGCAACCAGCCCAGCACCGACATGTAAATAAAGTGTAACAGATCAAATTTATTTTACTGCGAGGCAATAGGATAATAACACAGGGAATTTATATATGTGGAATGTGTTTACTTTAACCTAAATACAGGTAGAACTTTAACACACCTATGTACCAGAAAAGTTCACTGCATGTTGACCATATGCAACTTGTATAAAGGATATGTGTCTCCAGTAGATCCAGAATTCCTTGCATAGTATCTCTTCTGGGATCACTGTTTTAGTATTGATTTTAAGATATAGAAACAACTGACATGTCCTATGCCAGCCTGTGAAGATGACTTAGAAACCTCAGGTTATCTAACAGGGATTAGGTGTTACCTCAGAGTCACATCCTTCATTATCAAAGGATAGAAATAGACATTCCTCGTTGTAACGGGTAACACTACAGCAGGGAGTGTGGATAGAATCTTAAGCTACTTATTTTATCATGGATTATTAAAAAATAACACAACATGGGCTCAGATGTGTATTTGAGTTTTGGCTGACATAGTTGTGAACCACATACCTGCTAATAACAAGATCATGGCCACTAGATTAAGAGTTGTTTTCTCCCTCTGCTGGGCACTGATGAGGCTACACGAGTGTTCTACTGACTGTTCAGTTTTGAACTCTTCTATTCAAGGAAGACATAGATAAATCAAACAATGCCCAGAGGGAATTACTAGGGTGTTTACAGTCTAGCTGGCATCACCTAGAAGGGGAGGCCGAGGAAGCTTGTCTTCTTTAGTCTGACAAAGAGGAGGCTGAACTGTGGTCTTGCACAAGCCTGAAGTTACCTGAAAGGCAGTGGCAAAGTTATGGAGCTAAACCTCTCTGGTTAATGCAAGGGGCACTAATAGAAGGAGCAGTGGCTGAAGATTGCACATTGTGAGCGTCAGATGAAAATCAGGAAAGAAAATTCACTGTGCAGCACTGGAATGTCTTGCTCAGAGTAGCTGTGAAACCTCTATCCTTGTAAACTGTTAAGATTACAATAAGACCAGACCATTCCAAATGAACCAACTTACTCCTGGCAACAGTCCTGCTTCAGTCAAAGCATTGGAGTAGTGATGTCCCTCCATTCAATGTTTCCACAAACCTATGCAGTCTAAAACAGCGCATATTAATATCTGATAAGCTGAAATAAAATATATTGGTTTATATTTTTTGTTCAGTGTTAATGGTTAAACCCTAGCTCCATAGGAGATTAGTGGGAATTTGTACCTGAGTGTTGTGGGCGTTGAGGTAATGTTATTTTGTTACTAAGGAAGAGCAGAATCATGCTTTAACTTACAATATGGAAAAGAGAAACTCAGAGGAAAACTGGAAATCTTAATGGCCGTCTTTCCTTTCTCAGTCACACTTCGATAAATGTCAAGAGATAGGTGCTACACAATCCAATAAATAAAACAAGTTAGTAGATTAGTTTGGCGTAAGTACTGATTCAAAACCTAATCACTATTCAAATATTCCATTTTATGAATCTTACAATTGATCTGTTCTTGCATGCTATGTGTATCAGAACGGTGAACTTGCCAACGAAAAAGGCAGATATGCAAGTCTATTTTCTGCTTTCTGTTCTAACACAATTAAAAATAAGTGAGACTTTAAATCCTACCTTTAAAAAAAATTAGCAGCACTATTCATTTGGTACCTAGAATGTGCACATTTAACTTCCAACTAAAAATACCAAAAGAATCATCCCCTGAAAAATATCTAAATATAGGTTACTTCATTACCTGTAAATCAGTCTCAAAAAGGATGCAGTCTGTGAAATGTTAAATGAGAACCGATTGGTTAAATGCTGTGCTTCTTGCAATCAGAAGGAATAACAATTACAGCGCCAACTGCTAATCCTAAGAAATCAAAACACAGTTAGGCAGCCACTAAATTCTATTATGAAGTGTAATTATTATTATTAAACTTCTTTCAGAAAACGAAGAGATGGAAACATTATGCAAGTACTTAACCTTTTTTAGTAGCTAGGACATTGTTCTTTACTGTGCTACTAAATAGATTCATCTTTAAAAAGGAGTAACACTCTAAATTCAGAAAACACTAGTTGGTTCTTCTCTTTAATGCTTAATCAGAAATGTTGAGATATTCTATTTTTTCCCCTGAAGTGGATTAGATTGAAAATGAAGATATGTTAAGCAGGCAGAATGTGCAATATGCTTTGTAATTCGCACAATCCAGACCTTACTATTTTACACTGTTGCAGATGTATGTACTTCTCATGGGTTTTTTCAAATACCTAACATAATCTGTCACTACATTGCAAAGAACAAAAACCATAACCACGATCTCTATACACACTTATAATTTTGGGGATGTTTATAGGTATTGAAGACTTAATTTGACTAACTAAATTGGAATCACCGTCATAATTTAATTTATTTATTTTTTTTTAATCCATATAGCAAATTAAATAGGTCTAAAGATAAATGAACAGATGCTACAGCCATAAATTGTGTCCTGGGACTCTGGCATACCTTTTTCCAGCCTAAGGAGTATTGATTCCCATGATTTCTTGCACTTTGCAACAGCTTTATTTTTTAGCCTTTTATCTATGCAGATATCTGCCCCCTCACCCTCCTGTTGTGGGTTAACCCTGGTTAGCTAAGCAACACACAGCTGTTTCCTCACTTCCCTCCACCCCCAGTGGGATGGGAGAAGAGCAGAGGAAAAGTAAAACCAAAAAATTTGTGGGTCAAGATTAAAAAAATTTTAATAAGTGGAGGAGAAGTGGAAGGAGAAAGAAAAAAAAAACAAAAAAAGTAATGTAAAGACAATGATTCTCCACCTCCCTTGGGTAGACCTGTGTCCATCCAGTTCCCGAGTAAAAGTGACTAACTTCCCTAAAAACCCCTCTTTTCCCTTTTTATAGATGAGCATGATGTTGTATGGCAGGGAATACCTCTTTGGCAAATTCAAGTCATCTGCCTGATCATGCACACTCCCAACCTCTTGTGCACACAGACCCCACTGGCCCCCTCAGTTTACTGGGGGGACACAGAGTGAGAAACAGAAAAAGTCTTGACACTGTGCAAGCAGTGTTGACCAGCAGGTAAACATGAACATTTTATCGGCACTGGTTTTGGTGGTCAATTTAGAACACAGATCCACATGAGCTGCTATGAAGAAAATTAACTCCATCCCGGCCGGTGCACCTTTCCATACAGGAAGATGAAATTCTGTAAAAAAAAAAAAAAAAAATTAAAACTTGGCAGTACATTTTGTTCTGTGTCAATTGAACAGTAATTTCTTTAAGAAACCCTACATGCTAAGAAAAGGAAATCCAGCTCCTGTATTTTCTTGTGGATTATTGTTGACTATTTCTGTCCAAATCACTGCTCCCAAGATATTCCCAAATTTCTTTCAACAAATTGTTTCTAATAATTTTCTCACTGGAAGTGAATCTATATTGGTTGATTATTGATCCTTTTTCTGAGCTGAATGTTCCATGGAATTATATTTGCCTTGAAAATCTGAGCTTAGTAGATGTGGTAGTGAGATTCATGTGTTTTCCTGAAACCCTGCTCTACTGACAGATTCTCCTTGGACCTAATTTGCGACTACTTCTAGCAATCAGTCATACCCATCTTCCTGAACTGATGGCTGCCATTTGTTGTTTTATATCTTGCATTTGTTAATAAGCTTTATTCATTCAAAGGTTTCTGCAATTCTCAGCCTGTCATCTGCTTGAGGACAGCCTGGCTCTGGTGTCTCTGCCTAGAGCTGTCAGAACGCTACTCTTCACTGACCAAAAGTGACCAAAACCCCTCTTCTTTTTTTTTTTTTCCTTTTACATCTGGAGAGTGGAAACAGGCTGTGAATTCATTATGTGGCTCTACAAGGTAACTAGCCTGAATTTGATCTGATGCAATGCAGATATGCCAAGATATTCCTCGGCCTGGATTCTGGCTGTTTGTTGCCCTCCTGGAAAGAGCAGGGCAGAATCCTCTCGGTGCAGATCTAAGTCTCTCTGTCTGGTCTTCAGTGTGTAGGGAGTCATCTTTTTTACATTCTACCACATAGTCTAGAAGCTACTGTACAGTCTGACAGATTGAGGAAAATCATGTAGAGGGCATGTAAATACAAAGAGTGAAGGACAGACAGAGAGAGTGAGTGCTGTACGCAAACTATCTTAAACCCAGTCACAAAGCCTAATTAGCTTTTCTGAGATGCATTCCTTTTAGGGAAGGACAAACTGGAGTTAGAATAGAATAGGAATAGTTACAGCTAGAGGGGACTTGCAATGCACATCTAGTCCAGCCACTGTGACTGGAGGTGGTTGCAGGACATAATTTCAGTGCTTTTGAAGTCAGAACTTTTTTAGTATTCGTTACCATTGTAGTGCTTCCCCAGTCTTCAAGGATCAGAACTGTATAGTGGACAATTCTGAAATTCTACAGTACCACCATCAGTAATGACATACTTAGTGTGCTATGACAAAGAATAATGTATAACACTTCAGGAAATGTGTTACCTAACCATGGTCAGAACTATTTGAGATGCTTAGATTTTAATTTTCCTCTTATTTAGTTTTAAAAGTATGTTTTGGGGTGGGTTTTTTTCCCTTTCCCAATGGATTTCCTGGTCTCTCTCTCTATTTTTAGTGCTCTGAAGTCACTTTGCATTCTACCTGTATAATAGGTGATAACATTTCTCTTTTTAACAACTGGGTTTATAATAATAGAGTTTGTTATGAAGGGAAGATACTTCTTAAAACAACAGTAAGAATTTAAGCTGTTCTTTGTCTATTAGAGAAAAACTAATTTATTCAAGTAATTCTATTCCTGCAAGTTTTCAGTTAACAGACACGAATAAAAAAATCTTCTTAAAGATAATGGAAAAATTCTAGAAGGCCAGAGCTTTTCTTGGAAACTCTAATTACCTAGATATTGCTTGGCATAACAAGTACAGAAGCTTAGGAAAAACTGATTTTAAAGATAATACAAGATTGTTTTCTTGCATATTATATTTTCTTGCAATTTAAAATTTATTTTTAAAACAGAAAAGCAACAAAAAAGCTACCCTGTGCTTTGAGCTTGAAAACATATCTAACATAAGAGAAAGACCTATCTATCATATGAGCCTAGTATGCATGTGATGCTTTTCAATACAAAAGGCTGTTACTGGTTTAAAAATGTATTTATTCTTTTCTTTAAAGAGTAAAATCAACAAAGCAATACACACAAATGCCTCCTTATGTGTAGGCAGCTGAGACTATATCCAGACTGCTAGCTGGCACAAAAATACCTCATCTTCATTTTTCCCCTATACATGAAGCACATGTCAGGTAAGGCATTGACAATTTGGACATTTCATAACATTAAATCAGTGTCTACAATTTCCATTCTCTAAATTCATCTTGCACCAGCATTTTTGTTGTTCTCCATGGTTTTTTGGGTTGGTTTGTTTGTTTGTTTGTTTTTTCCTAACCTGGGTTCCTGATCAGCTTCTCTTGTTAGAACTGCAAAAAAATGTGGCTAACATAAGTAGTTAATATGAATAGGGTAGTTGGAGCCCTGGGAAGGAAATCATGCAGTAACTTGCAAAATAACTGGTCTTTCATTATAGCTTTTTTATTTACTTTTGGTGTGGTTTTGGGTTTTGCCTAAGAATAATGATTGAGTGTTGTTTCTTTAATACTTTTCCTCAGTGCTGAACATATGGGTAAGTTTTTTGTAAAATAGGGATGGTGACGTAGTAAGACTCCACACAGAGAATGTTGCAGGCTGCATCTGCTCCAGGAGCATGGACCTGAATCTGCTTTGTTTTGTTCCTCAGCAAGCCAAGTACAATTATAAGTCCCAGGGAGAGTTAAATTTTTTCCATTCTAACCTAGGAACTCTAATGGCTAGATTTCATGACTGAAAGATTGCTTTAAAAAGTATTAAGTACTGTAGAAAAAGATGTGTTTTTTCTGAGTGCTCTGGAAATCTGAATGATAATTTTCAGAAGCTTTTGTGGATCAGTCTATGGTTTGAAAGAACTGCTAGTTTCCCCTTAGGTCGAATCATCCAAGTCCCAGCAAAAGCATGGTTTTGGACTGAGACATACTGTCTCAGGCTTCAACAAGTGATGTCTGTGACAGCCCCAGTGAAAGCAGCTCTTACCCTACCAACAGCCCTTGGCTTTTTGTTACCAGTAACAGAGCAACACTTCTCAGTCATTCCTCAGTCATTCTCACACCAATATTTGTGGGATGAAGCAACTGATCTGTGCAGAAAACCGTCTTGAAATAGAGGCGGAAGTGGAAAATCTCTTTTAAAAATGTATCAGCCCCTGGCAGTCTTCCAGGCTGAACTCAGAAGCAGTTTCTTCGGCACAACTGGGAGGTGTCACACAACAGTGTGGGAGTGAAAAGCCAAGTGCTACGCACAAAAAGTTTTGCCACTGAATGCTTTGAAATGATGAAACTATGGTTCCCATTCCTCACCTGTAGCTCCTTAAAACAAAATGTATTAGGACCCTGGAATTTCACAAAAACCTTTATTTAAACAATGTATCTTGTGATGAGTTTTAATAAAGTGTAGCTAAAACTCTGAAGTCTCTTAAATCACAGCTCTTAAGCCCACAGTTTACTTGCTCTGTCCAGACTGCCTATGGAGGTTTAAGTTCCTTAAACCATAGCTAGATTTTTGGACCCTGTGGTCTTCCAGCAATGAATTTTTCAGACTTTCTAAAGACCAACTGCTTGGAATTAGGAAATTTTGAGCTTCTCTGTGTCTTTCGAATTTTCAGAGGGGTTGCATCTGTACGAGTCTTTTGAAGGTTTTAAAAATTTTGCTGAACATCACTTTAAAGATTTTTATCTTTTCATGAGAAAAAGAAACATTTGTTCCCATATGTATTATTAGTGATATTTTTAAAATATTCATGCATTGAAGGTATGTATGCTGAATTTCAAAGAATAGGTCTTCAAAAGCCCTTGAAAAGATTTAAACCACATGGCCATGGATATATTTATGCAGTTGATGATTAGTGGTATGTACATATGCAAAATACCAGAAATAACCTTCTGGTTTGGGCAAACAAATATTAAGTTAACAAAAATCATTGATTTCAATTACTTACACTAAAGACACTAGGACTCAAACCTCCACAATTTTTAGAATGTGATTCTTCTCTGTCTGTGTTTATTTATTTATTTATTTATTTATTGTAGTGGGACATCTTTATTAAACAGATATCTGAACAAAAATTCTAGATCTCTACAGAAGTAAGTCTCTAAAAGGAAATGCCTAATTTATCTTCACTACCATAACAGGGAAATAAATGCCTGTGTGAACATCCAGAATAAAATCACGCAGGTTAAGTTCTTAACGTCTGTAAAAGTTCCTTTGCACTTTACAACTTAAGGCATTCCCTTATTTCCCTTCTAAGCAAAATTAATTTATGCCCTGCCTAGATGCAAATTTATGGAACTTTATGACCAAGTAGATATAGATTATGTGGCAGGTACTGCAGAAATTAATTGTATCTTAATTTCTGCAATTTTAAGATAAACACAGAAAATCGTGTTTGTCTTAGCTTAACTTATCCTGCTTTGTTAAGATAAGGTAGAATAAATTGCATTGTGCCATTCCCATGTTTTTCTTTAGAGGGAGAAGACAGCGAATTTAATTTTTAAAACAGATAAAACTGTTAGTCATTCCAGTCAGTTAATTAACAGAAATTTCAACTTGGTTGGCTGAAAGGAACCAACATCGAGACAATGTGACTAGTGGTAACAATTTCTATATAGGTCCATTGTGTGATGGAAACTCTAGTCTACAAGTAGGAGAAGGAATCTGTGTAGAATTAATCAGAAATATTTTCAGTACAATTTATTGTTTCAGTGATGACTGAAAAATATCTTGGATAGTTTATAAAAAAACATTAATATCTACCCTAAATGCAGGCTTAAAGCTTCTGTGAGCTATCCTTCTGTATTCTGAAGCATGCAAGGGATGATATTTGCATGGTAAGAGTAAGAGGGCACTGCAAAGTATCTTACATATCTTTGTGCTATCAATGTATCAAACTACATTACCTTAAAAAACTTTAAAAGTTTAATTCTAATCATTAAGCAGAAGAATCTAATGTTATTTCCTATACCATGTTTTATCTGAGATACCAGTATGACAGAGGTAACAGAGCATCTACAGGAGACAAGTTTAACCAAGGCCAGAGAGGATACATTAAGTCACTTAAAATATTGCTAAAACCCTATATTTACAGTGTCAAATTGAATAATAGATAACTGGTTCAGGGTTATCTGAGATCTCTCTAGATTACGTTACCTGCTTTAACCGCATCTCAGTTGAGACAGAGCTTGGCTTATCTGTTGATACCTTCCTACACACTCCTTAGAACCTCTGTTCTTATGTTGAACCCTATACCTATTTTTCAGAAATCTGAAGAAGTGATTCTGCAGCATGAGCCTCTGCACAGTCTGGAGCCCAGGCAGAGTATTCTAAAGAGCCAAACATGATGATAAATGATGGGATATGCACAGCTATGTCTCTGTGCTCCTTAATGAAGCTCTGAACTCAGGAGAGATGGAACATATGCACAGCTTCATAGTAACATTATTATTTCCACTACTCAAGCCTGTCTTTTTTGTATTTTTAAAAAATGCATGAACTTAGTTTTGGTATAAACACAGTGTGCAAGAAAATACTCTTCCACAAAAATAGATATGATTTTTTATATTTTTATATTACTTTCATCTAAGTGCAGGACTACTCTTTTGGGTTTGTTAGAAACAGTTTTTCCAGCACTTGCATGGGGTCTTTTATTCTTTTGCTCTTGAGCTGATGTTTGTTTCAAACATCATTATTCTCATTTCTGTTATAAAGAGCTGTACGGCTTAAGAGCAATTGATGGACCTAATGTTAATAAGCAAAATAGCAGAGAACTATTAATAAAATTTTTAAGCTATTTCCATTATGTTCTTTTATCAAAAATAAATATCAGAAAATAAGTTTGTCACATTACCAACGAACAGAACCAATCTAATAATTAAAAATTATTCACTACAAAACCTCAAAGAAACTTTGTATTTAATAGCAAGCTCATTTGTGATATACACAGTTCTAAAACTAGTTCAAATAGGTTTTACTATAAAAGTACTATCTGACTGAGAGAAATTATGGTTATTGCTGTGCTGAGAGCAGGAGCTAAATCTCCTCCCACAGGAGGGGCAATTCACCTGCCTTGTATTTACATCATAGACCTCATTCAACACATACAACTCTGTCACTTGGGAAATAACACATTTGTTATACAAATTTATATAGAAATGCTCAGCTCAAATACTGAGAGCACAGAATTGGAGCCACCTCTGGGAATGAAAGAGGAATCAAAATGTGAAGAGGTGTTGGGAAATGTACTGTAAATAGAGCAGCAGCATAGGACCCTTAAAATCCAAAGATCAGAGAGTGTCTTAACTTAAAATACTCACTATGGGGCTGAAGTAGGAGGAAAAGAAATTTACACATATGAGAAGAATGATATCTGATTTAGATATTTGAACTTTTTTATTTATCCACCTTATAAACATGTACTACAAGTGCTTTTGAGTCATTCTCATTAGTATTTTGATGGAAAAGTAATTTGTTATGTTGAAAATGTATGCTTTCTTCTGTGATTTTTCAGCTCTAATAAAATTCTGAACTTTGGGGTTTTTTTACTTTATTTTTGTTATTTTATTGATATTAATAAATTTCTCCCTTTTTTGACAAAAAAATATTTTCATCAATGAGCCTCTCAGAAAGTACAACTTACAAGCCTAAAGCAAGGCTATAAAATGGAGCATATAATTTGCATTATATGAACATTCAGTACCAAAAATCTGAGAAGCTTAAAGGTCCTGATCAAGTTCTCAGTGTGAAAGTCAAGAATTCTGAGCCTTAGTCTTGCTTTGAAACATAAGAGCGTGTTTTTAATCTTTAGCTGAAAAATAGAAGAACCCCATGAAAATAAATTTCTGAAATGTATTTTAAAATAAATGCAGAGAAAAATTTAAAGTTTCAGCTTCATAGAAATGGGGACAAGAATGAAAAAGTACTACCTGACATCTGTTAGTTAAATTAAGATTATATTTGACAACATATTGATAATAGTTTAAACAGTTTATTATTGAAGAGGCATTACACACATATGAATGTGTATTTTACATAGTGTTATACTTGCAGTAGAGTAAAATTAGTTAAATGAGCATAATTTTAAGCAATTAGATTATTTTCAGTCTCAGGATTTCAAAACCATAAAAATATAGTGAAAAATAAAATCCCTAATAATGAAGAACCTATGATACTTTGTCCTTTTTATTAAATTTAAAAGATTGGTCCATGCAAAAACTCAGTTAATGACACTTTATCACAATAGTGATCTTTATGCAATATCTTTATGCAAAGAACTCAAAAAAGAAATTTTTTTAATATGGTGCATTAAGCCATGACATTTGTCACTGTCATTGTGACAGCTGGGCATTAAGATCCCATAAGAAAGGCAGGTCTATTTCTCATTATTGTATGTCAGAAGTGCTCTGTTTCTGAGCTAGTTGCAGTAAGTGTGCATGCGCTGACTGCACGAAGTTCACGGTTACAGTAAGTAGAGAAGGAATGAGAGGGTATTTGTAATCAGAATAATTTCTATGTGAATTATCCTTGCTGCTTCAATTAAGAAGGAATGTCTGTTCCATGAGTGTTGTAATTGTATTTTAAACAATGTGTGCTAATTCTTCGTCTTCACCTAAACTTGCAAGAATTTAGTGTATTATAGCATAAAAATGTCAGAAACAAAGACGTACTTTTCCCTCTGAGGGTATTGACAAGTGTTGAACAGGACTCAAAAGTCATGATTCTTTGAGCAACCTAAAACACTCTTCACAAAAGGCCCCAGCATAGACTAGAATAATTGAATAATTTCGGTTGGAAAAGACCTTTAAGACCAATTAAGTCCAACCATTAATCCAGCACTGCCAGATCCACCACTGAATCATGCCCCTAAACACCACATCAACATTTTCCTTGTGCACTTCCAAGCATGTTGCAGTGATTTGTGTCTCTCTGGAATTGCAATGGTGACAGCATACCTTTTTTTTTCAAATATTTTGAGAGTTTTTCTGGATTCTTCACTTTTTCAGGGGTGAGATTACAAAACATTGGAGGTGCCCCCAGTCCATGCTTGCCCATACTATCACACATACTCTGCCAGTCATATCTATCCAGGCTTGGAGTAGATTTTTGGGTGATATTCTTAAATAGTTGTTTTACCTTAAACAAGACCTGAACCATATGCAGCAACATGCTGATTCCTGGCATCCTGGCAAAAAGAACCAGGCTGGTTTGTCAGGTTTCATGGGTATTCAAAGATATTCAAAAACTTTAAAATTCTCAAACACTAAGATGTAGTCAGCCTAAAGGGGAGGGAAGGAAGGAAGGAAGGAAGGAAGGAAGGAAGGAAGGAAGGAAGGAAGGAAGGAAGGAAGGAAGGAAGGAAGGAATTCGGAAGGAAGGAAGGAATTCGGAAGGAAGGAATTCGGAAGGAAGGAATTCGGAAGGAAGGAAGGAATTCGGAAGGAATTCGGAAGGAATTCGGAAGGAAGGAAGGAAGGAAGGAAGGAAGGAAGGAAGGAAGGAA
>NW_024580667.1:18256832-18412140 GCF_017639235.1 Corvus kubaryi | reverse complement strand
GGAAGGAATTCGGAAGGAATTCGGAAGGAAGGAAGGAATTCGGAAGGAAGGAAGGAAGGAAGGAAGGAAGGAAGGAAGGAAGGAAGGAAGGAAGGAAGGAAGGAATTCGGAAGGAAGGAAGGATGGAAGGAAGGAAGGAAGGAAGGAAGGAAGGAAGGAAGGAAGGAAGGAAGGAAGGAAGGAAGGAAGGAAGGAAGGAAGGAAACCGTAGAAACATTAGAAACATCTCCCCCATAGGCTGGCTGGCTGAGGAGAACAGAAAAAACATGTAATTAATAATAGGTCCCAAGAGGTAGCTCCCAAAGTACAATGCTGAGAACACTCACTAGATTAGTTTCATGGCCAGTGATTCTATCATATCGTAGGCCAGGTCAATGCTATGAAGTACAACAAAACTATAATCTTAGCCCAGACCCCAAGAATAATAAAGATCACCGCAGGGATTGCATGTTGCACAACCCTGAGGACAAGTGCTACTCCGAGAGCAAATAAATTGTGACCAGTGACTATTAAACCTATATAGTGAATGCTTATGACAACCTGCTTTTAACACATTCTGGTCAGATTTGTTATCTCAACCCTTTGTGCTGCACATTGGGCACCAAAAAGGGCCTTCATGGTTTAACCCCATCTGGAAGCTTTGTATGGTACAGACACTCGCTTCTTCCCCCACTCTCTGTGGAAAGGGGAGGAAAATTGAAGAAAAAGGAAAACTCACAGATTGAGATAAGAACAATTCAAGTAAAGTATAAGTTTATAACTAAGTCTTATAAGTAATTTTGAAGTTTATAAGTAAAATATAATACTAATAATGATAAAATTAATAATAATAATAATAATAATAATAATAATGAAAAGGCGAGACAGATATAAATAAAACCCAAGAAAGGCAAGTGAAAGGCACAATACAAATGCTCAAAACTAGCTTACTGATGCAGTCTGACACTGATCAGCCATCAGCCCTTCCCAGACAACCTCCCCCAATTTGTATACTGGGCATGACACTATATGGCCTAAAATATCCCTTTGGCCTGTTTGGGTAAACAGTCCTAGCCATGCTTCCTGCCAGCTTCTTGTGCACCTCCTCAGTGGCAGAGCACAGGAAACTGGAAAGTCCTTGACTTACAGTAAGCACTAATACTTCATTGTGTTATCAACATTATTCTCATACTAAAACCAGGACACAGCACTGTACCAGCTGCTGGGAAGAAAACTAACTCCACCTCAAACCAGAACAAAATGCACTTAGCATTGCCTCTGCTCTATTTTTAAACTAGAGCAAGGTGAAGGCAGTAGTGCATGAAACAGAGAAGAGCTGAGGAGAGCGTGCACATGCAAGTGCAATCTGCAGTAATATGCTCTGTAGTCTGAAATGAGACTGGCATGGCCTGGAGGTACTTTAAGAACATGTCATGTTCCAGTAAAAAGGGCATTGCAGTGTGGTACATTTGCACTAGTGACTTTTGTTTCTACCGTTTTGGTCCTCATTTATTCATTTTATCCTAAAGTTGATAACTTATTTTCAAAAATCAGAAATTAAAAGGCAAACATCAAGACGTGGAAATTAATGTAGACAAAGAAAGCTAATTAATAAAATTACTGTATGACACTCAAAGATGAAGAAGAGAATGATCTGTTCTTCCTTTTCCCCTTCACATACAAGGCATTTAAGTGCACTATGGGGGATTGTCAGGCTCTAGTCATACCATTTCTATTATGCTGATACAGAATCACAGAATCACAGAATCATAGATTGTGCTGAGCTGGAAGGGACCCACAAGGATCATCAAGTCCAAATCCTGGCCCTGCACAGGACCATCCCCAAGAGTCACTGCATATACCTCAGAGCATTGTCCAAACATTTCTTGAACTCTGTCAGGCTTGGTGCTGTGGCCACACCCCTGGGGAGCTGTTCCAGTGCCCAACCACTCTGTGTATGAAAAAATCTTTTCCTAATGTCCAACCTAAACATCCCCTGATACAAGTTCAGGCCATTCCCTCTGGTCCTGTCACTGGTCACTGAGAGAAGAGATCAGTGCCTGCCCCACCTCTTCCCTCATGTGGAAGTTGTAACTGCAATGAGATCTCCCCTCAGTCTCCTCTTCTCCAGTCTGAGCAAACCAAGTGACTTCAGCCATTCCTCATACAGCTTCCCCTCAAGGCCCTTCGCTGCCCTCCTTTGGACTCTCTCTAATAGTTTAATATCTTTCTTATATTGTGGTGACCGAAACTACTCAGGGCTCTTATATTTGTATGACCTGGCTCCTTTGTCCACTGTGGGCATGAGGTGCACATTATAAAGAACTAACAACCCTACCTAGTTCTAAACCTAATTGACTAAATATTGCTGAAATGGAGGTGAACAAAGGTGAACAAGCTATTAAGGTTTTACCATTTTCATCCCAGAAGGAAAAACAGTATTTCTCAACCCAAACAGATAGTCTCACCTCCACTATCTTCAGCTTGTCGCCCTATAATGTGATAGGGGATCACAGCACAGGAGTAAGTCGTGCTCCTTGTCAACCTCCAGCCACAGAATAGCCATAAACTATGAAATGGAAGCCAAAACTGCACAACTACCACACTGCTTTGTCTAGCCAGTGTGAATCAGACATCTTGAGGAGGAACAGAAAGGTCTGTTTTGAGATGTCTCCCTTTTTTTCTAACTCCTTCCTAATTCACCCTTTGTAATCCACACCACTGGTCAAAGTGATTTTCCTTGTAAACAAGGACTGCTTCTATTTTGCAGAAAGAAACCAGGTTTTGAAATAATTTGTCCTGACACCGTATTTTTCCACTTTAGTCAGAAATAGAAATTTGGGTTAATAATACCATTCATATCTGCAGATTTAGAACTTTAACATATCTGTAACTGGTGAATGGAAAGCTGTAAAATTGTCTGGTGTCATGAGTAGACAGATTTTCAATGGAACAATTGTTTTAGCCCGTCTGCAGTACCGTAGCTGTGCTGACATCAGTAGAATTTTTTACCTGCACAGAAAGAAGTAATGAAGTTACAAAACAAGCTAATATATTTATTCAGAATACTCACACCTCTTTCATAGATGCCAGACTTTTATCGCTGAGTTAAGCCAAAATATTAGCAACAGCCCAATACATTTTAGAGCTATTTTTGTCTTTTTGTCTCATGTAAGTAAAATGGGAAATAGGATGAAGCTGAACTTGTAAAAGATCTCATTAAACTGTAATTTTCATCTTCATTACAGTTCAATTTATTTCCAGATCTTGAGGGAAAAGTATCTTTTTGCATGTTTTGTCTGAACAGAAATCTGTGCAGGACTGAGAGAAATAAGGGAGTTTGCCGTAAAATTTATCTTTCCTTTATTTTTCCTTAATCAGTACTTCATAACTGAAAAAATAGTCAGATTTTTCCAACCGTGTATATAGCTTCTATCTTTCAGTATACAATTTAACTTCTGAGATTTTTCTAGAGTCACAGAGTATTCAGGTAAAAAGCATTTTTAGTAGGTTGTTTTTTAATAAATCCTGAATAGCTGGGGAATTGATTTCTCTGATGGGGTGTCTTGTCTTGCCATAAGCAACTCCAAAGACAGTGATTTCAAAGCCTTTATATTTCTTGTCCTGCTCTTGAAGTACCTTATAAAGTTTTTCTTTGACATACCAAGAAACAAGTTATCTTTGCTCCTGACTCATCCCTATCTGATTGTCTTATTCTGCTAAAATAAAGATTTGTGTATTTAATTTCAACTACACAATTTGTGTTCGTATGCTGTGCTTCTTTTCTGCAATATTTTCTTTTTCTGTCCTTTGGATTACGATGTGGTAAACACTGAAAACCTCTGACATTTTTGTGACTTTTCTAAAAAGTCACAAATGTTATGCAGCAGCACTAAAAATTATGGAAAAATAATGATACTGATTTTGAGAAAGGCAGTTTGCTTCTTTATAGTGGCATTGCCTTAGTGAAAAGGTCTGTAAGAAAACTACAGAGCTCTAAATTTTCTCCTTTTTGTTCTGACTTGATATTTTTTCAAAGCCATAACTTGATCCATGGGAAGTTCCTCTCTGTGAGTAAACCTTACATTGCATATGCTAAGATATTTCCAACTCAGTGCATTTCATTTGAATAAACTTGAATTGAGTATTCTATTAATTACAGAAGGTGGCTTATTTCTAAATATAGACACGTATTCACTGTGGTTAGCAAAGAAAATTGCACAGTGTGCCATTGGTGCTGTGCACCTGTTGACCAATATTTAATAATTAGCATATCTGTTAAATAGTAATTTTTTCAGAAGCCAAATAAATTTAGTCCCCTTGAAAAAAGTGCATTTTGCTAGCTAACAGAGGCAGCAAAATGGTAAAAAGTGAACCAGGGATATATCAGGTTTCTCATTAGTCATTACTACAATGTGAAGGGCATGAGTTTTAAGGCTCTCGTGATCTTGAAACATAATGCAAGAAATTATATAATAAAAATATATTATTTTTTATATTTATCTAACGAAAATGAAGCCCTAGTTTCAGTTCTGAAGACTGTAGACCATTTATTTAACACAGTAGATGTTTGGTTTATGACCAATTGCAATTCTTGTAGAGCTATCTTTCACCCGAACACTGATCATTTATCTACTTGCAGTGGCACCATAATAGCAACTAATATGATGCTTTTGTTTCACGAATATATTCCTCTTTTTTTCCTTTTCAACACTTAATGTTCTTCCCAGATCAAGTTTTTCTTATCACATATGTCACAACTCTGAATTGCTGGATTAGCCATATTTTAATCTGTCTAGATGATAAAGGATTGCTAAATATGTTAAACAACTGCTGGGAAACTAGCACTTTGCAATCATATTAGAGATCTGAGAATCCTTCCCATCACCTCATCAACTTGGGATGTTTTTTTTCTATTGGTTCGTATTAGATTCTCATGACAAAGTGACTATTCTGGTAGTGGAGGGGCTGCAGAAGCGCCTTGTGTAAAAAAAGGCTGGGAGCTGACCCCATGTCAAAGTGAGTTTCACCCAGCTACAAAACAGATATGCTGCTGCCCAAAGTTGAACCTATCAGCAACACTGGTGGTGTCTCTGTGATAACTTATTTAAGAAAGGGTTAAAAACGTTGTGCAGCAACTGAGAGGAGTAAGAATAGGAGTTCCAGATGCTGGAGCAGAGTTCCCTGAAGCCCATGGAGAAGACCATGGTGGAGCAGATACCCACACTGTAGGACTGTGGAAGACACCAGAATAGGTGGATGTGCTGTGCAGCCCATGGAGAGCCCATGACAGAGCAGACTTCTGCAAGAACCACGGCCCATGCAGAGGAGTCCACACTGGAGAAGATTTTCTGGCAGGACCTGTAATCCTGTGGGGAACCCATGGTGGAGCTGCCTACTCCTGAAGGAGTGTACCATGAGGAAAGGACCCATGCTGGAGCAATGCTTGAATAACTGCAGCCTGTGAGAAGGACTCACATCGGAGCAATTCATGAAGGAGAATCTTTTGTGGGAGGAGTCTCACACTGGAGTAGGGGAAGAGTGTGAGTAGGAAGAAGCAGGGGACGAAAATTCATTCTCCATCCCCCTGTGCCACCTGGGAGGTAAGAGATACAAATGTCAGGAATGAGGTTAAGCCTGAAAGAAGGAACTAGGTTGGGACAGGTGGTTTTGGATTTGTTTTTGTTTCTTCCTATACAACTGTATTTTTAATTGCCAAAAAACTAAATCAATTTCCCTAAAGATGAGTGTATTTTTCCTGAGACAGTAACTGGGGAGTCATCTCCCTGTCCTTATCTTGACCTATGAGCCTTTCTTCTTATTTCATTCCCCTGTCCTGCTGGTGAGGGGGAGAGAGAGAGTGGCTTGGTGAGCACCTGGTGCCCAGCCAAGGTCAGCCCACCACATTGCAGCATGGTGTATAGAGTATATATGGTATGGTGTCATGGAAAACATACTTTGTCATTTTTTATATGGCTGGACTGGAGAGGTTCATATCGCTTTTTATTATGACTCTTTTGTCTAAGTAATAGTGACATCAGAGCATTTCAAATTTGTGTTATAAATTAATATGGCTTACTCTCTACTTTCATTAGCTTTTCAAACTACATTTAGAGAGCCGCAATTCAGCATCTCTCTTAGTCTTTCTGCAAGTAGTGAGTTCATTTTGTGCTACCTTGTCAAAGGTGACAACCATATGAAAAGTTTTGTGTAACTTGTCTCTCCTTCTGTTCTCTCTTCCATCTTTGATTCTCCCTCAAGTTCTTGAGTTGTGAGTTGTTTCACTTCATCCCATTGCAATAGGATCATTTTGCAGAACATGGGTGGCCATTCAAGGACCCTTCACCTGGAGCTTCATGTCATTTTTATGGGATAAGGGCAAATGACCTCAGAATTAGAGATGGATGGCAGGGATTTTCTTAGGAGTTTCACAGAGTTTGGGGTATCTGGTGGGACCAAGCACACATTGTTATGTGCAGCAAGAAGCTGCTGGGAGTTACCACAGCTTACAGCAGGGCCTGGAGTGTTAAGGAAATCCAACCTGGTGTTCATCAAGTGGGCAGCTTTCAGAAGCAGCTCCATAGCAGCGAAGTCGCCTGTGAATACATCCAATACATCTCACTGTGTATTCTCACCGATTTCTAAGTGCCAAAGAGGGGGAAGTTTTACCATTGATATCATAGCTTGTTACAGTTTTCCAATGAATAAAAATGGAATTTTTTCGATTTAATGGTGTTTTGCAATATGCAGATTTCAGGACAAATCCATAAACCTAATTTATAAGAAGGCCCAGATTACAAAACTTATGAATCAGTGCCTACATTTGCAGTGGGCGGCACGGCAAAAGCTTAAAATCATGAAAACATAACTCCATACTCCTAAGTGCATTCAGAGCTGTTAAATGTTTTAAACAGCTAGTGGCTAACTAGAATGAGAGCAGAAATGTGAAATCATCCAGATAAGACTTACAGAGTGAATACACTAGAATTCAGTGTTGGGGAAGATAGACTCTAAATTCAGTGAAGTTAATACAATTCTATTTCATGTTTAAAGAGTAAAATACTCAAAGCAAATGCTACTTGTACTCTATGAGGCATAGCGTTACCTTTCCTCTTTGAGAGATTAGAGTCTTGAAAGCCTACTCTGAATTTTACAACTCACATCGATTTTCAAATTAAAAACATTTAAGTGCAGTCTCTTTTGAGTCAGGGACAACATGATACTCAGTGTGTTAATGTATCAATACAACACGCAGTGCCAGTAGTACTTCAGAAGTACAAAATAATAACATGCAGAAGTCCATATGCTGAGACAATCCACGTACCTTTAACAATGCACAAAACACTCCTTAGCACAGAAAATTAGTGTACTTGAGTGGGTGTCAAGATGTTATAGCTGTACACTGGTTTTTCCCAGGTCAGACAGCAAACAGAACACATAGTCTTGAAAATTAAATGTGTTTTTTAAAAGTCCCAGTTGTCAGAAGCACCAGTGGAATAATTTAACTTTAATATGCAAATTTTAAATGGAAAGTTGGGTCTTCAAGATATGGGGGAAGGGTCAAGGTATTTCGAAAAATTCACAAAAATGCTTACTATTTTTTATCTGAAGAAGCATTCAATATGTGACATACTTTCAGCTAATGGAAAAGCTTGAGTTCCACAGAGCTTATGGGTTGCTATTCCGTGTGACATGTACATTCCTGATGTTCCATAGGATTTCTCCTTCAGTCAGAGATCTTGGCCTCCTTCCATGGGAGGGTTAAGGACTAGCATTCCTCCTTAAGGCTAGAAAGCAGAAATAAAAACTGACTGACTGAAGCTGATGTGCTTACTAATTCAGTCTTCAAATGTGGGCTTTTATGAAGACACGACTTCTTGCAGAACAAATAAAATCTTCAGTGAAGGGTGGTGATTATTTCTCTTTCACTTCAGAGAAAGAGTTTAGTAGCTCAAAAGCTCACAAAAAAGCAGTAATAATCACCCTTCATAGATGAGACATCCTGTAGGTAAAAAATGCACAGTTGTCACCTCTCTGAGTCTTCAGTTGTGGAGTTGACAACAAAGAGAAAGTCTAAGATTCCCCTTCCATTTAGACACATCCTAACTTCTTTATGTCTTTCTTTTTCCCTCTTCTTTTCTCGTAGCCTTTAAAGTGCAGATCAGCAGGAAGAGATTTCTCTCTTGTAGGAAAAGGTGAGAGATTACCTCCATGGAACCTCATGTGGACCAACAGAGCTTCTAAAAAGGTCTGCTGAAGGTCCTTTTCTCACTGTACAAAGTCTATTTTGTCTCCCTTTGGTTTTTGTGGCAACCATGCCACATGGGTGGAACAGTATCTCAGTGTTAAGGACATGTCCGCTCAGGATGAAACAATTTCTCTAACAAAAGGGCAGCCTCACATCAAAATTCAAATCCTTTTGATAGCAAAAAAGGGCAGTGAGTAGAAATAACCAAGCAAGAACAAGTATGAACACAGGCTGGGGGATGAGCAGACTGAGAGCAATTCTGCCAAGAAGGATTTGGGGGTGTTGGTCAAAGAGAGGCTGGACATGACCTGCCAATGTGCCCTTGCAGCCCAAAAAACCACTCGTACTCTGGGCTGCATCCAAACCAGCAGGGCCAGCAGGGTAAGCAAGGGGATTCTGCCCTTCTACTCAGCTCTGGTGAGAGCCCACCCAAAGTGCTGCATCCAGCTCTGGGGTGCTCACATGAGAAGGACATGGATCTGTTGGAGCAAGTCCAAGGGAGGACCACAAGGGATGGCACACCTCACCTGCAAGGAGATGGCAATTAGAGCCTTACATTACCTGACTTTAAATAAAGTAAAAAGAAATATATACATTTATCATACAGAAGTTTTCATATTTTATAATTGCAATTTTTTGTTACAATGCAATTTATCAACAATGTAATTATTTTTCTCTTTTTGTGTTAATTAAAAGCTACTTTTGACCCTGAACTTAGATTAAACATGGCATGTAGATGAAAACCTATGCATTTTTTATCTCCAAATTCTTTGGCTGTTTTGCTTTTGCTTTAACCTCAAGTCAAGACATTTAACATTAGGGAATATTTTTAAAACTTTATTATTAGCATATAAATATTTATTTCTGCTTAAAAATGATGTTGTGATGATTAGTCTATATTTGTAGGGCACTTTGGAGATTTTCAGACCAAGTATTAATTAAGTGCTATTATTTCTATGCCTAGTTTCCCTATTTTCTAAGCCTTTGAGGGTAGTAAATAAGATCAAAGGCTTTTTTAAGGAAAGTCTTGAGGAATGACCTTAGGCCAGTTATGAAGACTGCATGCTTTTAACAGCTAGATAACTCATCCCTTAAATTCTGTCTATTCATGGTCACTGCTATCCCACTCTCTTCTCCATTATGGTGAGACTGATGTAATTAAGGTGGAAGAGATGAGTAGTTCTGCACGTTCTTTGAATTGCTTCACTTTTCAACAGCTTTTCTGGGTTGTTGATGTTCTTCTTGATTCAGCTTGGAGAATTAAATTCAAAGATGGTCAAATCTCTGAATTCTGTGAGAAAAATGCATCAGTTTTCATTTCAAAAGATAATCTTTCCTTTAAGCAATTTTTAACAATAAGAAATATCTTCTGAGAAATTTTGAATTTAATAGCAATTAGATTTGTTTTATTTTAAGTTGCATAACTGATTATATTTTCACTATTTCTTAACTAGTCTCTGACAGCATTGCATAAGACATAAAGCTGTAAATAAATACTAATACACCACAGTACGTTTAATAATTTAAACTCTCTTTTATATAAATAGAAAAGAAATAAATATACCTGCTACTTACTTTGAAATAAATGTCCTTATTTTCTCCATTAAATTAATTTCTGTTTGTATTGAAAAGTTTGGACAGAAATTAAAAGAAAACGATGGGGAAGTAAATATAGCTGTCATAGTTTATCTTATTTTATCTTCCAATCATTTTTCTATGTCAATGAAAATAGCCTAAATGAATTTTCCCCCTCCCACACCAAAGCCAAGACTCTCAGTAGCTCTGATAATTTTGTTGCTTCCAGTAACATACTACTCTGGGGAAGGAAGAAACCTCTGGTTATATTATTGCAAAGTTAAACAAGCTGCCATCTATGGAAGATATAAAGTTTTCATGAGTATCGCTCCATCTTTTACAATATGTATTAAATGAGACCTGAGGAGGTTTTTGTAAAGCAAGAAGAAAACCAATGGATCTTGAGGAAGGATGGTTACCAGAGCAACCTATAAAACATTGCTTTACACTATCAAGTAAGAATATAGCTTGCGCTGCTGATGATAATTGTTTTTACTTACAACCCAAAGGTTATTTATGCAGAAATCTTGTAACATGTTCTGGCATCTTGAAAAATATGTAACTTCACAACAGCTACCAACAGCCAAGGAATAGAATGTGATTCTGAATTATTTAGAGTGTGATTTCTGAACTAGAAAATCTTTTCTTAGAGAGAATTTAAGATTTTAGACCTTTTAGTAATGAAAGATCAGAAAGTGGAGGTAGAGAACATACACCTCCTTGAAATAAAAATAATATGTCATTATTGGTTTGGAGGTTAGGTTCTGTAATGCTTGTAAGATACCTGAGTAGACTGGATTGTTATGTTTCACAATCCTTCCTCATTCTCAACTCAAAGACAGTCTTAGAAAGTACCTCAAGTATTCACATCTTGTCCAATTTCTGGAAAAAGAACTGACCAGACCTAAAGCAATGAGGGTATTTAGAATGCCTCTGTGTGGGCCTTTCTCACTGAAACAAAATGCTAACTGATTTAGGGAATAATCAGATCAAATTGTAGTATGTTGCCATGATTCTTGTCTTCTTAGCACCACACAAATTGGTACAGTTCAAGATCTCTAACAACCCAAGTTTACAGTCATGTTTATTCTAACTTCACTAGTCACCAACCAGCTGGTGAAGAAACACATGCATGAAATCTTGATCTCCAGTAAGCTATAATTTAGGCAAGTGCTGTTAATACAGCATTCAGGCAGAACAGGAGGTAGAAGCTGTCCTTTCTGAGAGCACTGCCATAATTGTTATATCACACTAGTTGTTCTAGATTTTTCATATCTGACCTGTGTGTTGTCCTTTTGGAAAGAACTTTTCTTCTGCTTGTGCTGCATCTGCTTGTGTATTCAGTGGGGACAATTCCTCCCTTTGTTTTGCTAGTTGTTTTTGGCCTCAGTCAGAGACAGCTTCTAAGTTAAATGGACATCTGGCAACTTTACTCCTCTTCAGAATTATCTGAGAGCAAACTCATTTAGCAGGTGCACGCAAAGCCACTGACAAGTCATTGACCAATGAAAAAGAAAGAGGTCAGCCTAGACTGACATGAGCACCCGTCCAAGCAAGAGTGTGAAACAGAACACTGACAATCAGAACACAGTGTCTGAAGCCAGACACATATTTCTAGATGTGCTATTTCATTTTTTTTAAACTACAGAGATTAGTATGTCAGAAATAGAAACCAAAGATGTACGAGTACTGAATTTTCCATTTATACTTCTGTACTCTGCTACAAAATGTATCGGTCTAAGAAAAAAAAGGCCAAAAAAAGGCAGTAATCTAAATGAGGCATCTTCAGTTACAGTTTATAAATTTCAGGTATGCAATCTGCCTATAACACAGAATGTGTCCAGTTATTTATGAAAGAAGAGTAGGAATGGGACACCTGAGTTTGGTAAACAAAACTGTTTTGGAACTGTTAAAATAGGAAGAAGACAAGATTTAGGATAACGGTGGGGTTTTACATGATAAGTAGTATAAGAAAGAGTATCTTTAAATATGCAGGCAGCAGATTCTGATCATAGAAGTGATGGTTTTTGGTGAAAGCATTATTTCATGATGCACACTGGTTTTGGTGCATTAGTCAAAATTTAATAATAATTATGCAACAATAATTTTTGGAGCATGTTATATCAGATCCTGTTGACTGTTTTTAAATTTGAAGACATTCAAACTGTGATTCATACACTCAGCTATTTGATTCATCTAATGAAGAAAATCTGATCTTGTAATAGGCATGCGTTGACACAGAGGAAATAAAGTAATCATTGTAATGCTCTTCTAGGATGATATAGAGACATCTGCTATCAAAATCCTCCTAATATTGCTCTCAATTCTGTCTAGAACAAATATTTTGAAAATTCTGATTTGATGAGAACACTTGGAGCTATGATTCATTCCTAAACACCAAGTGTTTAGAATTTTGCACGAATGTCTTCAGATGAGCTAAAGAGAGCAGAATGTTGCATAAAACTTCATTAAGAGTATAAAAATATGACCTGCCATAGGAATAAGTGTGGCTTGGACTCTGAATGATCCAAGCATATCACAGAATAGTAGATCATTAAGGGGTTGGAATGGACCTTAAAAATCATCTAGTCTTTCTGTTTAGAGATAAATGTCATAGGCCTAGGAATAATTTCTCCTAGATGCAAGAAAACAAAAATTTTTAGTAGGAAAATTGTAGTATCATTAAGAAAACATTTATTCCTTTCCATTATCAGCTCAAAAGGAGACTACAAGGAGCAAGGTAGTAGTAGGGAAAGATGGTAAGAGAGTCCCTGTGGATGTTCCTTCCACAGAGAAGGACCAAATGACGTTCTCTAAAGTCAGAGCCCACCTAAATTAGTCAGGACTTGATCTAAATTAAAGTAGTCCCAAAGTAAATATCTTGTATTTCTGTATGTACACACAAATGTCTCTATTACTATTATTGACACCTTTGCTACTAAATCCAAAGGAGAAATGGAGCATGTAAGTTTAATAGCCCTGTAAATGCACCATGAGACAATCCGGGACCAAATGCTATTCATTTGGCTCTCACTAGACTGCACCAGAGGGAGTTATCCCTAAGCAGAGAGAACATGAGCTCCTCTGTTCCTTTTTTGGGCCTGGAGGACCAAGCATGATCTTCTGGAACCTACACATTTGGCAGTGTAGTGTTCTGGTACATGTGTGATATGCAGATTCAGAAAAAAAGGGCAAGTGAAACTTCTTTAGGAATGCAACATGATTTTTTTTTAGAGCACCTTGTGAAGTGGGGCTTTGTGAAAGAGAGAACTGGAAAGCTTTAGAAATGCAGTAACTAAAATTAATTTAAATAGACATATAGGGTTCAGACATGCAAATCTCAGCTAATCAGCCTGAACTTCCTTCAAAGACAGTGGGAAAAAAAAAGGGACACTTGTAGATAGTGTATTATAGTTTGTTCTAATACCTCTTTAAAATGAAATAAATCACACTTTAGAAGTGTTCATTCTCTCCATTGACTGCAACTCACAAGCCTACTATATACATCTAGACAGTGAAAACACAGAATGTGTGACTAGCCCCATAGAATAGTCATGGAGAATGAATTCTCTCAGACAATAACTTGCTAGACCATTTTTCTAGATTACTGTTGAACTATGATTCTGAAAACCAATCTTTTCCTGGAGTTCCTCATGAGTGATGGTGTAGTGGAGTGTCTGTTGATGATCTTACTACCCGTACCACACGTCTACTTCCTGTAATTTGCAGAAGTTCAAATGCCTTTTCATTTTGTCTCTACAGCAGACAGAAAATTTTGGAAAATTTGTCATCTGAAACATAGGTGAAGCTTTCTTGGGGGTACTTTTTTAGGGAACCTACTCCTGAAAGTTCCTCAGAAATTTTCTGGAAGTATGCATAACTGAAACTAAAATCTGAAAAGTTCAGAATGACCGTAAGTCACTGAGGACTACCTTAATCTCTATCCGTGCTGTTATTTTAAAGGTATCTAGAACAACTATATGGACAAAACTTGGGACTAAATTATTATGTTACCACTTTGCCTTTTCTAGTGCCTTAGAGTCTGTTGTCAGCTGTGCAGTGTCCCATGTGCTTAGGTCTAGATTTTTTTTACACATCAAGATAGTTGATTCAGTGACACTGCCAGGATCTTATATAGGTATCTTCACACTTTTAGTATTTTTCAAGTAGCTACTAATTTTTTATTCACGTCTATACACCTTTATTGGACATAGAAATATTTTCTTAAAATAAAATTATTGCGTTTCATTGCCAGTTGTTCATAGTGAAGTGTCTCTTTATTTCTATTTACTATTTTTCATACCATAAACAACTCTTTAATTCTGAACTGTTAAGGACTTATGCAACTTCAAAGAGTTGAGTATAGTGTTTGCCACATTTTAAATTTTCTTATTTTGTCTGTAACTACCTGATTTATATTTATTTGGTTTTGTTGATTTATATATGTTCATCACTGATGTCAATTAAAAATCAATAAACTCATGTGATGCATGACTTCATTTGAGATATTGTTCAGTTAGAAATACATCTATACAGGGAAAGAATGGTCTAATGGAAGAACTAGTTAATGAGTCCTAATACAGTTTCTGGAACGGAGTAATTCTGATGGACCTTGAGCATTTCTATAAGGCTCAGAGTTTATCTACAATGAGAAAGCCGCCTTCAATGTATTGTAGACAGAGAATCTGGCAATCAGTCTTGTGTCTTGGTAGCAGTACAGCTACATTCTTCAGAGCTTACAGGGGGCTACAGTAGCCACTGAGAAGACAACTAAGTTAGCTTAACTATCAGCCTTGATACTGCTATAGCTATAGGAAAGTCATGGGAAACAGACCTTGCTTGTGCTCTTCGTGGAAGGTCATACAGGAAAGTAAAACATGTAAAGTATTATGTGATAGATTATACAAAATTCAGTGAAAAATTGTTAGTAGACTTATGATGTTAATAAGTTCATGTAATAGAGTAAGATAGACCATCTAAGTTCTGTATATGAGTTATTGTCATTAACTTCATCAGGTGAAAAAAAGGATATCTGAAAACAGAGCAACCACAGGCTGGTAAAGTTTCAATTAAATATAATTTGTTACTAGTTTTCCATGCTTTTTATTTCCAGTCTTCTAACCAATATTCTATCTTTATTTTCTGTTTCTGAGGAAACTTCTTTGTTTCACAGTAAGCTGCCTCTGTTGAGAAAGACAGGTTGAGGCAGGGTGAGACTGTCCAACTCATGTTGTGTTCTCCGCATAGAAGTAGAAAATCCAAGCAAAGTAGTGTGTGATGGTATCCTGGACTGACTTACACATGTGTCTACTGAATTAAAGAAGCTGAAAAATATTTCCTGTTAAGGTGCAAAAAACCAACTTGGGAGCTTAAGTTGCCCCTAGTGTGCTTGTTTCTGTGAAGGCACATCCTGTGCTATATGTAAACCATTCCTTTTTTTTCTTCAAGGAGCAGGCAGCTGAGAGACAACTGTGGATCTGAATGTACCTCCAATGACTAGCTCTCTCTCTCCTTTTCTCTTGTCTTGTTCTCTTCACTTTTGGTTCAGTTTTATTCTAATTGCCAAATTCATCTTACCTGTTTCTTCACTCACTGAAAGATTATATGCTTGCTACAGGGGATTTTTGTATTGTTGGGGTTGAAAAATGTATGATTTACTTGGCTCATCTAATGGAAAAGCACTTACATAAAGCCTGGTGAGAGAAGCTGGGTTTTGCATCCATACCCTGTTGTATTAAGAGAAAGGATGCATGGAGGAAATTTTAAGGCATTTGGAACATCAGCACATTGCAGGGAAAAATAAAATAATTTCTGTAATCTCCAGTTCTTTACATCTACTTCCATGTGCCTTCCTGATTTGACACTCTGCCAAAACACAGTCCTCCAGAACATGAAATGTTCGGACTTTCATTGCTTCTTTATTAGGGAAGTGTTGATTTGTCTGTCAGATTACACACATGGCAATCAGTAGGACTGTGTGACCTGTTATTTGTCAGACTTATTAAAGTGATTGATAGCTTAAAATCTGAGTGTATAGAAGTGGTCTCTACAAGGAATTGTTCCAAGAAATTCTGATATTGTACACATTTTTATATATCACCACACCATATTATTTCTCCATAGCAACTCCATTTATGCCTCATTAAAATTCTATTTCAATGACATGTTTTTCTAGTGCTCAGCTTCTTAAAAAGACCAGGTTAACTTGCATGTCGACTAGCAAGGCATACCTGAGGCAGTTATGAGCTATTGCATAACTCATAACCCTCAATTTGCATTTAACATGAATACACTTAATCAATAATGTTCCTCAAACATGAATATTATGAACAAAAAAGGATGTCAGACACACAAATAGGCATCAAGCAGATACAATGAGCTTAAATGTCTATCAGTGGCTCAACTTTTATTGGCGATTAATATATCTATTAAGTCTATGTTGTAAATTTTTGGTACACTAGTAATGGTGTCTTTACTTTCAAAAAAATGTATTTTGTTTTAAGCATATTCACAGTAAGATCAATAGAACATAAACAATTTGTTTATATAGGACCAGAAACCAAAGTTCTATCATTTATATTTACCAATTCACTGATATTGTTAAACAAAATTTATAGTTCATTTTTTGCAATTCCTGTTTTATGAGTTTTGGGTTTTCTTTTTTTTTTTTTTTTATTAAGAGAGCAAACAGAAATCTTATAATCACTTAGTGGGGAATTCTATCCAAGTTCTCAATATTAGACACTACACATTTCACTAGTTAAATTATTTCTCCCCATAATTTTGTCTTTGCAATTCTGAGCCAATCTAAACCATGACAGTAAGAAAAAAATTTAAACCGAAAAATTTCATAAGAGAACATTTGGAAAATGATGTGACAAAGACAAAAGGTAAAATATTTTGGTATAACTGTGGTTGCTTCTTTTTTCTCATATAGCCATTATATGGGTAATTATACATGTAGGAGGCTGCATAAATTTGGTACACAAATGTTTAGACAAGAACAAATGATGTGGAAAATTGTTGTTCATAATGTTAAAATAATAATGTTGAAATGGAAGGATTGTGTGGGGCAATCAAAATATCTGTCTCATTTCTTATTCATCACTGTGAAAATCAGTTTTCTTAGAAATGGTTTGTGTGATGTGAAGAAGGTTAACATAGGAGTTTTAGTGTCCAGAAATGAGCACTATGGTTGTTTCAAGCCAAATGAAACCCTAACTAAGAAAATATCTGCATTACAAAGTACTGTGGAGATTATCATAAAGAAGAAAAATGTGAAACTTGGAAAATAAAAAACTACTTTGGCCATGTTAAGTGAATTTCTAAATGGAGAACTAGAATGAGGTACTTAAAGGGAATTCAGTAGGAACTGAAGGAGGTAAATCTGTAATGATGAGGAAAATCTGCAAGTTCCCAAAGCCAAACCCTGAAACTGTAAACATGGCTTTTCTCAGGGAGAAATCCTGACAAGAAAATGCAAATATATCCTGCAGATTCCCAAACAAAGAGCAGAAGATTGACAAAATATATGCAAGCAGAGGGATATGAGTGAAGAATCATCCACAAAAGCCTTAGATAATCAAATCAACTCTGGCTTTTAAATGTTGATAAAAGATAGTAATATTTTCTATTTCAGCATTTCTGTGCTAAGAGTGCATAAGCAGTTTAAGAAACTGAAGAGCCAAGAGAAGAAAACAAAATGTTCTTCCAACTTTTCAGTTTAATGAAATCTGGTACTGAAAGCCACATAGTACAGAAATTTAAAAAATCCATATGTAAATAGACTCACTTTCTGTTCATAGAACACTATGAACAAATTACATGCTCATGGAGATCAGTGAATACTGCAGTCTCCCATTTCTGCATCTTACAAATATGATGATGACATGGTGTTGTGCCTGCAGCAATCCCATATACAAAGTATCACTTTCTTACCTGAAATATGGTATGAATTAATCCTACTTTATTCGGGAACTAAAGAAAGCAAACTGTATCTGAAATTCTACCACATTCAGATTGCACTTCACATGAATGGTATCTTGCCACTAAGTGTTCAATATGAGGCTGATCTACCAAGGCGAAATCTCAGAGGTATTTCATAGAATCAGAGAACAGTTTGGGTTGGAAGGTATCTTAAAGATCACCTAGTTCCACCATCCCTGCTGTGGACAGGAACACTTCCCACTAGACCAGGTTGCTCAGAGCCCCATCCAACCTGGCCTTGAACACTTCCAGGGATGGGACATCCACAGCTTCTCAGGGTCACATGTTCCAGTGCCTCACCACCCTCACAATAAAGAATTTCTTACTAATGTGTAATCTAAACCTGTCCTATTCCGTTTAAAGCCTTGTCCTATCGGTACGTGCCCTTCTAAGAAGGGCCCTTCCTTCTCCAGGTTTGTTGTACCTTTTAGGTACTGGAAGGCTGCTATATTTCCATGGATTTACTCTTTTGTTGATGCTCCATCACTGTAAAATTTAGCACCATGTGCTTACTGTCATAGTCTTTCATTCTGATAGCAAGAATGTTTTATGAATTCTTATGGTAGACTCACGTAATGGAATCCTTAAAAGGGAAAATTTAGAAATATTAGTAAGTCTTGAAGCAACTTAAATTTTAAAATTACTTTCACACTTTTCTTGAAGTACTTCTTAATATCAAACTGACTATGAATGAATGAAAGTAGAAGCAAAGAACACTGGAAGATAAGTCCCTTTAAAGGTATGGGTAAAAGTGTCATCTCTATTTTTTTGATGCAGATACAAAGTCTATTTCAGTCCAAAGACTTTGTAATGGGTCTTCTGACACTGAAATGCCAGGGATAATATATTTTCATGCTGGTGTTTTTTATATATTTCAGTTTAAAGGAATTATTTCAATTATTACAATAAGTAGTATTTCAAAACAAAATCAATTCAACAGTAAATCCAGCCTTCATAAGACCTTGGCGACCTATATCTTTAGACACATAGGTTAGAAATTTTGAATATTCCCCTTCTTGAGGCCATTGTTTTCTGTATCATTTCTGTGCATAGGATTAATGTCATCCTAGATCACCCACTTGGGGTGGCATGTGAGCCAAGTCTCTGAATTACTTTCACAGTTTATGTAAATCTAGTGATGTGGTCAAAAAGTTATTCAGTTCACCCTGAAGTAGACAGTGAATGGCATATTGGTTGCATTGCTCTTCAGCCAGTTTTTCTGAGCAGAGCTGTGTTAGAGAACAACAAGGAGGAGTTTAAAAAATGTCATGGTATTTAGTTCAATTAGTTTATAGCCAGTAATTGATTGCTCCTTGACTGGTAAATCTGCTTTAAATTGTTTGCCCCTTATATACAGCAATCAAGCTATTGTAGATACTGTAAATTTGCACAATTCAGTAGTCTTTCACAGTTATTTGTTGTGTGTCCCTCCTTTGGACTGTGCAGCAGAGCTGGAGTTTTCAGATATTTCTCTGAAGAGAAAGTTAAAGTGCTGCAAATCACTTGACTCGGCAATTGCCCCACATTTCTGTTTTTGGTGATTTTCTAATAGTTGTCAAAGAAATTCCTGAGGACCTAAAAATTCTTTTGGCCTAAACATATGTTTTCTTTCTAATATACAGAAAGGAGTTACTGGTTATATTTTTTAAGCCCTGAATGGCCTTCTTGTTCTTCTCATGGTTTCTACAGAAATCCTTATTAGCAGTATAACCCTTTGTTTAAGTTAGTTGGTCTTTTTACAGTCTAGTGTAATGGTCAGAACATGCATGGAGAATGTGGGAGATCAAAGTTTTTATTCTGCCTGAGGAAATTCAAATTCCTCATATTTCCTGGTGGATCAGATAGTCAGTAGTGTACAGGTTTTTTTGGGATGTTCAATATTAGAAGCAATCAATATTGTTCCAGCTGAATCTTTACAGAGAAGAACTTGAGAATAATTCAGATAGGAAACACAAGGATAAATAGTATTTTGTTGACAGAGTTACCAAGTATTCACATGAAAAGGGGAATAAAGTTTCACTGGCTGATCCTAAGATTGTTAATATGTTTAGTTTGTGCAAATTACCAGAGCAGGGACAAGCACTCAAAATGAATCTGTAAGTAGTAGATGACTGTACTATATATCCTTCTATTTGTCTTGGGGTGACCTTATGATGTGTATCCCATATCGCTGCCTATGCCCAGAAATTAATTTTTGTGTCTTTCTATGCCTCTAAACTGAGCCTGAGAGGGGGAAGGAAAAAAACTGAGCAAAACTTTCTCAAAGCAGTTTGCAGCTCGTTCAAGGTTACAAAAAGATAGCAGGTTTTTTTTCCCCAGCTGGGGCAGGGGAGCGAGGAAGCACCCGGCTTCCTGCTTTCCAGTAGCTTTTGGCCAGTTGTTTTCAGTTTCTTGTTCTCCGGAGAGAGACTGAGAGTTGGACTTTGCATTTCCTTCTCTGGAATTCCAGATTTTCTCCCTTTTCTACTGGACTGCTTGATTGCTGTAACATCAGAGCACATCGGGAGGACTTTCCACCGGGCACAGAGGGCCTGGCCCTGGCCCAAGCCCCAGCTCTGAGGAGACCAAAGGGAGGACTCAAACACTTTCCCAGGTTTTTTCCTCTACAGCGAAAGATTTTACCATCAAACATTATTTTCCTTCCCATGTGTTTATTAAATAAATAGTTTTATCTTCTTCACTTTCCTTCGAGGAAAACTTATTTTTCCCTGAACCTGGTGGGGGAGGGGTGGTTGTGCCTTCTCTCAGAGGATATATTTCTAAATTTGGCCAAATTGGAACAGTTTTGTTCCTCTGTTGATACAGACAGGTAATAGATTTTTAGAAAAGAAGCACTTCACATTTTGTCATATTCAAGAAGAAGTATTTGCAGGTTTTCTTCCCTTGGCAACTATTAAAATATTTAGGCTAGACTGAATTTAAGAAAAATTTATTCTCATTCTAAGCACACAGAAGTCTTTAAGGAAAAAGATAACATGGAACAATTACTATTAGTTGTTTCTAGTACTAATGATTTTAATGTCACCTTTTGACAGTGAGAGGATAAATGTGAGCCCACCACACCTACATACCTAGCACTAATCAAGCAAGAAACGTAGTGTATCATGGTGATTCTGTGGCTTTATTTCAGTGTCATGGGTTGGATTTATTGTAGTAATCAGCACAAGAATATTTTTTTGTTCAATTACTTAAGACTCTCCTTTCATGTTATGAAAGACTTGTTTCAATGAAAAAACAGTCCTTGTCTTAGGCAGCACCATGCTTTAGTTTGTTCTAGCCAGTTAGGGAACTGATTTCATAACTTGCTTACTTACATGAGTCAGAATGTTGATATGGACTTCCAGAATATGACAGAGCCTGTTGGTCCTGCCAAGTCCCTGCTTCTCAGTAGTTATTTATTGTAGAAATACCCTGGGAATAGAATGGGTCAAGGAAACAAAGCAAACAAAAATTCCATCACATTTTTGGTGCAAAATCTAGTCTTGGCAAAACAAAACCAAAAGACATTTTTGAGAAATTCTACTAAAACCTAAGACTGATTTTGGACAGGGACTCAGGAAGGGGAGTTGGCAGCTTGCCCTTGGGCAATGTGGCTGATGAAGTCTCTGCTGTGAGGGCTAGAGACTTCAGTTCCATAGAGCATCTGTGTCCTCCCAGGTATGACATGGCTCAAAGTGTTTCCATCAGACCTGTCTTTGTGACAATTAATGGGTTCAGCTATTCAGAGAGTCTTCTAGTTAAAGAAAGTATGCAGAGTTTGATTTTTTTTTTTTTTGAGAGAGATGGAGTATCTTTTATAGAGACTTTCTTTACAGTTGAAATCCAAGTTGTAATTTGCTTGATGGTTTGGGTTTTTTTGTTGGTTTTATTTTTGGGGGGGGGGGGGAGTTGGGGTTTTTTTGTTTGTTTTGGGTTTGTTTGCTTGCTTTTTGGGTTTTTTTCTTTTAAGTTTTAGGTTTCTATTTCCATTGCAATGAGACATGAAAGTTTTTTCAAAATGTTAGAAATTTCCACACACAGAAATTTTGGCCACTTCTCTGGGGAAGGACAGTATTATCTTTGCAGATTAAATTGACAGAGATACCAAAACAATGATTCAAGCTAAATCAAAGAAGAAAAGACAGATTTTATCCATTTGCAGAGAATGTAAAAAGATGAGATCCAAAATGCAGCTTTTGAATATTTTGTGCATTTAAATACATATTTGGATTAGAAAAGTTTTAATTAGACACGAAAACAGCAGACAAACTTGTAATACTTGGGTAGAAGAGAAAAAAATGAAAGAAGAAAGAACAAGTAATAAAGTCAAATTCTTTATTTGAATTTAAGCAATAAAGTAAAATTCTTATGGCAATAGGGGAGCTAGTTAATAGGCACACATTAGTAACTTTATGTTTACCTTATTGACACAATTGAAAAAAAAAATGTAAATTTCAGATAGAAAATACAGAATAGATAGAAAATGCAGATAAGAAACCATTTAGAAATTTTCACCTTATGGTTGCTGACTCTGCTTTAAGCAGCAGCATATGGAAATATTATAATATTTATAATTTTTAATATATTAAAAGAGGCAAAATAATAGTGCTTTACAAAAGATACTACAAAATCAGAGATGTATTATTACTCTCCTACAAATTAGATACATTAAGCGTCCCTTAATATCTGCTTGCCTTTGTCATTACTTCATCCTTTTAGCTTTACTATTAGAAAATTATGGCAACTGAGATCGATTAAGACCATAGCTGTTACTAATAAAGGCCATATAATTAAACAAAACAATATCATCATCTTGTGTTTTCAAAATATGCTTTTAAATTTCTTCTATTTTTCAACGTTAATTGTTTACTATTCTTCCTGGTTAATCAATATGTAAAGGACACAATCTTCCTATTTTCTGACTCCTGTGAATGTAGCAATTGTGCATCTACTAAATCTCATTTTTACTTCTGGCCTCCTTTCTGCAAGGATTGCCTCTCAGGTTTTCTTATATTTACTCAACTTTGCTAGTTCATTTTTTGGATAGTTATTTTTGTTGTTTTGCTTTTTTCTGACATTTAAAGTGAAGATTTTCAATTATTCTGTAATCTTATGTCTTTCTAAATTTCCCAGACTCTCTATTTCTTACAGGCATTAGAAGCCGTTGCATGACTCTCAGATACAATTTCTCAGTCATGCTTTACATTTCAGGATTGCAGTTATGGCAAATATGGGACAGATGGGTTTTGTCACCTTAGTTCTTTGTGTCTCTAGTATTCTCTAAGCTTATTTTCAACAGTTTTGTTCATACATGAGTTCAAATATGATTATATTTTTTTCACTTTTGTATTTTATTCTAAACTCTTTAATAATTTCTGATTACACTTCAGCATTTGTGCATTCCTTCCTATTAAATTTCTATGAAGCATCATTGATTGCACAGGCAAAACAGGTTGGAAATATTTAATTGAATATTTTTTTAACAGAAACAGTGGACTTATCAAAAAAAATCACCTTGAGAGAAAGACCTCATTTAAGTGACTGTCCCGATAAAAGAAAAAGATTATAAAATATTCTATACTAAATTCTAAAAGTCAAAGTTTCATTCAACAATTTTTAATGTGAATGTTATTATATTTAAGAAACAAAATATATTTCAAACTTGAAATTTTTCAAACTCCTTGATCATCTTTTCTAGTTAGCAGTGTGTTTATGGAAACTTCAGAGATTAGTTTTCTGTCCCATTTCAAGGTGGAAAAACCCTCAATTAATCTAAAAAATTTTCATGGACCAAGAAATCTTTTCCTGTGCAGAAATAGGCAGCTATGGCCAAAGTGAAATATCACAGGTGAATGAAGTGCACAACTTTGTCACCTCAGAGTACAGTGTGGTTTGCCAAGAAGGGAAAATATGTCAGATTTCTAATGGAAACTGCTCCTGAATTGGTGAGATAAGAAGTATTCTGTGGCAGACATAAGGAGCCCAAAAGTCCAGTGCAGTCTATGGTAGAGGAAGAAGGTCCTGGAGATTGGAAGGAGATCTTGAGAAGGGGAGGAAAGAGCACGGCTGCAGGAACTAGAAGTGTCCAGCTTGCCACAGCATTCTAACATTCTGCTGCAGTTCAGCCTGTCACTAACAGACAGAATAGTACAACTACAATTTGTTTCTAGATAAATGGAAATAATAGGAAAAATTAAAAAAAAATTATATATATATATAGAGAGAGAGAGAGGGCTTTCTGTATTGGCCATCAAAATCAGAAGTCAATTTTTTACCACTTTTAGGACATTTTGAATCATACCTATTATACATATATACCATTTTTGTTTCAATATTAGAAAGTAGTATAAAAATGTATAAGATGATTTTTAAATGTACTTTCAGTCAACATTCTAATAGCATAGAATTAAGATTCAGGATTGCACACACTTTTTTAACAGAGACGTGTTAACACAGCCTGTTCATTTTTTATGGTATCTTTACAAATAAAATCTTTGCATATGATCCAATGTTGTTCCATAAAGTCTAAGCCAAAATAAAAAGCAAACAAAAGAACAAAACTGCAGACATAGAACTATCTCAAGAGAATTATCAGGCTATGAGAGAAAGGAATAAACATAGAGAACGTAGAACTAAATCAGGTTTTTAGAGGCCTTCAAAGGATTGACCAGAGCTCTAGCACCACAGGGAAGTTAAGTTTTGCCTCTGGAAACAGTGATGCATAATGCACCTTCTGCTCAAAAGGCTGAAAACTAGCCCAACACCATAAATGCAACTTACTGCTGTAACACAGCCAGCTGACTGTAGTACCGTAAGCAGACAGAAGAGTGAGAGGGAAGGGAAAGGGGAGACTGTCCATTCTACAGTAGTGCAGGGATGTTACTGTTACAAAATCAGCAAAGGGGAGTTGTGACTATGGGACTATTTTCACCATCACTAGTGAGGGATTGTATCCTGGGACAGGAGAGGCTGAAGACAGTGAGAACTTCACAAGGACTGCAATGAAAATGGAGTTAGTTCTTTTTATGTCCCTACAAATCATATATCTACACAAGACAGCTGAGAAAACTACTTGTGTTGACAGTTTTTTGCAACAAGGATGAAGTAATTTTTTTAATCTACCATTATCTTTGTGATGCTCATTAAAAACAAAGAGCTAATTATTAGATGAGCCTATGAATACAAAATTATGCCACCTGTTATGCCTATTTTCCAAGGCAACTGTTCCAGTAAATGCATATTTGTTTATCCATCTTTTCAGACTGTATTAAGAGTGCTATAATCTGTGTATACAGAATACTAGCCTTTATGACAGAAACCAAAGTGAGAAGGAAAGATACCCAGCACTACAGAAGTTTGGACATGTGCTAGATTCTTGTATGGAACTGATTTAAAAGATAAGAATTCGTATCATGTGTGAATTCTATAACCCGAAAGTGAAAAGGCTTAAGGCTTTGTTTAAACAATTTTAAGGATAACCTCTGATAAATTGAAAAGATTTATGATCATGCAGGATTATATGCTAGAAGGCAGGAAAAAAAGAAACTTTGTGGAAGAAAAGGTAGATGTTCCATACCAATTATCATAGAAAGAAATACTGTACTACAGTCTCAATCAAACCAGTCTGTAGGTCACAAGTTTAGGTTGTTCGGCTCTGTGGATATAACTGGGTTGACAGTGATCTACCACCTTAGAAAAAAATTATCGCGGTTGTCAGACTCCACAGAATCACTGGAAACTACCGAGAAGATTGCAGAAAATAGATTTGTCAACTTGTCTAAAAATAGTTAAATCATAGAGAAGAATGTGTAGTAATAAAATGCGGTTTATTTAATGAGATGAACTGTGTGATGGTTACTTTCAAGGGTGTTTCGATGTCTCCTCCAACTTATTCTAAAAAAAACTAGAAGTATATAATCTCACCTAAGGTCAAACTTTGTTAGTCTGTAACTTGAAAGTCCCCAGCTGGATTTCCAGGTACTAGGCATTGTGGCAACCATGATGGAAGTGTTTCTTTGAACTGGGAAGAATGTTCTTTGAACTGGATAGGTTTTCAATTCCCCAGCATCTTTGGATCATAATCACTGTCTTGAACACAACCTTCAAATCATGACTGCAGATGTACAATCATGTGGTGATGACAAATGAAGGTGCAATCTCTCATCTGTGCAGACTTTTTGTGTTAGCTCCAATTTTGTGTTAGGCCTTAATTTTAATTTAGTGAGAAGGGAACACTCTGTTCCAATTTTTTTAGTCAAGATATGGTTACACAAAAAAAAATCCTGCTGAAATGGGACTAGGTAAACAACTAATCTTACCCAGAAATTGTATTTAGATAGAATATTTATAGATGAAGGTAAAGCCATCAGTATTACTGCTAAACAATATTTTATTTATTGACAGTAGTTTTGTTTCTTGAGGTGCAGTAAAGTGAAATATAAAGATCAGGAAAAATACAACTTTGTAGTGGAGTTTAAAATACATCTTTCCTCCTCCTCCTGTAAAAATTTCACCAGCTAAAGTTCTTTACACCAAGAGTCAAAATTATAAGATATATTCAATATAAAAAGTGGCACATGCTAAGATGAAGTAACTTACTTTTCAGCTTATCAGACTACTTTTCATCCTTCCACAACTCTAATTTACATTTTCCATTCAGATTTCTTGGTACTTTTCTACTTAGTGTAATATATATTATCAAAGAGTAACAATATGAAATGTTTGTCTTACAAGTGTACTCCTATTTCATATGAACAAAAGATATGAAAAAAAACAATATTTATTTCCAAATTTTAGAGGAAGGACTAGAAGAGTAAAAGGAGCAAACCCACAGTTTCACTCTGGGTTTTGAAGGGGTGGGGTGGGGGTTCCCTTAATACTGGGAAAGGATAGGGAACAAAAACTGAGAAAAAGAAAAAAAAAATAGATTTAAGCTGAAGACTTGAGAACTATGATCAGCCAACAGTTTGCACAAAACACACTTTGCCAGAATCTCCATTAGTGCTATAAAAGGACCAGCATCACTCTTATCCCTGGAAACTCATAGAAAACTCAAACCATCATTTTGCAGTAGAATTATCAGAAGAAGTTAATGGAAAACAGATGTCTATTCAAAACTTACTTGTAGCTTTTAAGCTTTTATTCACACTGAAAATGAACACTGAGAAAGAGATGAAAAAGTCATTTACATCAGAGTATAAAACCAGGTGAGAAAACCAAATAATTTCAGCCTTGAGAGAAAATGTTACAAAGGAATAAAAAATGAACCCTAGATAGATTCATAGGAAAATTCATTAACTTTGCTTCTCTAGTGAGGATGTTACATTCTGTGCTGTTTTAATGGACAGGTTGGCAAGGAATATTTGATGATGAGAAAGTGGAAAGAAAAGGAAAATCATAGAAAAATATATCTAGTTTGAAGTATCCAAATTGCTATTCTTTGAAGGAATATAACTGAAAAAAACAAAGAAACCATCACTGTGGCCAGACATGCAAAGATAGAAAATTATATTAATTCAGTTCATTAAGATTTGCATCCAAAATGATGAAATTGGCAAGAATGCTGCAGAAGACAATATTCTCAGATAAGAAATATAAGATATGCCAAAAGAGCTGGCCCATGCTTCAGAGATAAACATACTGTATTAAAAGTAATTTTTGTGGAAATCCTGATTAATTATCTCTGGAAGGATGATTTTTATTCTAATTAATTTCTGAAATAGTCTTTTTTGATCCTTGGATAATAATCATGTCTTGTGTGCGTATCTTATTGTGTAGCTACATTAAAATTAGCCTTCTGCAGGACAGAAATTTGAGAAACTGAGCATAAAAAAAAAACCCCCCCCCCCGACCCCCCCCCCCACCCCCCGAAAAAACAACACCCAGCCCTTAATTGCATTCTCCTAGTTATAAAGATCAGCTGTGGATACATTTTTCAATACTCTTCAGTCTTTAGTGAAGACTTTGGAACTGGACATTGTAACATCCCTGTGAATTGGAACAATCTGACTAATGCTTTCACCTAGAATTTCCCCCAGAGATTTGGAATTTGCCTTACCAATATCCAAACAGTTAGGATAACCTGTGCAGGTTAGTGTGGAAGAATTGTGTTCCCTCTTTGGCATCTTGATCTAGAGTGGTAGGCATTGTGATAGCCAGTAAAATATGGCAAAAGAGATATCTTTCCAATCATACCCCAGAAACAGAATGTCTGTAAATCTACCAGTCACTGTAAACTGGAAACATCAACCCCTGACAGATACAGCCATGCAGAGCCATGTCTCACAGGTGGTAAAAGAAGCTGTCTCTAGTTGGGGTTAGCTTGGCTACAGAGAATAGGGTGTACGTTTCAAATGGAATGTCTTCTGTTGACTGGGAAGCAAATTAAAGCACAGTATTTACCTCTATAATGAAAATATGTTTGCTTAAAATAAAAGTTCCCAGCTGCACTTCACAGACATATACAAAGTGAGTAAAAAGATTTATCTCACTGTTGGTTTCTGAAAAACATGGCAACACTGAGTTTGAGATGAATGACCTAGCTTTTTAGGACTGAAGAATGTCCTGATGAGTATCCAAAATATTAATTTAGAAAATTCTTACTTTTTCTAATAACACAGTATATATGCACTACCATCAAGGGCAAACTGACAAACTAGTGAGCTCTAAGGGTAATCTTTGGGTTTAGATTTCTTAATTCCCACTTCTTAGGTTAAAGCTAACCTCTTATGAACACATCATCAGTCAACCAAATATTTAATAATGTTGCGGTATTGTAGAAATAGCTATAACTTTTCAAAATCCAGTATATAATTTCTGTATATCTTTGTTTTATTAAGCTTTATTAGAAATCTTATTAATTACATAAATAAATGAAAATTTAGCATTCTCTAGCAATATCTCACCAGACCAATGTATGGTTAATTTTATCTATTATACCTCTGCTTCTAATATGTTATGTAGCACTCATTCTAATACCAAAGGAAACTGTGCTTAATATTTTTGAACAATAAATTCCTTCCCATTTGGTTTGTGCTCTCATTCAAAAAGGATAATCAATGGATTGAATACACTTTTTAGAACAGTTTGTTTTGTCTTTTTTTTTTAAGTCCTATTGTAAAAGATAGTTTTTAACTTTTGCTATAAAAGAGGCAAGGGAGAAAAAAGAAGAATGATCTATGATGTGCTAGGAGTGAATGCCTCAGATATAAAGCACTAAGGAGTCTCTTAAAGATTTGTAAATCAATTCAGATATGAAGATTTTATTTTCTACTGCCAAGAACACACTGAAAATACCAAAACATGATGAAAATAGTGAAAAAAATAAAAACATCTACATAATACAATATGTTTTTAATTTTCCCGTAGTGGAGTCAAATCTGTTGGGTTTTAGATACAAAGCCTAATTCATTTTCAAAATGGTCTGCATAAAGAAGTCTACAAGAAGTAAAAAAACTCTATATGAGTTATAGAGTTGATAACAAGAAAGACCCAGAAAGATGCTAAAGTGACAGTGTAATTGGATGTGGGACCAGACCCTTGTTTTCTTTTGACTTTTATTTATTTATGGTAGAGCAATATAAGCCCAAACGCCATTATTTTCCTTGCGTAGGGACAACCTAAAACTACATCCTCCTTCTAGGAAACAGATGCAAGAATTTTTTTGAACCACTGAGTCTAAGGAACGAAAGTAACAGCTGTGCTGCCTTTTTATTTACCTTTTTTGCTCCTTTAATTACAGGCAGTACTTATTTAAAGTGACAATGTAACCTGAAGTAGAATATAATTTGATTAATTTCAGGTGTATTTTACGTATTGCTTCATTGTAAAATTAATTCAATATATAGTAATGAATTTTTTTTAAGTATGCATTGAACATGACACAATTAATTCAATCTGAATAGAAGGAAAAAAGGGTGCTAGAAAAAATAAAAAAAAAAAATCTGGAAAAATACACCTAAAATTCTATTCCATTGGTATAGAAAATTATTCTAAATTTTAACTTTCAGATTAAGCATGCCTAAATCTCCATAAACTCCTCCTGCAATGATAAGTTTTTGTGATCCTATGTGGAGATAGCTACATATTTTAGGGATTTACTGAGACTTCATTGTACTGGGATCTACCTTTTTGTTATCCCTTTTCCCTTTTTGGCTGCTTTGAAACTGAAGAGTCACAACAAACGAAATTTTTCCTAGTTGCTTTATTCAGTGACAATTAAATTAAAGTGGTTTGGACATACGCTTCCTCCCTTATGATCAGCCATTTTCCTGCAAAACAAAGCAGAAGAATGAGGATATTACAGAAGAAGTTTATGTCTAGTTAAAATTTTTAGTATCATTAAGAAGAAAATTATTAACAAGCATGTTAACTTGAAGGAAAAATATGAACTCCTTCACCTAGACTGTTGAATTTTGTCCGTAGTAGAAAAATAAATATTTCCAGAAGATTTACTATTCTGTAATCATTTAGATCCATTGGCATGCGCTGGCCTGTGTCTGCATGATTAATTGCTTTAACTCCCCAAAAAATGGCACTTGTACGCTGACTGCATATTGAGGATTATCCCTTGTCTTTACTAACTTCTATGAGTCCAGAACATGCCTGTGAGAATGCCTTTTGGTCCATTGCAAAAATCATGCCAGGGACCATTCTAGCAGTGTAAGAGCATGGATGATTGAGTTTCAGCATCCAGGAACATTATTCAGTTCACTAGTTTAGAGTAGCCAATATGTACAGCTAAAGGACAAATTCTACTCTCATGTATAGCTGTGGGAAACTTGAATTTTATAGGACATATAATGATTTTCTTTGTTGAAATGCGAGTGGTTTGAATGTTCCTCAACAACCATCATGTCAATACAAGAGTAGAGGCCAGAGCCTTGTCTCATCCTGTTTAGAGCAATTTAATTAAACTCTCAGGGCAAGCTATGGAGAAATATTCTCACTTTAGAAAAAGGCAAAGGAAATCAGTAGGGTCTTTACTGTTTACATATTCTGTCAAAGTTGACAGAAGAAGAAACTAAGGTTTTGCGTGTTGCTCATCTGGTTAAACACAGACATCTACCTTTGAATAGTTATGTTATTTTCCTGTTTTAGCTAGCAGAAAGAGATGTTATAGACTGGGTTTTGTATCATCCTCAAATAGGCATTTAAAATAGGTTGTATGAGTCATATTCTAAAATTGTCAACATATCCCCTGTTGACTATAAAGGTAGCTGAAGTTTCTGGTTCAGCAGACAGTTTTTAGGTAACCTGAATTCCCACCTTTCCTCCACGCCAGTGCCTTGCCTGAGCTTTCATGCAAAAACAGCCTACATTTCAGCTCTGCATGCTTTTCCAAACTTTCAGAGCAGGAGAATGATACTGTTGGGGCTTTTTGTGTTTTGTTTTTCCGCCTTGTGGTATTAATGTAAAGAGCATCTACATTCAGGGACTTATCATAGTTTGCTTAAATGAAGCAAGAAAATTAAAAGCTATCCAATACATTTCATTAAAATTTGAAATGAGTACTTAAATTTTGCTTTATTGCAATTTTTATTCTTCAACATTTTAATCAGGAACATGTATCTTATTTTCCTGTCAAATGACTTGTAGTTCTGTTCACAAGTATTGCCACACACGAAGCAAATAAAATTATTAAAATGCAGCAATGAAGATTCAAAAACATAAGGAAATTATAATCTAAAGAATAGAAACAAATAAAGCAAGAATTGAAAACTTATTCATCTTATTATATAAGCATTAGATAATAGAATATACCAATGAGCTATCATTGGCATTATTGGTTTGTTCAGTTTCTCTGCACTACCTTTTAGTCTTACAGCAGATAGTTTGAGTCGTTCAAGTTTTAGAAAGAGACAAAAGAAATTTAGATTTAGAACCCTACATAATTTTTTAATCTGATGGTTTTTCCTGCCTTTTTTTTTCTGTTGGTGAGGGTCTTTTTATTGTGCGGGTTTTTTTGGTTGGTGGTGGTTTTTGTGTGTGTGTTTTTTGATTTTTATTTTTCCTGATTTTTTATCTGATTGTTTTGATGTTTTATCTGATAGTTTAAGCTAGAAACTCTGAAAGAACAAAAAATTAGGGCTGCAGAGGCCCCTGCCAATTACAGAACTTTACTTGATACAGAGCTACGAAATGATCTGTGATACTACAAACTGCCTGTTTGCCTTAGCTTTGCTGTTTGCCTCCTACCATTCATTAGTACATGTCTTCTTAAGTATTTCTGGTTAGTTCTTATCAGCTTTAACTTCAATACCAAATTTAGGACTTATCTTGGATAATAGAATGTTAAAAAAGCCCCAATCACATGAACTCAATACAATGTATAGGAAGCAGGAAGCAATCCTCTGACAGAGGTTTCAGTTAAACATCAGAGAAATGACCATGTCACTGTGAAGGCACTTGACTCTGACTCAGGTAGCCTGAACTCAACATTAAATTCCCCAGTATTCTCCTGGGCTGTCTTGGGAGAGCATTTAACATTGCTAACTATGTCTACACTTCCTATTTTCAACAGTTTTAAGTATATTCCCAAAGAAAAGTTCCCTGGCTTTCCATGATATTTTGAGACACATCTGAGCCATAATCAGAGCACCCAGGAGGCACCTGTTTGAGTATGTGCTTCAGAAGTCATGCAGCAGTCATGAATGGCCTTTTCATAACGTGCCTTAGACCCTTAAAAGTATGCTGAGAAGGATGCACAATGGGGTTTATATTGTGCTGTCATGTTGATAAGGCAGAAGATTAAACTCTGTTTCTTTTATAGAGCATGCACCTATGATTTCTGTGCAGCAGAATAATCCCCTCCATACTGTGAAGGAATCATGCTCCACATAATCAAAAAACTGTGAGCATAATAATTAACAGAACTGGAGTTTTCCCTATACCTATAGACTAATAAGCAGAGAGCTGCTCACCTGCCTCAGCAACACTCCTTTTTTTCTGATGTGGTGGCTCTGAGAGATAAGATTCCTCACTTTCTCTGCAAACCTTATTCCACTGCTAGCATTGTGTTGAGACCTGGGCTACCCAGCGCAGACTTTCCTAGGCAGGAGTAATGTCAGAATATTACAATCACATTACATTTTGAAGGGTAGTGTAGTGCAAAACTTGTATGTATCTCTGAAATCCTTGGTATCTTCTCTTTCAGCATTTAACTGTAGGCAGTGTGCAGTACAAACACAAAATGGAGAAAAGTTTAACCTTCTTTTCCTGGATATGGACATTCCCTCTGCTGCACATCTTATGACTCTTCTGCCTTCTCAAACAATTGCCCCATGCTTCCTATCCCCTGCACGCCCTGTCCGCAAACTGAAATGCTAAGGAAAGCCTGATAATCACATGACTTTTTCCATAGGAAACTTTGAACTTCCAACCCATGCTGACCCAGAAAATTCTGGAGTATGCCAGGTACAATTGTTAAATATTTGTGCTGAAAGGACAGAAATGGAAAGTGCATTGGATTATCTGCTATGCACACACCAATAAAGAAAAACTGATTAGCTGATGACAGCTTTGACTGAAGTGACTATGAAGAGGCAAAATTTACATTTTAAGAACTGCAGTAAGACCAGCTGCAGACTGAAGATCTCAGATTTCAGACAAGCAGATTTTGACTTGAGTGGAAGTCATGTCCCTCCCATTTTTGGGCGCAGTTAAAGCAGGGCTCCTCTCCAGGGCAGGTGAGTTGGGAGTCACATGTGACCCAGTACTGCCTAGGGAGGGTGCTGCACTGCTGAAACAGGACACAGTCTGAGCAGAGCAGGGATAATGATAGCAAGAGATATTTTCAATGCTCCAGTGATCATGGGACAAACTGATGTGGTCAGTCAGGTCCAAAGCAAAATGGTGGCAAAGAAAAATGACTGTTCATAAACGGCTGGACATAGGTTTACTTATAGCATAGCTTCATGTGTCCGTGCTGGCAGGGCACTGGCTAGCTAAGGAGCTCCACAGAACAAGGCTCTGCTGACTGAATCACAAGTACATCTTGCAGAGATTAAGGCTAATTGAATATTGGACTGTATTATAGGATTACAGCCAGCAGGTTGGAGGAAATTATTTTTCTTTTGTACTTACCTGTTGTGAGTCTTCATCTTGAATATTGTACCACTTATGGGCTCCCTGCTGCAAGAGAAATAATGATAAATTGGAGAAAGCTGGTGGAGAAGTTAGCCTTGAGGAAAAAAATGCTAAAGGGGGATCTAATTGCTTTTTCCCAGTATCTACTGAGTGACTATAGAAAAAGTAGTGCTGAACTATTTTCAGGTAGAAATTAAAAAAGCAGTTGGTGAAACAAGTTACAAAACTAAAAATTCTGACTGGAGAAAAAGTCATCCAAAACTTGTTAAAAACACTGCAACAGATTGCCCCAGAAGGTTGTGGAATCTGTCTTCAGAGATATTCAAAACTTGATTGATTAAGCAATCTGATTTAACTTTGAATTTAATTGTGCCTTGACTAACTGACTTCCAAAGGTCACTTCTAAACAGTTGCATGGTCTTGGAGCAAGACAAATATCTAGGAGTAGATTGATGAAACCCACATAGAGCTGTCTCACATCCAGGCCAAATTTTAGTTAATTTATGAGTATACATAAGTAAGCTAATCCAGATATGTCTTGCACATGCTGTGGGTAACTTACAACACTTGTAGGTCAATACACTCATTCCTAGCCAGAGTCTGCCATGTGCCAACTCAGTTCTCCCACCTCTGTCACAGTCCTGCCCAGCAACATGCAGCCTGGCTTACATACAATATCTACCATTCAGGATGACTAAAAATATTGCTATCATCCTCTTTATGGTTCCTGGGATGCATCCCTTTTCCAGGGATGCAGCCAAACCAGGAGCAGATTTGGCGCTATCTGCATGCTAAGGATATCTCTTTTGCCACTGTGTAATCATTACTGAAAGTCAGGTGCTGGGCCAGTTAGAAGATTTTGCTGGCTCCCTCAGGGAAGTCCTGGCAGAGTAATGCTATTAAGAGGGGTGTCTGCTGCCTGCCTCATCTCTCTTGATCTATGTAGATACCTGCAAAATTATAAAATAACTGTATTGCCAGATTCACCCGGAAATTCTGAGGAATTCAAGACTTTGTTGACATTTCTAAAAATGAATTAATGCAAAATATATCCCCCAAGCACATTTTGTCCTGTGGTCGGCTTAGTTTAGGTAAATTTGCACACTAAAGCAACTGTTTATTTATGTACCATAGGCATGTCTGAAAAGATGAAGGTTATCAGTCTTTCATAGGTTTTCTTGGACACGTGCTCCAAAAAAGACCCTGAGAAATCAGAAACTCAAGCACTAAAAATACCTTCTGAACCTGCTTGGAGGCCAGCTACAGTTTGTGAATGAAGATTTTGCTGTACTAACTTTTAGAGCCTGAGGGAGGTAGAATGGAACTTCATTTTCTTTTTGAAAGGGGACTGTCTTGAACAGCCACAGAGATGGGATTTACCCTCCCATCTATGTTATTCCTGCTGCCTTTTTCTATATGGACATATTTAGAAATCTTCCAGGAGAATCTGTCTTTAAGATAAGTTTTGTTAAGACTTCTGTCCTGAACAGATAGCATTGTATCACAGAGGTTCCTGAGATGTCTGCTGCCTAGTTTAAAAGATATGCAGAGGAAAACCAGGATGCTCACTCTAGTGGGAAAAATCTCTGAAGATTAGTTACGGGAGTTTGCTTGGGAAAAGATGTATTCAGCTGGGAGAAGTGCTGGAATTGGAAAGAATGTAAGTGGGCATTAAAAAAAATCTATATGCAGTGAAAATAAAATTGGAGGGTTCACTCTAAATCCAGAAGCAGTGGCATGGCCTCATTTGGTCATCTGTGCCTTCAGGCATGCCTAGTTTTCATTGCTTTAAGGAAAAAACACCTTCAATTCCTTCTTTTCCCCTCCCTCATGTTTATTCCTTTGATGAGTTTTTAGTTTGTTTTTTCACCACACAAAATACAAAGGAGTTTGAAATTAAATTATCCCAGAATGAAACTCTGAACTGTGCACTGGAAGAAATTCCTTCTGACTCCACTGCAATGAACAACTTGTGCCAGAGGCATGCTATCTAATTACCATACACTTTCTTGACTAGTATTGTGGGGAGGGAAAAGGTAGTGTGCGATCAACTGAAATATGAAACAATAAAACAAATTAAACTGCATGAAGTAAGAGGAGGAAAAATGAGATGGGAGTTGTTTTTGTTAAATGTTTACTGTTCATACACTGCCTGAGGCTTAAATTCTTGACTGTTAGAGGATTTTACAGTTTTATGGATACTATCAGAAGATTTTAAAGTATTGTAGTTTGTATTGCAATTCCTTGCTTCTCAAATACTATATCTGGTTTAGTGGTTTATTATGTGTTTCTTGAAAACCATCCTTCAGCCTTTCTTAGCTCTAAACCCAATCATAACTAGACTGATTCATCCAAAAAACAAATGTTACCAGAAACTCTCCATATTCCTTCTCACTTTTAAAGACCTTACTCTTTTCTTCTCCATAATTCACTTAGGAAAATCCTTTTCAAAGCCTCTGGTTTACAATAAAGGAATTATTGTAGTTGAAGACTGAGAAAAAAGTCGGCTTCTAGTCATGTTCTTGTAATTATTTCCTCCAGCTCTGTCTTCTATTAATTATGAATTTATTTAGAAAACAGCCTGCTCATCAATAGTTTAGTAGCAAAGAAAAAGAAAGAATCTTTATATAAAGAAGAACATGTCTCAAAAATCCAAAATTCAAAAAAAAATTTCTGTAGTACAGATACAAGTCTCTGTGCCCCTTTGGAAAGTTAATGCACTCACAAGTCATTAGCAGAAAACTGAATTTTTTCCTCCATTCACCTACTTTCTCTCATCATATGCATTTCAGCTAAAAGATTGTCACATATTAATTGATACACACAGTACACATGCAAGCGAACACAACTAAACACACATACAGTATTTTGCAGCTCTGCAGAGAAGTAAGAAATAGCTTGCAGAGTCTAATGTACATTTAACATTCTTCAATGGGTCAGATAGCTCGTTTTTTACATGCAGCAGTGGAAAGTAAGAGTCTGCAGAGCATTCCCACAATACTCAGTATTTAGCTTTGTTGCTATTACAAGCAATTTGCATGAGAATGCCAGTATGATCTATCTTCCTGGCTACTTAAAATTTCTGAAAAATTTTAAATTTGGACTAAACTGGAGACACTGGGGTTTTTTTGCAGATAATTTTCTAAGCTTCCTCAAGATCCTAGCCAGAAGTCAGAATTTCAAGCACGTTACCTCACCCATGCAGCAGTGATGAGAGCAAACACCCTGAATGAAGGGCAGGCTAAAAACTCAGTTACAAATTGCCTGGACTAGACAACGTCTAGCTGGAAAAGCTTTTTTTTTTTTTTTTTATTTGACAAACACAGACAGAACTTTGCAATTTCATTTTAATGCCAGAGTAACAATATGCAATTAATTCACAGCTATATGACCAAGCAATCCTTTCCATTGTGAGATGCTTAATTAAAGACATATTAGAAAAAGAAGGATGTAACAGAAAAATATACACTCCCATTTTTACATAAAATACTAATTATAAGTGTTGCAGTGAATGAAGTTTTTTCCTGAGAGGTTCCCTTGGGGCTTAGCCTATGCTACTCCAAACCACCACTGCAGTTTCATTTGAAAAGCTGAAACTCTTGAAGTAAACCAATGCCTTCTAAGAAATCAAAAGAAAAATCAAGGGGTCATGACCAGAAGTAGAATAAATAGATAAACCACATCTATCTTTGTATATCTTGCAATTAATCTGGTCAACACTACATAATTTATGGGTATGAAGGTTGGGACATTCTATGGGCTAGGCGCAGCATCAGGCCGGAAAATCTGCCAGCGCAAGAGCTGTCAGCCTCCCAAGGCAATAGTATAAGGGAAAGAGTGATTTTTACTTCTTGGTCTAAAGTCTCCTTTCCCAACAATGACGATGCAACTGGTCTGCATAGAACATTGTCCTCTGGATTAAAGTTTCTTTCAGAGGATGAAGCAAACCCGTTCAGTACTGGTGAGTTAGGGCTGAATGACCCCATGATGGGCCATGGCAACATATTCACCATAGGCTAATAGTAAAGACAAATTAAAGCTTCATTGATCCTCTCAATTTTATTCCCTCTCTCCCAGCACAGATGCATTTAGTACTTTTTTAAGAGAAGATCTGTATTTTTAATTCGAGATTCATCAGTCCTGCTTTTCCAGGAGTGTCCAGACTCCTACAGTGTGCTGCTAGAGGCAATTAATTTAGGAAGGACAATAACTTTTAGGAAGGACGGGGGTCTGTTGAAGTTAAGTGCTTCTTCGGGATAATTATTTGCATGGGTTGCCCCACCCCACCCAACTTCCTTGACATTTTACAATTTTCTGAATCATTCTGTTTTGTATGGAGGTTATGTATGGTTATGTATGTATAGTATTTTTCTAAAAGCAAAATAGTAACTCTCTTTTCCTTCCTGACTTTCTGAAAATGAATTTAATGTGTTAATATGATCAGTGACTACTGTATTATAATCACTTTCTAATCCTTACACAGTTTCTCGAACAAAGCAATCTGGGAAAGTAAGAATTCCCTCTTATGCTGATAAATATCTATCAAAAACATTAAGCTGTTACTATATTCCTCTTAATTTTAAGATCTAAAAATGTGTTTTATTAAGCTTTTAGATCACATGTAACTAGCATGAAGCACATAAAGAAGATAATAAAATGAAATGGCATGCAAAATAATGCCACAGCATTATTGCCACTCAAATATTTAAAATAAATGTTTGCATTGTTTGCTTGAAACAAATTTTTAATTATTAAATGAAAATCTGCTATGGAAAGCCAGGAATGTTATTTTTTGATTTAATAATTGAATGTTTTACTTTCATTTCATAGCAACATACTTCTGGTTGTAGGATAAAGCTAGAAAATTTTGTGTGTTCCCAACTACACTCCTTATTTTAATGCTAGTTTTCAAAATGGTGTGGAATACCTGTACACAATAGTCATTCTTTTAATAAGACCTCTCATATGAGCAAACAAACTAGGATCCTGCAGGGATTTCTTTTCCTTTTATTTACATCATTAGCAGCACTACAAATTTGGCATATAAAGTCAGCTGGAAAAGCACAATATTTTTGCATGCATACCTTCTTCTTAATGAAGCCACAGGACAGTATTAAATTAGCTGTGGAATCTGGTACTTTTTATTGTAGTAGTTGATACTTTGATACTCTCTCTTCTAAGCTATGGTAAGTAAATAAATTACTGCCCTCTGTTTGATCACTTTTCAATACCTTACAAATGTGAGATGAAAGATTAAACTTAGATAAATTATTTTAGATTGCAAAAAGATTTTCATATGGAATTCTATAACACTAATACTAGTCTTGAAAAAAAGTCATATGAAATTGTAATTTATATTAATGAGAAAACAAAGGAAAAAATGTCTTCCCTACTTTGATAACAAAGGGATGGTAAAACATCTTCTTTTATGTAGAACTCCTATTGATTTCAATAAGGACCTCTACCTAATGACCGACTGATAGTAAGAAAAGTGGATGTCATTATCGCTACATTAATTTCTGCAAAAAAGAGCCACATGTTTCTAGGTTACACATCCATAAGATGAGGAAAAAACCAGCAATTTATTATAGTAGATGTTAAAGACAAAAATTCCTACTTGTTAACAAGCTATAGTACAAACAGAAAAATATGTGCAGTTCTTCAGAAGAACAGAAGAAATCAGGGATTTCATCTATGTAAAATGGGAATAAGTAGGGAAAGGTTGTGTATGAAGCTCTTAAAAATAATGTAACTAAGATCACAGCCACATGCCCACTTCTTAAGCTCTATTTAGCCTGGAGTGGATGCAAAGAGGAGGACAGAAGAGGAGAATGAGAAGACAGGCTGCAGTCTCTCATGTCTGGCAAAGAGTCAATGAGCAGGACTCCTCCAGATAACAATCTACCACTGTGCCTGTCTCCATGTACTGCCAACAGTTTCTAACCTGAAATCTCAGGATTGTTTGTAAGCCTTCTTTAGAACACAAGTTCTTAGATTTCCTACGACATCAATTAGACAATGCTGGGTATTCCGCCACCCACATGACAGAAAAAATGACAGAAGAAGATGAAAATGCACAGCAGCCAAAGGGATAGAGCAGGACAATTGTGTCAAAACCTCACAATATGTTCAAGCTTAACTCCACACTTCCTGCTAACATGTTTATGCAAGAGAAAGATGCTGTGATGTGACTGGTGATGCTGAGCTCTTTCTTAAGTGCCAGCAATGGTTCCATTTGGTCAGACTGCAGCTCAATGAACTTGAGTCTTGTGAGCTTTTGGTTCAAGCCAGATGTTATTGAAAATGTAAGGCAGTAACTATTCCATTTTCCAGTCTTATCTATCTTTCTATCTCTCACAGAACATGTCCAGATTGCCTCTTTAGTGCTGCCAAGAAAGTAATGTATCCCTACAGGTCTCCCTCAGAATTAACAGTGCAGCAGGAGTTTCTGTCCTAGAAGAGATTTGCAGTCATAACTCTATGTCTTGGCATAGTCAGAAGCACCTTCCTAGCCAAGAAGTTAGGGGCAGCACTGGGACATATCTCCAAGCTACTGCAAATTTCTGCCCCTCCTTTGGCATGCAGAATTTACCTTTCTCTAAAAATTATGTTAAATTCTTCATAGATACTCTAAGGTTGCCCCAGGTGTCTGGAGGCAATGTCACTGATTTTCAGGATGACAAAGGCCTGTTCTCTAATGGACCAGATCCATTGGCATATGCCTCTGAATGAGTCAGAGCATGACAGAGTTTGGAAAGAATGGTTGTGGCCTTTTGTCAAAAGAAGAGAAAAGGTGACAAAAAAGAAGGGTTTGGGTAAGAGTGCGTCATGCCTATAAGCTACATAGATCAAGTTGTATATGACATGTATATATCATCTATAGAGGCCTACTGTGTTTACTGAGGCTCACCAGCACGGCCATGTGTATTGCTCTCACCACCCAAATGTCGAGGCATTCTTCCTGAGAAGCCAGCAGCCTCAGGGTTTGATAAGATGCAGTTAGGACTATGTAGATAGTGCTGACTGCTGAACCTCAGGAACTTGATTCTAATGTCTACAGCCTTTCCCATGGATTGCAGCTTCTTCAGGGCACATTCACCTGTGCCAGCATGGAATTCTTCATGGACTGCAGCATGGGTATCTGCTCCAGTGCAGCCCTTTCTCTACCCTAGCTACTGGAACACTAAATCCCTTTTTTCTTTCTCCTGGTATTTGCAGGGCTGTTTCACACATTTTTCCCTCACTTTTTTCTACTGTGTGGTGTTCTGCTATTTCTTAGGTATATTTTTACAGAGGCACCACCATCTGAGGTCTGTTGGAGCCAGCTGGAATCTGCTGTGTCCTGCTCAGGGTAGGTCCTGGCCTCTTACTCCCAGACGCCACCCTGCCACCAACTTCTGGACACCTACACCAAAACTATATAATATATATGAAACATATATTATAGATAATATATAATTATATATCTATATATAAAATAATAGAATCTGTATGGGATCATTATATTTAATACCACATAGATTAGATACAGATATTGATCCCATCAATCATTATCTGTTCAAACTTTATTATGTCATATGCAAACACTTTGTAGTGTTTCCATGAAAAACTGTCTTTGACTACCCACCTTGCTCTTGTCTAATGGAGTTTTGCTAAACCTAGAGACTAAACAAATAAATATTGCAGTGCTGTTTTCAGGTTTTTATTGGAAACTCACTGTTGTCTTGTGGACCCCACTCCAGAAATGCTTGAGGAAGGGAGCGCTTACTGATTCACAACAGTTTTAAGCAACAGCTATGTATATGGCAAAAGCATACTGTAGATATGACAAAGTGGTAAGTGAATTAGTCTGAGAGACTTGGACTGTCCTTACTAATCATGTGGTGCAAGTATGGCAATACTGACATATATCACTGCCTGCTAACTGAACTTAACTGCCCTGTGAATGCTGATGCTACACAAAGTCCCAGAGTCTGAGGGAGCTGTCAAGACTGATTTCTGCCAAGCACTAGGATGTCTGAAACATCATAGTAGAGGGGAATTATATGCTGCTACATGAAGATCAGTGAATTATAAGATACTGCTAAAACCAATACCCTCAGCACACAATTAGTAAGCAACCTGTGGACTGAAATATAGCTGCTTAAAACATTGCATTAGAAAAAAACTTTAAGATCTAGGATAATTTTTACAAGCTGAAAGTTTTGTGTTTGGAGTAGGAGAGAGGTTAAGGTGGCTGTGGAAATGGCCTACAGCAAATAACTCCGTATAGTGTATACTGTAAAAGATAGTTTGTCTGTGGATGTTGAGGGCTGTATCAGCCATCTGCAGATTAAGGCTTTAATAAAATGACTTTTGTCTGACAGTGTAGGGTGCCAGAAAAAGTATGATATGCTGCTGAAAGTTACCTTGCAATGTTAAATGATCTCTACAAAAACACAGGAGTTAAGGAAGCCAAAGCTCAGATGTAGTCAAAAACAGTAAGAGATGTGTTGGGAAAAAAGGAAGGATTCTTTTGAAAAATGGGCAGCCAAAAAAAGGCTGAGACAGAGATTCTCACTGCCTGCTTTGCCTTACTTTTCATTGGTAAGGTGAAAGCTTGCTCACAGGTCTGGTGGCAGTACGTGGGAACAAGCACTATGCAGAGCAATGATGGAGTAAGATGGAGTGAGGGAACAGTGTAGATTTTTGGGCCTACTCAAGTCTATGGGATCAAATCAGTGCATCCGAGGGCGCTGAGGGATGTGGCCAATGTCACTGTGAAGCCACTATTTATGATCTGAAAGATCATGGTGACTGGGGGAGATTCCTGAAAATGAGAGAAAGGAAAAGCTCCCACTGATCTTCAAAGAAGGGCAGAAGGGGGCATCTAGGGAGACAGACATCTCAGCCTCACTTAAATACATGGGAAGATGATGGAGCAATTAATGCTGGAAGTGGTTGCCAGCCTTGGAGAAGGCACGGAGGTGACTGGAATCAGCCAGCATAGTTTTATGTAAAGGAAATAGTGCCTGACAAAACTTACTACTTTTTGCTGCTAGATGACGCACTGAGGGCCAACAGAGAGCTGTGTGTGTTGTTTACCTGGGGTTTAGTAAAGCCTTCTATGTGGTCTCCCTTAGTATTTTAGCAGACAAACTGTCGACATATGAACTGGATAAGTTAGCTAAAAGGTGAACTGAAAGCCAGCTGGATCATCAGGGGCAAAATGTTGTGATGAGCAGTGCAAAGTCCCAGTGGTGGATGGTTAACACTGATATCCCTCAGGGATGAATACTGTTGGTAGTGATTTTTTATCTGTTTATTGACAACCTGGATGATGGGGAGAGTGAAAGTCTGAGCTTGATACAGAACTGGTGAAGAGAAGGACTGCTATGTTTCTGTGATTTGGAAACAAGTAAGGAAAATCAAGGAGCAGCAGGAGTCTAATGGCTGAATGAGGAATCAGATGCTGAGATGAGTGTCTGGGGAGAAATTTGAACTGCAAAAAGGTACTAGATTCAAGAACTGTGAAAACCAGAAAAAGAGCACTGAAATGGGTAATCGTTCAGTTTACCTTGATTCTAAATGACTTGTTCATTACACCTTTACTTTTGCATTTCCTACCTCTTCAATGTTTGATACAGTAACCTTAAAAATGCTCTTTTTCATGTACAATCTGATAGACAAAGGTTGTCTTTCTATTACATGTACTAGAAAATACTTATCTTTTAGTATGAGATGAAAGCCAAGCATAGTCATGTTATCAAAATGTTTATCTCCTACATTAAACCCTCCCCCCCCCTACACTTGTAATTTGGAGGCTTTCATCTTTAATTTTTTCACCCAAGTATCTTTGAAATATACAATAGAAAAATAAAAAGCAAAGCTAGGCTATACAAAATGCTTATAATAAGACAATAAAAGCAGTTTAGTAGGTGGGAAAAAAGATCTCTTGTTCACTGATACCATACAAATTAAGTCAGTAATACTATGTGTCTTGAAGAGGTCTGTGAATATCATTGCGTTATAAATCCATTTATTGGCAGGTGTTTTCCCATAGTTTGTAGCAATCCACCAGATTTTGCTGACAATAAGCCATTCGTTGCAGGATTCAGCTTTAATACGACATTTAAGATCAGAAAATGTTTTCCAAAAGTGACTTAAATCAAAAACAAAGAAGACAGCTGGTGGATAAACAGGTCAATTTTTCTCATTAAGGTACAGAAAAACCAGCCTGCTGCATACAGCCTGCCCTTCTCACCTACTGCAGTGAAGGCAGAACAGTCTCATCAGGTAAGGTCATTCTGCATGGCAGCTCTGCAATTTCCGTCTCACCCTTCATTAATCCACAGGGGTAACCAGTGGGAATCCAACAGCTCTTCATCACTTCAGTATCAAGAGGCATCAAAACAGGTTGTCAGGAGCCTCATCTCCCTTCACCCTACAAGTAAGTAGGAACAGTAAGAATCCAACAAAGTAAAACAAAAAGACCCAAACCCATAACCAGTGGAAGTTTTACTGGTGAGAGCTGAGTGTTTATTTTTTTTTTTAAATTTTCATTCTTTCTTATTTTTATCATTGGTAATATGATCCACATGTGTATTTTATCTAACAGAAAACTGAAAAAAAATACAGTAACTTCATCACTTTTTTGCTGCTCAAAACTCTTCTTTATAGACTTATTGTAAACAGTTTTCTGACACGAATTTAAAAAAAAAGTGTCTTTGTTTACTGAAGCAAATATTTACCTCTTCTTATAAGAAGAATATGGCAAAGTATGGACATTTAAAACATAATCACCATCATACATTTTTACAAAAGAGCTTCTGCCTTTTAATATTTCCATGAACTAATAGCTTAAAATAAATTTTGGCACAAGATTTTCCTTATCAATCAGTATTTCTGGTGTGATGCATCATATCATATGACAACTATTCTTAATACTAAAATTTCATACTAGTAAAGACATAGTATTGTTCTGGATTTCCCTGTTTTACCATCGCAACTCAGAAGAAATATAAGCAAGATAATAAGAATCTGCAACCGTATTTGGGCAGAAATTGTTGCCTGGCACTAGAGAAGAAAAATCACTAAGAATATCCTGATAAATTCCCAAATCATCTCCTGCTTGTAGCAGAACAATGTGCTCTGTGTGTTTCTTCCATCCGTGATGTTTACTTCAGCAGCCCGATGCTCCCCAGTGATTGCACATGAATAAAAGACCAAGCAGTAAACTTTCAATTTATCATGACTCTACTAATGCAACCTTTATGTGGTGTCCTAGTACTCTTTTCTTCCTTGATGGTTCTTATTTATGTTTCAGAGTATTTGCCAAAAGCTGTTCAAAACTCTGCTATCCCCAAATATTATGTAGCTTACCACAGACCACGGAACTCCAGTGGAGACTGTATAAACAGAGCACAATTTGGCATCCAGTCAACATAAATTGTAATAGGACACAATGCAATTTTATAGCAAACAGTTTGAGTTTTGACTTTAAACTTTTTTCTATTGGTAAATAATGCAAAATATAGCTTAGCTGACAATAAAGGTGAAAAGAAAAGCTACATAACATGGGGGTTTTTAATCAAAATTGGGGAAAAAAAAGTCAGCAATGTAAATGTTGGAAACTTTTTGCAAAAGGTAGAACCTGGATGAGAAAGATGTTCACATCAAACAGTATAAGATTAAGCGGTTTGAGAGAGTATGCTAACAGCACCAACACAAGGCCAAAACTATTTATTCAATTTGACCTGTTTGATGTTTTCTCTTTGCATTGACTCTTCTGTGAACAAGTGAAAAAGAAGGAAAAATGAAAAAAAACCCAACCAAAAACTGTATGAATTAAGCAAGTTAGAAAAGATCTAGAAGTAAAATTAATTATGGTTAAAAGTCTTTATCTCAGCCCCAGTACACAGATGTTTTTCCTGCTTGAGTAGCCACAAAGCATGTGTCAATAAAATCTTTTATGACCTAATATTGCTCCAGTCAAAAGTCAGAGCAGAGAAAGGAAGATTCAAAATGGATACTTGGAAGTTTTCTTTAAAAAATCCAATCACTACCATCATATTTTCTTTAATGATCTTACCATAAATGCTCAGGATACCTTGTAAGAATGCACCGGGTGCAGGGGTATGTTGCTTGCCAAGTATCCTTAGTTTAGGCAAAGAATAACAGTTACCTTATTCATGTAAAATTTAACTGGACTTTGTAAAATAATTGAGATTTTTTTTTCCGTATGGCTTCATCCATGGTGTTCAAAAACTGTGCCTTGATTTCATCAGAATTTCTACGCCTCTGGCAATAAACCCCTGCAGAAACAGTAACTGTTGGCCCACAGCAGTTTATTGCTAGTTGAACAACCTTCTTTGAAAACTGATGTTGACTTGATACCTTCGTCTTACCGTCAGTGCATGGCAATCAGAACTTCTTTCATACTTTTAAATTTTTGATTCCTTCAATAATTCAGTCTGTTGGGATTCATTTATTTTGTTTAATATAGAAATAATTTTAAACTGGTTTTACCGATGAGAGCTTTGAGTTTGAGCCTGTGTTTTTTCTTTGCTTTCTTGATATGGTGCTATTTTCCATCATTTTCATAAAAAGGTATATTTTTTCATTAGTGGGCTGTCATTTAAAGCTTGGCATATAACTCCTAATTTAAGAAAAGCGAAAAGAAAAAAAAGCTGAATGGCCCTAATATTAATCTGATTTAACCAACTAAAATTTCAGTAGTCATAATTTTAAAAGAGCAGGGATAAATATTAGCAGGGCCTGTGGTCCAGATGGCTGTGTGTTCTCAGTCTTCCTGAACCTAGCTTTGCTATGTCAGAGAGTCTCTTGCCGCACACCACCAGCTTTAGTGTGTGAAGCAGAAAAAGCAGGGAGTAAAGTAGCAGGGAGTAAAGTAGCAGGGAGTAAGTGCTTATGCCAGTTCATTGCACACATAACATACCACAAAAACAGGAGATTGAAGATGTTACTTCTTTTGTGACTACTTTAATGCCAGCAGGTCCTTTGGTTGTAGATATTCCAGACCTTCCTCTGTTGAGCACAGCAGGTACACCTCACCTTACCTGGATGCTATTTTCAAACTATCCTAGCTTATCGAAATGGTAGATAAGAGCTGTAATTATAGGGATCTTTATGCCTCTCTCTGAACCAGCACTTCTCTGTTGATCTCATCCTATTCAAATGTGATTACATTTGAGTCTCTGATTGTCAAGGGAATATTTCAGGAAATTTGTTTTGCCTATTTACCAGCCATTCCATTCTCCACTACTCATGGGTTTTGGTAGGTTATACTATAGTCACAAGTCCATATGCATCCTGCTCCAAGCAAAGTTTTTTCCCAAATCTTTTTTCCTTTTTAATAACACATGCACAATTTGGATCCTTAGGAATAGAAGGTATTTTTTTTCCTTTGATTTAAGGCTTCCATGAACCTGACTTGTGCTTAATGAATGAAAAAAGAACATTTTTCAAATTTTTAAACAGATCCTGAAGATACTTCTTTGTTTCCCCCCTGCCATCTAAGTTTCACTCAATACTTCTGGTGAGTTGATCATATGTCTTTAAAAAGCCCCAACGTATTGCTAATAGGTTTTGCAATTTCCCTGAAGAAAGCAAAATTTTCTCTTCTGATTTTCCTTTTGTATTATTCTTGAATATGCATCACATTTCCATCGTGCTGTTTATTTTTCACTGAGACAAACCTTTTAATGGCCTTCATAGAACAGTAAAAACATGTATTTCCAGATTGCAACCATTCAATTTCTATAAACTGATAGCAAAAATGCCACACATATACGATGTAAATGAAAAAAATTTCTAGTCCTTATAGCAATGCCTTAGCAAGAAAAAAAATAAAAGGAATACTTGAGCTCTCTTATACAACATCTTCTAATAAAACTGTCTCTAAAAGACTGTTGTGGAGTAGAAAGCCTACGCTACTGGCACATTATCATGAGATGAAGTGAAATGACAGCAGGAATGTGAACAGCATGGCTTTAGAGGATTGTCTGGATGACAAGAGAACCATTTCAAAGAGTTTCACGGAGGGTGCTATGTTTTTCTGTTTTCGCTGTAACATTTCAGGTAGGGGCTCCCCCAACAGGGATTGAGTGGCAACAAGGATAAGGGACATTGACTGTCAAATCAGCTGTCTCCGTCTCTGTCCCTGTCTGTCTCTGTCTCTGTTTCTGTCTCTGTCTTACTTCTTCTAAGAATAGAATAATCCCATCTTTTCACAATACAGTGACATTGCTCAGATCTTTCATTATGCCTGGATTAATGAAAGACGAGGGTGGAGCTGTGAGGGGAGAGCAACTTCAGTTTGATTATTCTTGTTCACCACCTTCTCTCTTTGTACTTTCCTGTCTGACTTGGGATGCAAACCGACTCCACCTTGTGTTCTATTAGATTTAAAGGTTATTAACAACTGCAACATTAACCTGCTCAGACCTTATTTTCATTATCTCCAATAGGATGGCAGGATTAAGCTAGCTGGAAGGAGCATGATGTTATTTAGTTCTATTTGATGCTTCTACCTTAGTAAATGTCAGAAGCAGAGAACAGAGTATTAATAATCATTTGCATCCAGTATGCTAACAGCATATCTCCAAGAGAATGCACTCTATAAAATAAAGCTCCAAGGCAGCAATTGCACCTCCTCCAAAAAATAAATGAAAACAAGCCCATTCAAGACATATCTGACAAATGCAGGGTTAAATAAAAACACTAGTATCTATTTAAAAGCAGAGAAGCAGTTTGCTGGAGCAGTTATTTCATGTTAATCACTTTGTATTTACTGCAGCTTGAGAAAGACACATTTGTTATGCAGACAGTGTTCATTGTTGTAGCTTGATCATTAATGCACTGCTGCCAGCAACAAAATGAATTAGCTCTCTGAATACTAAACTGGGAAACCAATGTTGAACAGAGAGTGGCACAATGACACTTACAGGATTAAAATATACCACCCAGCTATGAGAGGGTGCATTTGTGGCCTTTGTTAATGACCAACTATTTTTAAGATTAGTATTAGTAGGAAACCTCTCTGGAATGGTTGAAAATTGTAGGACAAACAATAGTGATCATTTATGTTCCCCATGGGAGTTTATACACATTCTGGAATACAAATCTGTCATGGATTATTTCCCATGCTTGACCACAGCCATTTTTCCCCATCAACAATTTATCATTTATCCCTTTACATGCATGCTTTGAATTTCTGCAATTCCTAGCATACTGTAGATCCATAGCAGCACTGTGGAAATTGCATGAATACAAAACACGAAGGAATCAAAGCCCCACTGTGTCTATGAAGAGATGTCACAGACATGTGCAAAAGCACAGTAACAAAGCAAATGCCACCTGTCACTCACAGTGTTTTTATACAGCTTTTGATGTCCCTATATCACAAGAATAACAACATTAATCTCAGAATGGTACGTTGTTACTTTACTGTTAGCCGTAACCTGCTCTACACAGGTCACTAAACTAGCAAGGGCTGATTGTATATTTAAAATCAAAAGGGGGGAGGGGCAGGGTCAAGGAAGAATAAAAAGGAAGAAAAATAGGAGCAAAAAATACCTCAATCAGCAAAATATATCTATTTTTGTGAGAGCTTGGCACTTTCCCTGTAATAAAATGTATTGAAGTAAGAGCAGAAGGATGCAGCCTCCTTTCTATCCCCTAAAATCTCTGGGCTTGATTCCCCGAGATGTTGAAGCACAACTCTCAGACATTTGAAAGGGAGGAAAGGCACTAGGAAGCTATAAAACACTTGTTCTATTTTTTTAGTAAAAGTATCATGTGCATAAATGGGTAATAAATCTAAGCCTAAGGATCAAAAATCCTGAACTAAGTTCCATAGAAAAAACCCAGATTCTTCTTGAATCTTGAAGTAGTCATGTTCTCCTAGAAAGGAAAACAAATAAGCAGCACAGTAATACCTACTCCTTTGGGAGTTCTTTCCCTTCCAATTTTAAATAGAAGTTATTTTAACATTTATATGTAAAACAAAACATGCCAGAAAACACAACATAGCTCAATCACCTGATGCAGAGAAATAGTTATGTACAGCTATCATACAGTTGATGCTGATGGCTGATTGTTTTTGTGCATTAGTATATTTTAAAGCTAATATTTTATAATTTAAATTATAATGGACTCAGATCTTGTTCTATTTGCATATGTTCTTTTTAAGAAATGTCCACTTTCAGGTTTAGAAGGTAATTATTCAAGATTAATCTTCAAGCATGAAAATAAGTTGTGGGAGTGGGAAACTGTCATCATCATTATGCAGCTTTCTGACCTCAATGACTATTATCTAGAATAATAATAGTATGCATTTACTAGTGAAGTAACACTCTGAAGTTAATTAAATGTTTGTACAGTACTATGAAATTATTAAACATATACCATAAATACCATATTTTCATGAAAAAGCAATGTCAAGCTCCAGAGAAGTTCCTCTGTGTAGTTTTTCACAGTTTTCTAGTGGAATGTATCAGCTGATTAACAACAGAAGGTGTGACTTGAAGTAACAGAGGATAATAGAAAAATTATTCTTTTACTAAATTAAACATAATAGTAATATCTGTAAAGAGAATATAGCTATCAAAAGTTGAATTTGACACAGTTATAGTGACAAACTGTTAAAGAGAGACATCTTATAACCAATAAACTGGAGTGAAAAATATATGCTGAAGAATTCTCAACAGTGAACCTTGTGGTTTAACCTAACCTCAGCTGTCAGATGAGCCCCACACAACTGCTCACTTGCTCACCCCTGGTGGTGTGAGGGAGAGAATCAGAAGACTAAAAGTGAGAAAAGTTGTGGGTTGACATAAATTTAGTTTAACAGGTAAAGCAAAAGCTGTTCATGCCAGCAAAACAAAACAAGGAATTTATTCAGTGTTTCCCATGGGCAGGTGGATTCTCAGCCAGGCCACATATAGTGGTGTCTTGGGAAGAAAAACACTATCACTCTTAACATTTCCCCCTTCCTCCTTCTCACAGGTTTATAAGCTGAGCATGATGCCTACAGTACAGGATATCCCTCTGGTCATTTGGAGTCAGCTGTCCTGGCTATATTCACTCCCATCTCCCTGTGCACCCACAGCCCCCTCACTGGTAGAGTGAGAAGAAGAAAAGGCCTTGATGCTGTGTAAGCACTGCTTAGCTGTAATGAAAACACTCCTCTTTCAACAATTTCCAGCACAAATCCAGAACACAGCCCCGTACTGGCTACTGTGAAGAAAATTAATTCTGTCTCAGCAAAAACCAGCTCAGTGAAGCAACCCATTTCATTGTAATAACTCTACTATAAATGCATAAATTTATAAATCACACGAGGATTTATCTTTATAGCATTATAAGGTCCTGTACATGGGCTGGGGGAATCCAAGCATAAATACAGGCTGGATGGAAAATGGATCGAGAAAGACTCTGAGGAGAAGGACTTGTAGGTGTTGGTTGACAAGAAGCTCAACATAACCCAGCAACGTGTATTTACAGTGCCAAAAACCAACCATGTCCTGGGCTGTACCCAAAACACTGTGGCCAGCAGATTGAGGGAGGTGTTTCTGCCCCTTTACTCTGCTCTGGTGAAACCCCACCTGGAGTCCTGCATCCAGCTCTGGCGCCCCCAACATGAAAAAGGCATGGATATGTTAGAGTGAGTTCAGAGGAGGCCATAAAGATGCTGAGGCACCTCTCCTACAGACTGAGACATTTGGGATTGTTCAGACAGGAGAAGAGGAGGCTCCAGTGAGATCTTATAGCACCTTCCAGAACCTAAAGGGGACCTACGAGAAAGATGGAGAGAACCATTTACAAGAGCATGTGGTGATAGAAAAAGGGGAAATGGCTTCAAACTGAAAGAGAGTATGTTCAGATTAGATGTTAAGAAAAAAATCTTTACTGGGATGGTGGTAAGGTACTAGAACAGGTTTCCCAGAGAAGTTATGGGTGACCCATGCCTGGAAGTGCTCAAGGCTTGGTTGGATGAAGGCTTTGAGCAACCTGGTCTTGTAGAAGGCGTCCCTGTTCATAGCAGGGAGGTTTGAAGCAGATGATCTTTAAGACCCTTAAAGATCTTGGTAATGACACACTGCTAATGATAAAAAGATAAGAATTTTCTTCACTGAATAGTTTATATACTTTCATAGTAGTGATTGGGCTTTGTCCCCACTTTTTTATTAAGGGCTCTAAAATTCAATGAGTCATGTCATCATTTGTAGTTTTAGTTACATATTAGGCATCTTGAGACCTACAGGCATTGAAGACATGATAATAAATTCTATTGAGAAAACGGACTTCATATTTATCTTTCTCCAGATAGACTTAGTGTTTGAAAGGGAAAAATAAGTAGTGTCAAGGTTGTCTTTTTGTATCTTAAATCAGAAATTAAGTATTACACTGTTTACAAATGCCCATATCACTGAAAGAAAAGAAATATAATGCTGGAGGCTATGCCACTGTCATTTTGCGGGGAGAAACATCCCTGCATAGTAGGGAACAGGTTTCCTTATCTCAAAGAAAATTAGGCCCACACCTTAACACTACCCAGAACTGTGTGAAATAAGAGAAAATAAGTATGAAATCTACTGAGCCTATTATTCAGCACAAGAATGATTTCTTACAGATCTTTCTGCATCTAATGCTGGAGCATCCACTGAAGTTCCTGAGATATTCCTTTGGATTATTTTGCCTAATCTCAAAAGTGAATCTAAAAACCACTTCGTAAATATACATTTTTTACTTTTTTTTTTACACAAAAACCTCCATATTTGCAGCCTTAGAAACAAATTCCTCTATCTCCAAACTTTTAAAAAAATGTATTTTTGGAAGAAACATTTCTGAGTTTCTCTTATTTTTCTCCACCTTTGGCAAAGGCAAAAATTCAGTTGTCCACTTTGGTAGTTAGGGGTTGTGGTTTTTTTTTTTTTTTCCCTTTTCCTCCTCAATTGCTAATTCTTGGCTTTCATTCATTCTAGAACTTTTAGAATTTTTAAAGAGGCAGACTACTGGCTGAGACAGCTAGGGTCTTACTCTTTATTCTTGCATTAACACATTTTCATGTTTGCCTTTCTTTGCCTTTTCAGACTGTTACTATGGGTCTCCACAGTATTAATCTATGTAGGACTTTGTCTTTAAATATTCTAAAATATAATTACACTGCATTGACTTTTTCATAGAGTTTAGTATTTGTTATCCTTTTTTTTAGTACTGACATCATAAAAATCCTGACACTTTTGTTTTGTTGACATAAAGAAAAAGTAAAAATATTTCCTTTAGACTTCCCATCCATACACAAATTTCTACCAGTTACCTTCTGTCCGCCTTCCTTGTTAACCATTTCAAGTTTAGCAGAACTTCTGTTTTCTTCTCCATTACAGAGTTTTGTATAGGGGATTTGTAGATTGTCCTATCTATGCTTCATTAGGTACTCCTAAGAAGATCTTTCAATGTCTTCAGTCTCATAAATTTTATTAGTTCCTGTCACTGCCCCATTACTTTTGCTTTTAATTTTCCAAAATTTCCACTCACGAAATCTAACTCACTTGTATGGCTGCATGAAAGAAGTTAACTCCCTCAAGGGAGAAAAAGAATTGAACCAAAGTTATCTCCCAAACAACTAAAAAGATTTAATTTGGGTCTATTGGGTAAATTCCAGCTGTCCTAGAAATACTAGAGGAAGAGTATTTCTGTAAGTGGTTACTTCACAATGATTACTCAGTCTTACACAGAAAAAATCACAAGTTATGATAACATTTTTATTTTATGTGCAGGTTCTGAGAATACCTGCACCTCAGCAAACACCTGTTTTCTACATCCCATTTTAAAAAGTCTGTTTGGAGCAGCTGATGAATAAATGCTAAGGCTACCGGCATGCTGGCAAGCCATTATTCACCTTCTCTGCTGTTGTATCTCAGTGTTTATCCATCTCCACTGTAATAAAAGAGGTGCTTGACCAAGAAGAGAGACTGAGGGAGAAAGTAGAAGGAGATATTAGAATTAATGGAAACACTGAGAAATATTTCCCACTGAAAGAGTTAAGAAGGATTATTTTTATTTTCCCACTAATTTTCATCACAAATTATGTGTCTGCTACTAACCATACCACCCATTTCCTTTTCAGACTGAAGCAATGTTCTGATGAGTAGTTCCTGGTGAAGCTCCAAGCATTCAGTTGTACAGGAATTTCTTTAAATAATGCATATTTTTATAATAGAGAATCAAAATATTTTTTTGCATTGTGACAGAAATGATCTGTCTCTGAATTAGTCAAATAAATACACGAATACGTGTGTATGTGATTATGTGTAGGATCCTTTTTCTGCAAGAAAGAAGCAGAATAGAAAAATTACGAGAAGAAAATCTGAAGAAAGCAAAAAAGAAAATTCCTTGAATAAATATTACAAATGTAAAATTAATTCCATGACTTACAGCACTGTACACCAGCTGTCTTACTCATTACAATGTGACCTAGATTCTAATAGCTATTTTTATGATGTAACAATTAGGGCATCACATTGGCAGCAAATCTGTACAACACACACTTGACATGCACACCGTATGCATTCACTCTTTGGAATGGCCCAGTAGTCCCTGGGATTACTAATAACATCATTGACCACAGACCCAGATATAGCTACTTGCACTGCAAATATTCAATATTACAGGAGATGGAACCCACCTACAATCCATGAAAATCTAATCATCATATCCTCATTTGCAAAATGGACCAAAGTTTCTATGTAGCTAGCCAAGTCTGCATTTCATGCTAGGCATGTGCTGTGTTTTCACTAACAATTTTTACTGTTACAAAATATTGAGTTCAGCTTGTACTGTTTGTGTCTTCTGCTACTGAAGATCACAGAGGAGATGTCATCTTCACCAGATAATAAAATTGTCAGATGTAGTCATCCACAACATCTGTACAGGTATTTTATTCTTTATAGCCAGTTTTCCCTTGATATCTGTAAGTCATTTCACACCTATGACTTATTTATTGCTTAAGTATTAGCAGTTATTTGTCTTTTTTGCCACTATCACTCATACAATATAAATGTAGTTATGTTAATTGAAAGTTAGACTGTTTTTCTTCTTTTTACACATAAAACTTTAGGAGAAGGGAGATTGTGATTTCAAATAAAAGCGTGTGCTGTTGTCGTTAATCTTTGGGGTTCACTTAATAGAGGCGTTCAATGAGTTGGTCAAATTTTTAAAGAGCGAGAGAGAATACATATTTGCACTACAAATACAACTGTGCCTTTATTTGCCAACTATATTTAACTATAACCAAATGTTATAGTCAAATATCCCTTTCTCATATAAGTACCCAGTTTCTTTGAGCGATGTGAATAGCTTAATATATTTATATTAAGTGATCCTCTGAGCCAAGTACCAGGTGAAAATCTAAAAGTGACAAAGGGTAACAGAACAAAAAATTTCCTTTTTCTTTATTGTTAGTTTAGACAGTCATCCTCAACACTAAGCCTCATAAATCTGTATATCTGAGTGTTCCTCTTTTATTTATTTTTTTGAAAGAAATTTCAATTCGGCATCTGTCACCCAATTCTCACTTAGGAGCACTGCTCCACACAATTTATTTATGCTCTTCTCATCACCACACAGCTCTAAAACTTTTAGGGAATCTCTTCTCATATCACTCTGTGAGGTAAGACAGTCAACAGAAACATGAAAAAAGGAAAAGGATTATGGCATTAATTTCACACACCTTTATTCATAAGGCAAGTTAAGCTATCAGTTTCAGTTAGCAGTTTAGGTTGTCTGCATGGCCAGGGACACTGATAAATACTGCTGGACAGTGGTTCAGACCTTCAGTGAGGGCTGCTGTGTAGATTGCTTCCCACTTCTGCCAAGAAGGACCTGGGAGTCTTGGTGGATGACAAGTTGATCATGAGCCAGGAGCATGCCCTTGCGACCAGGAGTCAGTGGTACTCTAGGGTGCGTTAGGAAGAGCATTGCCAGCAGGTCAAGGGAGTTGATCTTGCCCCTTTACTCAGCCCTGGTGAGGCCACATCTGGAGTTTCCAGTTCTGGGCTCCTCAGTACAAGAGACACAAGGATCTACTGGAGAGCATCCAGAGGAGGCCACAAAGATGATTAGGGGTTTGGAGTATCTCTCCCATGAGGAAATGCTGAGGGAGCTGGGCCTGGTTAATCTAGAGAAGACTGAGAGGGCATGTTGTCAATACTTGAAAGTATCTCAAAGGTGGGTGCCAAAAGGATGGTGCCAGACTCTTTTCCTTTTTTCCCAGTGGCAGGATGAGAAACAATGGACATAAACAAAAAAACAAGAACTTTCACCCTAACATAAGGAAGAACTTTACATTGAGGGTAGCAGAGCACTGGAACAGGCTGCCCAGGGAGTTCATGGAGCCTCTCTCTCTGGAGACTCTTAAAACCCACCTGGACACATTCCTGTGTAACCTGCTCTAGGTGACCCTCCCTTCACAGAGGTTTGGACTAGATGATCACCAGACGTCCCTTCTAACCCTAATGATTCTGTGATTCTGTGTTTCTGACTGTAAATACAATGTACTCCATCCATCTGAGTATTGACTTCGGGTGAAATGGGATTGCAAGACATCTCTGTTGGCACTGAATAATGATGTGTGGGAAAGTGAAGCAAACCCTTGATTACTACCTTGAAGTAGGTATTTAAGCATGAGGAGGTCTGCTGTTGTTTTGAACAATTTCTCTGGCCTTAAGAGGCCTCTCTCTGTCCTGTCCTGTCTTATCTTTCAGACGTCTGTGACTATTTCCAACACCTTTAGAAATAACACAAATAAGATGCCTATATTTGTTCTACTGAGTGGTTTCCTGGAGTTAAGTGTGCTGAATGAGTGAATTTCTTGAAATAACAAAAAATAGTCTAGATAGGATGGGGGAATTGGAATCTTACCTTAGTATCTAATCAGTGAACTGTATTTCCATACCTGATTCTCATTTATAACATCCAAAATTTCTTTATTACTCTACCTAGGAGTAATACTCCTAAATAGGTCACTTAATCTCTCAGGAAGTTTTGATTACTTGAAAGAGCTCCTACAGAATAATTTCTTACCTCTTGCCATTTTGTTCTCATGTATTATCAGTCTCTGCTGTAACAGCTCTATCTAGAGAAAACAAAGAATAAATGAGATGGATCTGTGCTCTACACGTTCCCCTTTTTTACCCGCTTTACCTGACCTGAAGACTCGGGATTCTTCAGTCTTGGATTTAAATGCAACTAGATTAAATTACTTCTATAACTTAAAAGATAATAGTGCTGAAATAAGTGCACTAATATGAAAACTGGATGACAGTGCATTTGAAAAGAGCTAAGTTTTTTCCATTTTGCCTCTGATTTTTTTTAAGAATAAAATTACTAATCCCATTGAGAAGATCAAAGCTTACATTTATAATTATTATTTCATCTAATAGTTATAGAAATAAAATGTGTACTTAGGATGGTACCAAAGAAAATCAAAAGGCACATTTCTTGACAGTGGAGAATAGAATAATCATAGATGTAGAAGAAGAAATAGACTGGAAATTAGAGCAAGGAGGTATTAGGGCTGTTGCAATATAATTCAGTGGTGATTTAGTTTACAGTTTGAAATAAACAGGCCAGAAGGGGCAGAAAGAGCAATTGATAAAATCCATGTTATGGGAGATGGGGAGTGGATTTTCACAGATAATAAATGAAAAATCTATTCATGCCTTTTAAAATTATTTGTAGCTCCAATCATCAGGGGTTTTTTTTTGATTAACATTATTGATAATAGCAAAAGTAATAGCCTAGACAAAAGTGAAATCTTAACACAAATTACTTCAGTCCTTTGGTCCATATGTAACTACTTTTATGATGCTGCTCTGACCTATCAACTGCTGAAATAGTGTTCCACATTCTATTCAACTAAGTAAAAATTACGCAATACATTTAAAGGTCTTTTTGTTCCTCAGATGTAAATCATTTTATTTCATTGACTTTACTGCATATATGTTATGTTCATCCATAAAATAGAAGTAAATTTTCATTAGAAACATAAACATTTAAATTTGAGTTTCTATTTTAAATTTGCATGATCAAACAAGCTTGTGGAAGAGAAAATATAAACAAAAATTAAAATACTGACACAAGAAAAAGAAATAAAAATATTTCCCATCAAAATGAAATAATATAATGTTCTGGGGAAAAAACTCATTTTCCAAGAAGTCTCTCCTAATAGGTTTTTGAAAAAATTTTTAGAACCTAACCATATGAAAATACATTGTATGCTAGGACTCTTTTTTTGAAAATAAGTACTGCAGTCCAGTACTACATAGTGCAATGAGAAATGAAAAAAAAAAAAAAATGAAGAAACCTTGTGTCAGGCATCCTTGTAACAATCATTAATTCTACTTTCAGCCACTATTTCACAGGAACCAGTCTGCTGTAGTTAGAGGATGTCTGAAAAATAAAAGCATTTAACCAGATTAATAAATTTTTTCCATATGCGGACGTACTTGAAGAGTACTTGGTAAAACTCCTGTTATCTTGGTGACAGGAGCTGTTTAAGTCCACTAACTCTATGTAGTAAATTTCAGGCCAGAATCATTCAGTACAACATGACAAATTTGGGATTTAGAGGTGTTATCTAAGCTGTTCAAATTTATCATAAAATATAGTAAATATTAATATTCCAGTAACAAAGGATAGAAAAAAATATTATTTCAGCAAGTTTCTGACTGTCCTTCTCATGCACCTGAAAAGGTTGAAAGATGTAGGACTGCTTTCTTAGGTCCATACTTCATAAGACAATCAGGTAAAATAATTTTGCTTAGTATTTATGGAGCCAAATCCTGTGGGTTTCTACATGTTCCTAGGAACAGCTGGCAGACAACAGTGTGCTTAAACATTCTTTTATTATTTTAAACACACTTAAAGACTAAAAAGGTTTAGAATACACCAACGCTAATTTTGCAGTGCGTATCCTTCATTTACTTTCTTCATACTCTTCTATTTGACTGCTGTGATTTACTGAACACCATGGCTACAGCATGATTTGGGAAGATGTCTTTGCTAGTTTTCCATGTAAGCAGTAAGGAGGTTCTGTCTTTAGAACTGTAGTTCAGGGACAGTAAATTAAGGTGCAAACTCCAAAGAATATTTTTTAGGCATATAGACTGATTTTAACACTTACGAAGATATAAATACATTAATTTATTTGTGCTTACTCTTCTGCTTTATCTTCTATCTCCATGTGATATATTCCTTTGAGGAAATACTCCATCAAGCCATCTAGGTAGACTCCAAGGCCAATGGTACCTGGCACCAGAGTGAAATTTCCTATGGGTAGCTTAGTGGTAGCAGTAAATGCTTTTTGAAAGCTGTTAGAACATAACCAATAGTAGTTTCTTATCCGCCCATCAAGGCTAAAGGGGTTCACCATGCCAGACATGAAGAAAGCAAAATATATACAGTTCACTTACATGTGGTGAAATTATAATCTGCCATTAGAAGGGACTGGAAGAAAATGTGTTTGTTCCCTGTTTCATTAAAATCTTTACGGTTTTGTGTTAGCACCCAATCCTATATCATGGATGGTTCTACAATGCCATACTGCAAAGAGGAGATGAGTGAAGCCTTCAGTGTGTGAAGTATCAACACAAGCTAAGTAAAAAGCATGTGTGAACTGAGATTCCCATGAGGTAAAATGTCATGCCCAGAATGAACAAATAAAGTTTGAAAGACTATATAATAATTTAATTCTGTTAAGAAATAATTATTTCATTTTTGCATAGCCAACTGTCATAACACTGTTGATGGTAGACTTTTTTTTATACCACATGACCTCAATAAAAATTTTATTGCATTTTCATGTACTGTGACATTTCAGGAAATTTAAGCAATCGTATAATCTTAGAATCATTTCCATTGGAAAAGACCTTTAAGCTTTTTGAGTCCAACCATTAACCCAGCACTGCCAAGGACACCACTAAATGATGCCCTTAAGTGTTACATACACAGGTCTTTTAAATGCCTTGAGCAATAGTGACTCCACCACCTCTCTGGGCAGCCTGTTCCAGGTTCCCTTTTAGAGAAGACACTCTTCCTAATATCTAATCTGCTATAGCATGAGACAGATTAAGTTCTTGCTGGTCTTTGGCGCTTCGAATTTTCACCCTCCATAATCTCATGATAACCTTGCAGTCCCCTGAGTTTGCTGTCCCCTCACACAAAGGTAATAAACTCTCCTAAATTTCTCCAGAGTTCGAGCCAAAGCCCTGTCTTCAACCAGGCCAGTCTTGTTCTGTGATGCCTTGTCTTTTGAACACATGGGAATGCTCCTGTACCTTGAACATTTCCTTCTTGAAGAATGTCCAGTCTCCCTGAACTCCTCTGCCGTACTCGACTGCTTCACAAGGAGCTCTATGAACCAGTCTCCTAAACGTGTAGAAAGTCTGCACTTCGGAAGCCCAAGGTAACAGTTCTGCAGACCCTGCTTCTTACTTCTTGAAGAATTGAAAACTATCATTCTGTGATTGCTGTGTCCAAGATGACCTCCAACCATCACATCACCCATCAGTCCTTCTCTGTTCACAAACAGCAGGTCCAGTGGGGTACCTTCCACAGCTGACTTCCTCACCAACAGTGTCATAAGTTTTACAGAAGTTAAATGATGCCATTAAGAGCTGTACAAAATTATGGCACAAAATTAACAATAACTTATAGCAACAAATACTTCCAAGTCCATCCCCTCAGGGAATGTTACCATTCATGAAAATTACTCACATAGTAACACATTTTCATTGCTTGTGGACAGGCTATTAAAACCTTACTCATTAAAATCCAGTAGAAAGCAAGTAATGGCATGAGAACTTTGTAATGTTTAAGGATTCATTGTCTCAAATATAGTGTGGTTAACAAGTGTGTGAGAAGTACATATATGCTGGGTTTTTTGTGAAATTAAAAAAAAAAAAAAAAAAAAAAAAAAACAAATGATAATTCCATACCTAATCTGGCCTGCAAAAGCACACTGCCTCCTCCTGTCCAGCCTCTCCTTCACCACCACCCCCAGTGACATGGAAAGTCCCAGGTGATTCAATTCAAATAATTCCTTTTATACAGTAATATCAGGTGGGTAGAAAAAAAAGAAACACTTCTCAATGAAAAGATAAGAATTAGAAGAAAAACACCCATAATCATTTTAGATGCCACATTTTATTCAATTGCTGTGAGCTCTGAATGGAAACAGGTTTGTTATTAAAAAGAGGTGAACGAATGGAGCTTAGATACTGTATAAATGAACCATCAGTTATGCTCTGTCACATTTTCCCATTACTTAGCTCATGTTTGCCATAGAACTTATTTCTTTGCTGATTTTTTTCTATGTCTGTGGTTTAGCTGCACAAATTTAAAAATATAATACCAAGTAACAAGTTTGATTTCTACACATATTTGACTTACTAATTGTTTACTAAATGATGCTTAAAGGATAAAAATTATATTTTCATGCCAGTGGTTATAGTTTAAGCTCTCCAGATTGTATTCTTATTGTCACTGAACATACTGTAAAATTATTTAAAATATTTTTGATAGTACATTGTACTCACAGAACTGAAGTGTTAAATCCATTAGGCAATTGGAAATTGGTTTGCGTCAGCCGTAACTACTTGTCATCTTCATACATATTCTCAGGAAATCAATACAATACAAGCAGATTTCTAGCTATTGATCTAAACCACTTTACATATAAGGAAACTTGATTCTGATAAATTATAGTATGAAAGGAAGAAGATGTGTAATTTGCTGTCATTTGACAGCTAGCATCTATATCATTCCTCTACTTACAAAACAAAGCAGATAAGTCTTTCAAACACACTTGAAAAATATCTGGTATTTTAATGTCTGTGGATATTAAGCAAACTGGTGTGCATTGCTGTACATAACCTCATAGCCCATGTCATTGACCCTGTGAGCACCAGAGATCTACTGGCATGATTCTTGTGCAATAGTTGGTGGGCACCCTCTTACATTCAAAGATCATCCTTTTGTCAATACTGAGGTCTTTCTCTCAAAAAGTTATAGAAAGGCTGAAGTGACTTAAACTGTCAGCTCTGTGTTTTCAAGTAACCCGTCAAAAAGGCAGATACAATCAAATTAAGCTTTGAGGATTTTATTGTTGAATGCACAATGATTACAGACAGAAAAAAAATATATCGACGGTGTCTAATTATGACAGACTTCTGTTTCCAAACTACATTACTTTCAATTTTTTGTATCCTGAAGATGACAAGACTTTGATTTCTTCCTCTCTCAACAGTTTCACACTGATTGTAAGTAATTACTGTAAACTGGAAGATGAATTCTCATTTAAGACCTTTCAGATTTCATTAACTGTCACCAAAACCAAGAAAGGGAGAAGGAGAGACTAGTTTATAGCTGGCAGACTTTGGGTCTACCCAGTGTATGCTTCAAAAAGGTTGGCTTCTGAAAGCATGAGGTTCTGGGGCATTCTGCCAAATAGTCTTCTCTGTAGTACAATAAAAACTTCAGCTGCTGTTACTGGATATCAAAGACTGTTCCAAAGCCAGCATATTCCTGAAGCAACCTGTCCTCCATTCTTAGCTTACAGGTCTCTTTTTTTCCAGTCTTGAGCATTTAAACTAGCCTAAATGTTACTTCCATGAATAATCGTACTGATTTTCCACATAAATATAAGTGTATACTTCCCTTCCCCTTATGTAGTACATCTATGGATTTTTCCTGACAGCAGGATAATTCACTGGGATTCAGGGCTTATGGCTTTGAACAGACATTTCCAGAGCTATGCTCTTCCTCTGAAGACTCTCATCATCCATGAGAAAAGAAACCTAGCAATCTCAGGAGTCCAGGTGTTGTAGTCTGATGAAAATCAAATCCATTTAAGTGAAAAAGGTTAACTATCTTTTAAAGTACCATAAATTAAATCATATTAAGATTTTAATAAGTCATCATAAAGGTGTTGTATATGTATTTGTATTCTTTAAATACTGCAATGCTACATCAGTTTTCAGGAAACTGTGTAAATAGCAAATGTGAAATCAGGGAATTCAGAAGAATATGTATTTGGCCAAATATACACTGAAGCTATATTAAACCACACTTGAAAAAATGTGTGGAAGACCCCATGTTTTAAAAGAATGTAAATGTGCATTTGAGAAAAAAAAAAAACAACCTTGACTTCACAGATAGAAAGGTTATCTGAGTAAGTAAACAGTCCATGTATAAAGAGGCTTTGTAGAAACAGGTAGAATCCAGAATAAGCATTTTATTTAAAACACAAACAGCTGAATAGCCCATATTAAAGATTATGAACCACCTTAAACTGGATATAAGTGTTACAAACCCCACTTAATTTTGCATTCGCCTCTTCTCTACTGTCATTTTTAGATCTAGTACTAGCTGTGATATAAGCAATTTTTGTTATTATTATTAAATGGATTTCTTAAGTATCTTGTTGAAAATTTTGTTGGTTGTGATCATCTGGTCTATTTAGGCTCCTCTGAAAGCTGATGTATAAATCTGGCTGAAACACAGGAACTTTCTACCTGGTTAGCAACATGGGGACTAAGACTAAAGAGCTCACAACCCATGTGGGTCCTGCAGATTAAATACAGATTTAATCCTGATTCTGATGTGAATGTAGGACTTTGAGCATGAAGCCATAATGTTGGTGGCTTCAGTGAAACCTTTGTCACTTATTTATATTCAGTTTCTTGACCACCCAGAAAGGCAATATCCAGAGATATGCTGGGTACAGTATAGCCAAGAAATTGTTTCATTTTTAAAAGCTCTGATTTCTCAGTCTCTGCTTCTTCTTCAATTTGGTGATTCCCAGGAAAAAATTATAATTTTTAGTAAAATAGAATAAACACTAATAAAAATATAACAAGAAAACAAAGTGACAGTTTTTAAAAGTGTCTTTGTGCCTTGCATTGTCCTTGCAAAACTGTTGTCTTAATCCACTTTTCCAGTCACAATTGTTTTAGCCCTTAACAGGACTTCCCTCGTTTCTTCCACTTAAACTTGATTTTCCCTTAATAGTTGAAGGACACATAGACAGCATCACATTAATTTCAGTGGACATTGAGTTTTATCTAATTCAGCAAGCCAGCCTTTGTTAATTAGGCCTCACAGGGTGAGTGATTGTAAAGAACATCTCTAACTGTCACTGATCAATACCCACAGCAGAAACAGTTCTAGCAGTCAATTACTTGTGTTTCTGAGAAGGAAGAAGAGTCCTATTCTTGTTAACTCCCTGCACTTTTTTGAAATTGCAAGGCCCCTCAGCCTACCTTTCTACCAGGTTCAACCAGATGCATACAAATTTTATTTCTTCCTCCTATTGCTGAGGCAGGCTCATTGGCAATAAAGTCCTCTGCAGCCCAGCAATGTGCTTTAGAAACTTCTTGTGTTTCTAAAACCATGAGCGTCACTGTTAGGAAAGTCAACACTCCAACAATGCTAACAGAGATTCACTGTTTAGGCCTAGAGGCATGGGCACTGTTTGATTAGGCCCCAGAAGAATAAGTATATGGAAAGCAATTTAACATAATGCTGCACTGCAATCCTTCAAATATAAAGAGAGAGTAGGGAAAAAAACAGATCACAACTATTAGCATTTTCTGGTCATTTATTTTAGTGAGGATATATAAATATCTATACATTTGTATAAAAATTAGAACTTCAGGCATCTCCAATGAAAATATTCCTTTCTGCCCTCTAGAACCTGTTTTTTAATAAGCTCCTATTCTTCTCTGGGAAGATTAAGAAGTTGTCATTCTTGTCATTGAAGACTTAGGGTTAAAAACACCTGACTTCCTAAAACCATCACTGAGTTGTTTTAATACATGATAAACAGCTAATCACTCCAAAATAAATGTGTGGGAAAATGTTTTCTCTGTTTATGAGAAAGTGCTGAGAATTTAGAAATCTTCTCATTGTACATCACGCATTTTCAAAACCAATTGGTGACATCCCAAAGTGAAGAAGTGTAAAGAGACTGGCTCTTCACTTATACACTGTAATGTATAAAACTGAATTTAACAGTGGAATGATACTTTCATTTTTTCCTATAGGTCTCCTTTGTTGCCTCCTCTGAACAGCTGTTATTAAAGGCATACAGAAAAACATAGCCTGTTCAGTTTAGGTGAGAGATTTTATGTTCTGTTGCAATACTAAGTGTAGTTACTAGGAGAAAATCTAAACTTCCAGTGGAAGATTGGATGTTTACATGTGAGTGTGTCCAAGTGCCTTGAAAAGTCAAAGGATAGCTAACCAATACGCTTATTGACTTTAGAGCACAATTCAGCCATGAGACAATTCAGTTGCCTGTTGTCTGTTGCTCATCTCTCACTCATGTCTCTTTAGCCTTTTTTCCCAGTCTGGTATCACCCTTCCCCCACCACTGGAATGATCACCTATCTCTGATAAAGCCCCAAGATCATTTTCTCTGAGAATCCTCTCAGCCATTTATATGTAATTTTTTAAAAATTTATAATATAAAGAATTACAAATATATATAATTCTTTATAATTTTTCCTTACAGATTATCTTTATTATGCCTATTAGAGACTCTAACCTATGCATGTCATAGAAGAGCTTGTGACATCATTGTACTAGGTTTTAGATGAAAAAAAAAAAGAAAAGAAAACTGGAGACTGTTATTTAAATTATCAGTAGTTCTAGCAGTTCTAACCAAAGCATTTTTTAAGAAAAAAAAAATATGCTGTTCAGCTGTTCATACTTGTGACATTTATTAAAAAGTATTTTTTTGCAAATGAAATGATCTGCCTCTGCTTCATCTATGTTTAACTTAAGACAAGGGTGTTTTTTTCTTTTTCTCAATGGTTGAATCTTGCAAATACCTATGACGTTGCAAAGAAATGCTTCCCTTATTTTACATGCCAACACCAATTAGTCCTAAACATTAACACAACCCCATCCTTCAAAAACTTGAAACAAAATGACAGTTCTCAGCAATTAAACACTATATTGAAAAGTGCCTGTAAAGAACTCTAAGCAAGCAACTTATTTTTATACTGTACATTAAATGTTTCAAATCCAAGTTGACCTTAAATTGCAATGCACTATTACAATTGCAAGTAGAGATATTACACTACTTACAATACTTACTGAGACAGAACACATGCTCTTGAGAGCCTGAGAGATTTTAAAAATTCTTTGCCAAGTCACTGCTGGCATAAAAAGTTATCCTAAAAAAAGAACCAAAAGAGACTGTTATTCATTATGATAATGAGCAGAGGTTTTGACGATAGTGTCAAATGTTTCACACCTAATATAAAAGTTTCTGTAATTCCTCCTTTAAAACAAATCTAATTGTACAGTACTGTTGTTATGCAAATTACATCTATTAAAAGCACCATTTGCGACTCCAATACAAAATCTTAATACATAAAGAAGTGAGGGAAAAAAATGTCGTATTATGTTCCATTATGTCTTAGAAGTTCACAGCGTGGTAAAAGCAAAAAAAAGGTATTCTAAGACATTGTAATTTGAAACAATATATTCTTTTTACAGTTTCAAGAACATTAGGACCAGAAAATGAATATAATAAATAGCAAAACACAAATAATTCATAGTGATTGTGCAAAATTGATTCCTTGGCATTCAGTTTTGTGTATGAGACAATATACACATTATGACTGGAAAAGCACCCCAATACAATTATGAAGTACTGAGATCTTAGAAACATTGTTCGCATCTAGCCACAGATAATACAAGTTTAATTGTAAGATGTCTGCTTCAAATCAAAAAGCAAAATTTTTAAACATAGATTTTCTATAAATAAATATGTAATAAATAAATATATGCATTCAAAACAATAAAGGAATTTTCATACCATTTGAAAATAAGATTTTGGGAATATAAGTATGGTAGAGTAGCTGTTATTTTAATCAGGTCTCATAAATGATCAGAGCATTGTGACATGAGCCAGAACATCATAGCATTTAAAATACTGAAATAAAATGTATCCTGTGGAAACTACACATCCTAAAACCCCAGCCCACTATCCAAGAATTTTTTCTAAAGTGATTCTGACTTTCTAAATGCATAAAAAATACATATAAACTTTCAGCAGTATGGCCAAGAACATGTGTAGCACTCTTGTCTATTCTTAGTTGCCCTGGGTTCCAAGAAACTAATTCTGAAAATTTTTATAAGGCAACAAAGGCCTTTTATGGGTGACTAAATCAAAGTAGATAATCACAATAAAAGGTTTGTACAAAGTAAATCTAAAACCCGTGAACATTTTAACAGGACATCAAAAAAAGAAAATTCAATGAACATGAAAATCTGCCACAATAGTTTCCTTGTCTTTGAAAGCAGAGTTTAAAGGTTCAAACAGCAAATCATCATTCAACAGAAAGGTCTGTGTGGAATGATTTGTCTGACAAACCAGAGAGTAAGTAAGGGTGCTGGCAAGAGTGGAAACAGCACAGAGGTTTGGCTCTGATCAAAATAGATGATGTCTCATTGGAAACGGGCCTTGTTTTCAGGGAAGGTGTGCTCCTGCAGCCCACAGAGGACCACAGGTCTGCAGAGATCCACCTGCAGCCCGTGGAGGAGACCCATGCTGGAGCCAGTAGGTGCCTGAAGGAAGGCTCTGACCCCGTGCAAAGCCTGTGCTGGAACAAACTCCTGGTGGGACCCACAGACCCATGGAGAGAGGATCCCACACAGGAGCAGGTTCCTTGAGACCCATACTGGAGAAGCCTGTTCTTGAAGGACTCCATGGAAAGGAACCCATGCTAGAGCAGCTAGTGAAGAGCTGCAGCCTGTGGGAAGGATCCATGTTGGAGAAGTTCATGGAGAACTGTCTCCCGTGTAAGGATTCTTGTCCCTGAGCAGCGGCAGACAAAACCTGTGATAAACTGACCATAACCCCCATTCCCTGTCTCCCTGTGCCACTGGGGGAAGAAGGTAGAGCCTGGGAAGGAAGAATGTGTGGGGGTAAGGTGTTTTTATTATTTATTTTACTTCTCATTATCCTGTTCTGATTTTAATTGGTAATAAATTCAATTAATGTCCCCAAGTTGAGCCTGTTTTGCCCCTGACTATATTTGGTGAGTGATCTCTCGCAGTGCTTATCTTGACTCATAGACTTTCAATAAATTTTCTCTCTCCTGTCTAGTTGTGGAGGTAAGTGATAGAGAAACTTAGGTGAGTATCTGGCCCTCCAGCCGGGGTCAACCCAGAGCTTAAGGCATTTTGATTAAAAAAAAAGTAATTACCACTTACTTCTTTATAGTATGGTATTATCTTTCATGGAATTATGCATAAAAAGATCAGAAAGTTACCATCACAGGTCCAAGTAGCTGACCAATTGTGTTAAGATTCAACAACAATATTTATATAAAGAAAATGCAGCCTTTTGGTTGAGAACTCAGCATTTGTTCTCTGATAAAAAAATATAATTTGCAGAGATGTTACTAAAGAATCACATGTGGTCTGTAACTATGAAGACATACTGCATGAAAAGCATCTTATTGCCATTGTCTCTTTATTGCATTACTTTCTTCTCTGAGGACATAGCAACTTATTTCTCCACCTGCTACTGTTTATACTGGATTTAAACTATTGAATGTCCAATTTAAAAACAAGAACATTGCAAATAGGTACTAAATTTATTAAAACAACTGAAATTGTCATCTTTCTTTTTATAAGATTGTGTAAAAAGAACATAGAATATTTTTCATTACAGTAATATCCTCAAGTAAGGTTTATCTTTCAATGTTATTCATGATTCTACATTATCCAAAAAACTTCTCATAAATAAAGATTATTATCTACTCCACATACCTTTGATCAACGCAGATGTTATAAGAAAACTAAGTATACATTTTTTATCCTTGATGTTTTTTATATTGTTTTTGCTTTAAACCATTTTCAGAAGTTGCTAATATTCAGTGGAAAATATGCCATGCAAATAGACAAACCTTTGTCATTTTCTTCAATAATATTTAAGAAAAATACAGTGCAACAAACACTTACCATGGAGCAACAAGATTATTTTGAACAGTTATTGAAACTCAGCAGTTCCAAATGCACACACTGAGCAAATTCTAAATAAGGTTGACAGAGTGGAGAAAGGTCTGCAAAGATTATCAGTCTGATGACCTTGTTTACACTTTTCTTTCCTCCCAAAATATCTGTGATGCATGGAGTTAGTAATACAATATAATATTTTGCCCTTATGCAGCAGTTTTCATCTGAGGTGTCAAAGAAGTTTACCAACATACAATTCATCTCTAACATTGCTTCAGTAAATCTTGTTCCACTCAATTACTTAAGGTGAACGGAGCCTCATATCTACTTTGCAGACACAATGAATGGAAAACAATGCATGAAGGTATTCTAGGATGTAGCTGTACCTCTAAATGCACTGTCAACTATACCTGCATATTCCCAAGAAATATTTATCTATTCCATTTTATTATGCACGTATGTTTCCTGTCAAATACTTTACTACATCACTGGATAAGGTAATTTGTTGATTAACTAGTTTTGATTAGGAGGTTTTACTTAAATGTCAAAACTAAATACCTCTTGGAGTGATTGATTTCAACAGCTACTTCTGTCTACTTTGAACATGAAAAATAATTAATTCCTCTTATTTTAACACCTTTTTAGTTTATTTAAAGCTGTTACATCCTATTTTGGTCTTTTGTTTCCTAAACTTCTGTTGATCATTCTTTTCATTTTCCTAGATGTTTCAAATTGTTAGTGCTGTGGTTTGACCTGACCAGATGCCAGGAACCCACAAATGCCTCTCACTCACTCCTCTGCAGCTTGACAGAGGAGAGAAAATATAATGAAGGCTTCATGAGTAGGTAAGGTCTGGGAGAGAGATCACTCATTAAACACCATCATGGGCAAAACAGGCTCAACTTAGAGATACTAAGTAAAATTATTACTAACAAAATCAGAGCAGGATAATGAAAAGTAAAAAAAGCCCTTAAAAACACCTTCCCCCCCACTGACAGCACAGGGAGAGAGGGAGTAGGGGTTTACAGGTCAGTTCATCACCTGTGGCTTCTCTCACTGCTCAGGGAGAGGAGTCCTTACCCTGCTGCACTGTGGGGTCCCTCCCATGGGAGACAGTTCTCTGCAAACTTCTCCAGTGTGGTTCCATCTCATGAGCAGCAACTCCCTGCGAACTTTGGAAACCTGAGTCCCTCCCACAGGCAAACAGTCCCCCCAAAAACTGCTGCAGTGTGGGTCACTCTTCCATGGGGTGCAGTCCCCCAAGGACAGGCTGCTCCAACCTGGAAGCAGGGGCCTTCTCTCTCCACCATGTCTCCCACTGGATCACAGCCTCCTCCAGGCATCCACCCACTCTATCATCGGCACCTCCCCCACGGGCTGCAGGTGGATCTCTGCATCCCATGTGGACCCATGGGCTGCAGGGGGACAACCTGCTTCACCGTGGCCTGCAGAGGCATTTCAGCTCCAGCACCTGGAGCACCTCCTCCCCCCTGCCTTCTTCACTGACCTTGGTGTTGCCATGTTGTTTCCCCTCACATATTCTCACCTCCTCTTCTGTGGTTGAAATTAAAACTGCATGCCAAACTTTGGTTTTGTTTCTTCTTAAATATGTTTTCACAGAGGCATTACCAACATCTCTCATTGGCCCAGCCTTGGCCAGTAGCATGTCCATCTTCAGAGGCATCAGGAATTGGCTCTGTCTGATGTGGTGGAAGCTTCTAGCAGTTTGTCACAAAAGCCACCTCTGTGGCCTCCCCACTACCAAGAACCAGGCCATGAAAAACCAAGACAGTTGGCCTTTAGGCTTCAAGTATTCAGCCCAATCTTGGTACATTATATATTTTTCAATAATATTTGTATCTGTATATGTATGTATCACCTGATATTTGTTTCTACACAACAGCATGATATTGCTACTGCTGCAAATTACTATAACCATTAGATTGTTTTCTATTAAAAAGACCCTGATAACATGTAAGTGGTAACTACCCTGACTAGATAACCATTTTTATACCCTTTCAGAAGTCTAATTTAAAGTATGTTTCTGCAACCAATAACTGTAATTATTCTATTTACCTCTCTTAGTACCCAAGGGTGATTTAGTAACACTGAGATGATTTGAGGTCTTTTAACTTACCAGAGTGCTTTCTTACCAATTTGCTTTGCACGTGTGGCTCAGGCCCATCACTAATCACAGCTGAAAGTAGTCTCAGGAAAAGTAAAAACTCACTCAACCTTTTGGCCACTCAGCATAATCTTCAGCTGCTTTACATCTTCACTGTGTAATAAACTATCCCTTGGGTTTTTTTCCTCAAATACAGTAAGAATGCCCTTTTGGTTCTCTTGTGATATCCTTGGCTAGAAGTACCTTATTTTGTGCCTTAGCCTTTCTAATGTTGCTAACATTTTGTTATTGTTCAATTACTATATATTCTTAGCCTTTCATTACATCTATTTAGAAATTTTATTCCTTTAGTCATTTAGCCTACTACCTAATTTTTCTCAACTATTTTTTTATAGCTTCAGGTCATGCAAGATCCTGTGCTTAACTCCATTTAATCTCATTGTATGTCCTATCATTCTTCCTCGAAGTGACAGAAACAACTGTAGCCAATTTCCTGCTAAGCAGGTTTATTAACAAAAAACTAACAATGAGCAATCAAGGTTCCTAACAGCTGGCTAGCTTATTCCCAGGGAGGAGAACCCAACCCACACTAGATACCTGAGCAGAATCAATTGGTCAGAGACTCAGATTGCTGGGGGAGTCACCTTTTATACCCCTCCCGGGAGCACCATCCCCCTCCCGAGGGTCTTGGAGACAACTTGATTGGTGTTGGTCGGCTTGTTGTCCAGGTGATTGGCATTCAAATAGCCAAGGTAAGGGCTTCAAGTGATTGGTGAAGTCCTGGTCCAATCCGGGTCTTCGGGTTATCCCCTTATGCTAATCACAGTTGACCCCCTTCTTCTAGAAAGTTCTCACTTCCCTTCCTGTCAATCAACTCCAGGCCTAGTACTAATACAAGAAACAAACCTAAAACTAATTAGCCCCATTTCCCAAGTTAAATACACAGGCAGATTTAACAGTTACCCAAATAACAAAATACCCCTTAACTATTTAACAGTAACTTGGAACCAATTAGCCATTAACTGTTATAACAAATTATTAACAGAGAGAAACTTTTATCATGGAGGACTACAAAAGTCAACCTTCCACCGTCATTTATAACAACAGCAATTCCTTGTCTTTCTGTTCTTAATACTGCTTTTTAAGGAATCATTGACTCTCTAAAACACCTTATTTCTTAGACTTTTTTCCTAGGGGACCGTGCATGCCAGAGTTTCTTTGACTCTGCAGAAGTCTATTGTTCATAGTTTGCTATTGCTTTCATTCCTTTATAAGGATGAGGAATTTTTTAATTTCAAAATTATTCTCATTGAATTTACTTATACTTAAAAATTTCCAAAATTTTTCCCCAGTGATTTTAGTTAAGCCTATGAAAACAATATTTTTAGCCTCCATTTCTCTTGTTTCAGACTATAAAAGGAATATTAATGCATTTTGAACACTAGGCTCGGGTTGTACCTATATAGACAGAAATACTCCTTGAAATGTGTAAGATGTATCTGTTCAGCTGAGAAGACCTTCATACTCCAGACACCATGACACACTTGTGTAAATGGAGGAATTGATGCTTGTCTTTAAGACAGCCTCCTGTAAGCTGCCAGGTGTTCAGTTACCTGCCTCCCTATTTCTGCCACCTCTGGACAGGTGTCTTGGACAACCTGGGGTGCTGGTTCAAATGGTAAGAGGTACATATCTGAAGGGACTGAGTTAGTATATCACTACACTGAGTAGATGTCCAATAGCAACAGTAGGAATGCAGACACCTAGCTCATGTAATACTTAATCACATGCTGACAGCTACATTATAAGTGTATGAGCCTCATCCATTGCCTCCCATTGCACAATTTAGCTGCAGAAACTTAAGTAATCAACCTAGTATTAATTCTGGTGCCTTTGCCTGCTGACCTTCAGCTTCTGCCTCAGAAGGGCAGGGTAGTTCCTATGTTATGTTTAACAGTCAAATGCTGCTGCCTCACACATAGCAGAGTGGCTTCAATGGCACTGGATACAGATATTTTGGGAAATTTATTTATTACTTATTATTAAGAGAGATAAATCTGTCCATTAGTCTTCATCACACCAAGTAAATTCTAATATTGATTATATATTAAGGATTCTACTTCTTCCTATAACTGTTCCTCATCCTTGTCTATTGGTAAATAAAGAGCTAAGATTGGCAGCAAATTTACTGATTAACCCTTATCTTCCTCATCTTATAATCAAAATTACTATATCTCTTGGCTTGTAGACCTTTGTCCAGAATTCTGTAGGGTTTATTGCAGTATTTCATCATCTGTTACAATTTTTATTATCTCCTCATTGGGTTCATCTGTATTTCTGAATGGTGTAGCACAAAGAGGGAATGACAAGGGTTAGACTGGTGTTTGATGCTCTTGGATCCATTAAGGTTCTAACATCGTATGGAAAACTGCATATTTACTAGCAGTGAAATCTACAATAGTGTCCAGGGCTAGATACATATCACGTCTACAGCGTGCAAAGGGATGACAGTAGATGGCTAATGCCAAACAGATTCCCAAGTAGCCTCGCAGGTTGTCTTGCAACTACTGCCAGCATCAGATCACCTTTAGTTGCTAATGTTGCTATAGACCTCTATATTAACTGTCTATGTAGTGCTCCAAAATTTCCTTTAAACTCATGAAGCACTCATATTTCCCAATGATTCTCAGACTGGCTTCTTGCTCTGACTTGTGCTCCAGCCCCTGATTGAGAGAATCTATCACCAACATGTAGGTATGCCAGATTTTTAGCCTACTCTTCTGGGGACATGATGGTATGAAAATCTAGGCTGAAGACCTTACAAGCGCAGACAGAATCCAAGCTAAGGCAGCAAGGCTTGGGTATAATTGTCACAAATATAGTTAGAATAATGGATAGGAGACAAGGTCCTGGCGTTGCTACACACATTTAAACTTCTTGCTATGAATGCTGTTCCTCTCCTCAGGTTTCTGCTGATTCATTCTCTGTTGATTTTGGATCTTATTTCCGGGATCAGGCATCTTTTGTCAAGGAGGACAATGGCTTCTTCAGAAACCACTTCATTACAATACAAGAAGACTTGAACTTGTCAGCAACGGGCCATCTTAGGTACTGGGACCAGTCTAGGTGTAGGAACAAAGAGGATAACAGATTAATTTAGTATGAGAAGCAGAGAAGAATATGTAGGTGCATTCATGTAGACATAACCAAAGAGAAAATAAGTGTCTTTTTCCAATTTGGGTGACATATTCAAAAACAGAAATTGTCCTCCTTAGATGTTAGCAATTAATTAAAGCATAATACATTCTAGGCAAGTGATACACAAGGGTTACAAGTTTTTCTCCAAATTTGATCAGTTTGTCAAAAATTTGAGGTTCTATTTTCCGATAAGAGTTAGAGTGTTTTTTCCTTGTCTGTTAACTATTCTGTGTGGCAAATATTTTATTGTTTCTGTTAGGAAAAAAAACATACTTGGGGATTAATATAATCTTCACTATATTCTTTCCCTTTGAAGTAATCAAGTGGGTTTTGCTGGGTTTTTTCTTTTGGAGACTCAGAAAATTATTCTCAGAACATACTTACATTTCAAGTCTCCTATCCTCTTTATAATTCAGGTTACGATATATCAATAAGTGATATAATATACAAGTTTATACTTAATATAACTCTATGCTAATAAAAGCATAAAAGATGTGAAAATTTCCCTTATATAATTGTGTTGAGAAATTTTAATCAGACTGAGGGAAAAACGAGGTCTATGAAGTTTGAAAGACTGATGTAGTACTTCCTACGTATTGCTAATATTAATAAAAGTAACCGGAATAAAAGAATCCCGGTTGGATATTTTTTTGCCAGTAACTACTTCTGTCCTGACTTGAACATGAAAAAGGCCTCAGAGAACAAAGTGAAAATAAGACCTCTTTTTTCTCTTAAACCACTCCACTGCAAATATAAAAGTACATAATAACTCTAATTCTTCTCTCATTTATATTTAGCCAGTATCCATGAATCTCACTGGTGTTAGTCTTGACTTTTTGGACACCAGGAGAAAAGATGAAATGTGAGGGCGAAAAGAAGTTACAGCAAGTAATGTAGTATTTTTGAAGAGATAAGGCCACACTTAAAAGAAAAACGTTGTCTGTGGCCATTTCTCTATATACAGCAAGCAACCATGAGTCATACTTGGGTCATGAAAATGTTCTCCAAATCTCTTCATCTTCAGTGACACTTCCCATCTGCCATGATAAGGGTAAGTGACAGTAATTAGGGTACCAGTTTCATGCTTCCAAACTGAAGTTGCGTGTTGTAGTCCATACCTTTGACTTTAAGGACAGTCTAAATACAGGGAATATATCTAGACTAATTCTATGTCTACCATCAAAGGAACATAGTGTTTTTGTAAACAAGTCCATACTCCTTGATTTCAGAGCCAGAAAGTAGTATTAGTTCTTTTTATTTTATACAATAGATGTAACTTAAGAAAAGTTTCATGGTTGTAGATTTGGTTGTGCAGTCCATTTTGTATTCTGGTCCCATATCTGATGAAATCATACAGCAAACTGTCTTCTGCATCATCCATTCTATACTGTTCAAAATGGTCTCAGAGAATATTGTATGACTTTAAAATACAAGTAACTTCATTTTTCTCTGGTTTTGACAATTGTTCTGCCTGTTTGTCCATAATTTACTTTTTTGTAGGTTCTTCAAGTTCTGATGCAATTTTTGCATAATTCTTGTTTTTCTTCTGTTGAAATAAGTGATTTCTGTTCTGATTTGGATATAGGAGTTTTTCTTTCAGCAATGGAGAGGCAGAGTTGTCTAAATAGCTTACAAAACAAACAAGCAAACAAAAACCAAAATACCTTTTTGTTCTCCTTAGTTTTCATTTTACTAAAAGTGAATCCTTTAAATTTCCCTGTCACAGAAGGAATGGACAGTTAATTCGACATGCTCTTACTTGTCCCTTCATTTCTGACTGGCACCCTATGAAAGGATATTAATTCACTAATGCTACACTCATTAGATGAATTTTGTACTTTTTACTAAAAGGTTGCCTCTATTAGTCTAGTTTGATCACAAGCCTACCTTTGATCCCCAAACTTCAGTAATTCTATATTTCGTACATCAGATCTCCTGACTTTGTTAGTTCTATATTTTGCCAACCCAGATCACAGAATCCTAGAATCAGATAATTTTGGGCTGGAAGGGACCTTAAAGATCACCCAGTGCCAACCCCACTGTGGTGGCCCATCTTTCCTGTGTGTGCCCTTCCAGTACTGGAAAGCCACAATTAGGTCACCCTGAAGCTTCTCTTTTCCAGAAAGACAGAGACTATTTACCAGTGGACAAGATGACAGGACAACGGGGAATGGGTTTAAATTGAAAGAGACTAGGTTTAGATTAGATACTAGGAAAAAAATTTTTACTGTGAGGATAGTGAGGTATTGGAATAGGTTGCCCACGGAAGTTGTAGATGGCCCATCCTTGGAGGTTTTCAGGTTGGGAGGGGGTTTTGAACAACTTCATCTAGTGGAAGGTGTCCCTGCCCATGGCAGGGATGTTGGAACTAGATGATCTTCAAAGTCCCCTTTCAACCCAAGCCATCCTATGATTCTATGATTCTTGGAGGCTCCCTTCAAGTACTTTGCTGAAGGCCGCAATTAGGTCATCCCAAAGCCTTCTCCTGTCTAGGCTATCAATCTGAATTCTCTCAGCCTTTCCTCATAGAATAGGTGCTTCTTCCCGCTAATCATCTTGCAGTCTGGATTCTCTCCAACAGATTGATGTGCTTCCTGTGCTGGGGACCCCCGAGCATGATGCAGCACTCAAGGTGGGCTCACACCAGAGCAGAGTAGAGGGCCAGAATCCCCTCTTGCCCTTCCGGCCACACTGCCTTTGATGGGGTGGCTTTCCCGGCATCCCAGCCCCGTGCTGTCACACTGGGGTATGGGGCAGGGGCTCCCTGCTCCAGAGGAGGCCTGGAGTCCCCATCCTTTCGTCACCTCGGCAGGGGATGCAGGAACAAAAGGCACTTCCCGCACTTCCTCCTTCTTTAAATATGTACATCACAGAGGCATTACCAGCATATTTAATTGGTCTAACAACCTGAACTACCAGCTCTGTATCAGTCACAGAAGCCCTACCAAACTTCCAAACCACCACAGCAGCCCAGGATACAATTGGCTTTCTAGGCTGCAAGGGCATATTTCCAGTTCATGTTTAACCTCTTGTCCACCAGAACTTCCAAATCCTTTTTAGCAAGGCTGGTGTCAATTTGTTCTGAAATGTACATTACTTTGCAAGGGACATGCAAGTGTTGCAGCCCAGAAAATGACCTCTTGAGCTGTTTTAAGATTATCTTTAACACATTCAGTTATCATTGCTTCAGTAAGTTTGAAATTTTTCACTTTTAAAGTTCCAGTAGTTTTCCCAAAGATTTACTCAAGATTTCCTACTCAGACCCCTTCTAATATGTGCCTTACAGAATGGTTCGAGTTGAAAGGGACCTTCAAAGATCATCTAGTCCAACCCCCATGTCATGGACAAAGGCATCTTTCACTAGATCAGGATCTTCAAAGCCCCTTCCTACATTACTTTGAACATTTCCAATGGGATTTCCTTGACTACTTTGGGCAACATGTTCTAGTATCCCACCAACCTCATAGTAAACAAAATTTCTTCCTTACATTCAAGCTAAATCTACATTCTGTCCGTTTAAAACCATTGTCCCTTATCCTGTCAGTACTAGCCTTATAATCTCTGGGTGTTTTGTAAGACTCCTTTATATATTGAAAGACAGTGTTAAGGTCTCCCTGAAGCCTTCTCTTTTCCCAGCTCACCTGAACTATCCCAACTTTCTCAGCCTGTCTTTACAACCACCTCCCTCAGCCTCCTAGACACACTGCTTTTTATGCAGCGCAGGATATCACTGCTTTTCTGAGCTGTAAGAGCACATTGCTGGCTCATGTCCACTGTACTAGAAGTAGTCAGTGCTTTTGTAACCAAACTTTTATTAGAAGGTTTTCCAGATGGAGAAATTTTCTCCAAAGATTTCATTTTATTGAACTTTTTCTGAATGTATAAAAAATAAACATTACTTTTTACTACATCAGTTATTTGGTTTTGCAAAATAAAAAGTAAAAATAATTACCTGATATAATAATATTCCATAGCTTATCTTTTAGGTGAAGTGGTTGCTATTCTCCCATATAACAGAAAATTAGTAAAAGCAAAAACTTCTATTTACCTGAAAGCGTTAGATTACCAGAGAACAAATCTACGGTGAGTACACCATTCTTTGCCAAAGTACCAACTCTGCACATGCTGTTTTGAAGATATTAATGCAAAAGGGTCTTTTTCTGTCTTTGCACCACATTTCACTTGGTTTTTGTCTCATTTTTCTTTCTGGAACACATTGATAATGTATTTCATTTCCAGCATGCCAGCAAGAATTTCACATGCACACCCCATGACAGATGTCCTTAATGATGCATGAACTTTCCAGACTCATTTCATTAAAGTTTTAATAGTAGATCCTTGTAAACCTTAAATTATCCTCATTTGACCATCACACATTTACACACCTACCAGAATGCATATTCAAGCGCTTAAAAATTTCCCAGTGCTCATCTCTTCCCATATGTCTGTATGTTTCTTCCCCTTGAAATTAGGTTTGAGCAAACGAGTCAACATATGTTGTCTATGAAAAGCACCAGGAAATAAAACTGAAGTAGCAACATATTTGTTCACCCATCCCAAGAATATTTAAAGCTGATTACTTAAACTCTGTTAATAACTTAACACGAAGCTTTTTCCCTATGCATAGTAGACATCCCTACTACAGAGTGTGATTTCCAAAGTGTCACATAGGACTTTGTCAGTTATGCCTGGTAGTTACAGCTCAGGTAACAGATTCTGAGGTTCTTCGAAGGAACTGCCTTAATGTGCACGCCAGCAAGGAAAGGTATCAAAATATTGTGCACCAGAGGAAAGAGACAACAGAAGACAGGGCCTCAATTTATCACCTTAAAAGAGCTTGTTGGACTTTGTCTTGGGTACTCTGAAGAGGTTATGTCTAGGCAACTCAAGAGGGATGAAATTGAGTAGAGTGGAGTTTTAGAGGAAGAGCAGCAAACAAGGGGATGTAGGCAACACTTTTCAAGAAAGAAAAAACCATCTGATATTCTAAAATTGGAACAGAAGAATAAGAATCATAATGTATCAAAACCCACAATACCAGAACGTATTGCTCTTACTGAAACTTGTGAGACACCAGTTCAGAACAAATCCATGAAACATTTTTTTCTTCCCAATGGATAATGAACTTCCATGATTTATTGTGGAGATATCAGCAGGTTTATTAATTACAAATCCAAAGGGATTAGGCAGTCATACCTATTAGTCTCACAGCCAACAGTTGCAGATGTGGGGGCAGTTAAAAGGAGATGGATGAAGGAAAGACGCCAAATGTACAGGTTCCTCTGCATTAGTATCTCCTTCCAGTACTTTCTAATCCATAGAATAATTCATGTATTCACATGTCTAAGGGCACAAGACTGAAGTTAAAACTCAGTATAGCAAAAACCTTTAACAAACTCAGATAAATGGAACTGAAAGATATGAAGGGAAAAGACAGATAGAGACAAAAATTTGAAAGATAATTGGAAGAGTTTTAAATGAAACTTGATCTATAAGCAATACATGTTAGATAAACAGAGACAAATAAGATGATAGCCTGAAAAAAATTACAGCAACTTGGTTGCTTAAGAGTTGGTATGTAGTGCCATCCTAGATTCAGGACACTACCTCACGTGCTTCTACTGGCCTGGAAGATACATCCCACTGAATATCTCTTCCATCCTAGAATGATAAATGAAGAGCATAAGGAATTAATGTCCTACAGGTATTTAAAATGGAACAAGAATCGTGTTTAGATACATCAATCAGTTCTCCTTCATCTTTAATAGAACACTAACAATAAATCTACAGCGTGAAAATTTGAAATATTGACATTCCCTGTAAAGATAAAATATGTGAGCAATGTATTTTTAAATAGAGAGAAAGCAAAAAAATGTGAAAGCTCTAGTGACCCTAACTAGGAGTAACTGTGGTGGTGCTTGAAAAGCCACTCACTCTAAAATGGTACATGACTATAAATTCCTGCAAAGAGCTTTTTAGTAATACTTTGAAGTCTTCTGGTAATGTGTTTTACTCTGTACATGGTAATAAGGAATGCTTTCTAGAATGCTGAGGAATGTTTTGTAGCTGCTATATGCATTTTTCTATATTTGATACATATTTTTCTGTTTGTGGCAATAAATTGTCTAGTATAAACTCTCCCAGCATGGAAGTGAATAAAATACAAACCCAGAAATGCAGCAGAAACTATAGGGAAAACTCAATGGTACAAATTCCAACCAAGTTTTCTAACCTCTTGTTTTGAACAAACTTGGAAGTTCATTTGGAAAATTTGGACATTAAATGAAAATACTGAAGTAAAATTTAGCAGAAGAGAATCACCAACTGTTAATTGAAAGGCAATCCAGAGTGGAAGACTTAACTATCTGTCTACAGAACTACATGTTCAAAAAATACTGTGACAGCACTTAAAGTCTCAAGTGAATTTGGGGAACGCTTTGTGGATGAATTTTTTATTGCAAAAAGTATTGTAATCAGCTCACAGTTTTGGAGGGGTTTTTTTTAATTAATTCTGCATAATTATTTAAAATTGTAATGCACAGCAAGCAAAAGGGATTGACCTTACTGTAGACTTCATCATTCTGAAGAAAGTAAAGTAAAACCATTTCTTATACTTTGATAAAGAGGAATTAAACAAGCCTGAGAACTTGCTTTTACAGAAAGTAATCTGAAGGAAAAGTGTAGAATAAGTGTTATTTCTTAAAAATCAATAACATCAAAAGCTTTGAGGTAAACTATTCACATACAAAGGAAAGGTAAGCTTAGGAGATCAGAAAACAACGTAGTTGAATGAAAAAATTGTTTGATAATCTGAAAACTAAAAGGCAATCGTAGAAAAAGTGAAAATAATAACATAAAATGTTCTATAAAAGAATAATAAAAGCATATAGCTGCAAATTCAGAAAACCTAAGGAGTTAAAACTAGCAAAGAATATTAACAGAAATAAGATGTTCCCCAAGCACAGCGCAATTTTAAGAGAGATTAAGAGAAATAGTGAGGTGAGCTACTGAGTGAAACAGAAGACATTTAAATGTTCAAAGCCTTTTTAACTTCAGCTCTAACAAAAAGAATATCATGAGCCAATAATCCAACATTTACAAGGAAAAGCAAAGGCATAAGAGAAATGAACACAGCAAGCAGTAGCAAGACAAGTCTACTCCTGGAAATGTGCCAATGAAATTCTATTTTTGCCTCAACAGGAAGAAATCTACTTCACATAGTAATATAATTTCCCAGACAGTCAAAAGACATCCTGTTCATTTATGTTTCTCCTTTCTTCCAAAGGGTCTACAAAACTAAAATTTGTGGGGGTTTGGTGACATTAAGTTATCTTCTGTCAAGTGTCCCTCTCTTACACTGAGAATAGAGACAGCTGATGAGAGTTATGTCATCATCACGTACTTAGAGCCTCAGTTGTTATCAGAACACTTTTGAAAAAAAGCTGGGGGCTTTGAAAACTGAGATAGAAAATAGATATCCCAGGTACTTGACTAAGAATTCAATGGACTGAACTGATTGCTGTGGTCATCAGACTATGAAATGTTGCAAGTCAAAATCTTCCTCCTGAAGGAAGCAAAGGGATTCATGAGCAAGAAGAACCTTCTAATCTTGTGATTATGATGCTACAGAACATATTTTGGAAGGTAAGATTAAGTGTCTGGGGAACTTTCGGGTTGGAAGTCCTGTGCTGGGTTGAGTATTTTGGTACACTTCATGACTGCAAATGCTCTGTAGAAAAAGTTTATTTTAGAATTAACGATATTAGAATAATTATATTAAATTCGTGCCTGAAGGCACAGTTCAAGGAAGAAAGAAAGCAGTAGTGGATGAAGATTAAGTCATGGATTAATTTAAAGTCAAGGGACCTGACAGAGTGCACCTTACAAGATCCTGTGAGCCTTGCAAGATCACTCTCCATTATTTTCACTTTGAAAAACTGTGGAGATTGGAAGACACTTCTTAAAAACAGAACAAAGCAAACATCATAGTCAACTTCAAAAAAGGTCAGAAGGTCAGTTTGGGCAACTACAGGCTAGCCAGTCTTAATTTCATCCCTGGAAAAATCATGGTGTGAGTGTACTTCAAGCCAAGTGAGAGTGACCGGAACCAGACAGCATGGATTTACTAAAGGAATATTGTGCCTGACCAACTTGATTGCATTCTATGATAAAATGATTGAATATGTAGATGGGTAGAGAGGAGGGCGTGTCCAATATCTTGACTTCAGCAATGTTTTTGACTTTTTCCCCTGTAATATTACTATGGAAAAATTAGGATATTATAGTGGATGAGTGAACCATTAGATCAGCAAAAAAGTATTTTGGTGGTTGGATACAGATGATAATAGGCTGTACTCTCCAGATGCTCCTAACAAGAGTCATACCAAAGGTGTCCATCCCAGCTCCTCTTGTATTTAAAGTCTTCGTCAACAAACTAGAGGCAATAATGGAGAGCAGACTCATCAAAGTCACAGCTGACCTCAAACTGAGGTGATCAGTAAACGTGCTTGAGAGCGGGGCTGTCATTCAGACAATCCAGAAAGAATGAAGAAATGGAGCAGCTCTGTAAAAAAGGCCTGGAATGGTGGTAGTGATGCCTGAACATCTATCATGGTATGTCCTGGCATGAATACAGGCAGAGCCTATAGATCAAGGGAAGGGGTTGTCTGCCTCATTGGGTTGCATTTATTATAAATGCTAGAGAAAGAATTTTCCCCATACAGTTTGCCAGGGGGACAAATTACTGGGTGCTTAAGAAAAACAAAAGACCTGGCCACAGAGAGAGGGGTCCAACTGACTACTCTCTTTCACCTGGGCTTGTGGGCTGTTAGTTCCCCCGCGTTTGGACGGAGAGAGAGGCTGGAAGGAATTCGTCAGCATGGCAGGCTTCTGGTTTTTTGGCTGCCTTCCTTTTACCGGAGAAAACCCTGGGATCCCGAAGCCCCGCCTTTCCCTGCCCTGCTGAGAGCTGGGCTCCGGCCGCCCTGCCGCCGCTGTTGCTTTGAGCCTTCGCTACTCTGTAGCCCTGCACGCCCTGCCTGCTGAGATCTCCAGGGGGTTCCCACTGCAGCTCCTGAGTTTGGATACATCTCGTCTGCCACCCAGGATTTGTGCTCGTCTCTGCTGTTCCAGCCTGCTGTTCCCAAGGGTCTGGCTGGACACCGGGATCAGCTGCCCAGGGGGTTTGTGAAGCCTTTGTTCCATCCCTCCCGGGATCCCAGGGCACCAGTGCTGCGTGCTCCCCGAGCTCGCTCCGGAGCGCCCCCTGCAGCCGCGGGGGAACCATCGCACCTGCCCTGCTCACCGGGAGCCGCCAGCGCCCCTGCCGGCTGCGAGCGGAACTGCACCCGAGGGGAAAGGGCCTGACAGCCGAGAAGGCTGGGACTGGGTTTGTGATTGCTGTTACTGCCATAGTTATTGCTGTTTGTTTGACTGGTTATACACATATATAACAGTAAAGAACTGTTATTCCTGTTCCTCATATCTTTGCTTGAAAGCCCCTTAATTTCAAAATTATAATAATTTGGAGGGAAGGGTGTTGCATTTTCTTTTTCCATTTCAAGGAAGATTCCTGCCTTCCTTGGCAGACACCTGTCTTTCAAACCAAGACAGACAATGAGGCCGAAAAAGTCAAATGGTGTCACAGCAGAGTCAACGTTTCTCCTTCCACCCTTTATAATCTTGGCCACCCATGGGGATTGTGATCTCAGTCTCAGTCCCAAGATGTCATTACATTTAAGGTTAAGGTTAGCAGAGAACCACAGAGTCTACATATCCAGGGACACTGGGTTTGGAAAAGGCATGCAAAGAGGATCATGGCATGGCCTCAAAATAGCGCTCTGTCACTTTTATATTTTGGGCCACCCATAGTGATGGGGACGTCAACCTCAGTGCCAATCTTCCTTTATGGTTGGAGTTAGGGTTCAGAGACCCAGAAATCCTGAAGCTCCAGAGGCAGTCAGGCTGGAAAAGGCAGCCCAAGGAGATCACAGCAGGGTACAAACATTGCTGCCTCCAGACCTTTCTAAACTGGATCACTCATGGTCCTGGGATAAGGGCAAGGCATATGAGGAGTGACTGTGGTCCCATGGCTTCTCCAGCCTGAAGCAGAGGAGACTGAGGAGACGTCATCGTGGTCTACAGCTTCCTCATGAGGGAAGCAGGGGAGCAGACACTGATCTCTCTGGTGACAAATGACAAGATCCAGGGAAATGACATGAGGCTGTGTCAGGAGAGATATTAGGAAAAGTTTTGTCACTCAAAAGGGTGGTTGCGCACTGAACAGGTTCCCCAGGGAAGTGGTTACAGCACCTAGTCTGACAGAGTTCAGGAAGTGCTTGGACAATACTCTCAGGTATATGGTGTGATTTTTGGGGCTATCCTATGCAGGGCCAGGATCCGATGATTCAATGATCATTGTGGGTCCCTTCCACCTCAGGATTTTCTATGATATCATATTCTATGATAACTGAGAAATATAATTGTGGGCATCTCTCACTGTGTACGTTTCAGAATAAATTTAAATATTTTCACCTTGATTCTCAAGGATTTAGAAAAGTATTTTGAAATAGAATTTAATTTAAGGATACTGTTTGCTGCTGTAAGTAATAAACAACATGGTTCATAAACTGCTACTACAATGGTGTAGAAATATACTTTTCTATGGAGCCATAACAATTAAAGGGTCTTTAAAAGGTCCTGTAGTCTCTTCTCATCCTAAGAGGCACATGAATTAAAAATAAAGCTTTCCTGACAGATGTTTGTCAAAACTGTTCTTTAAATTTCTCGCTTTGACAATGTCCTTAAACCATTTATTCTGATGTTGCATTAGAGTGTTTTCCTTTAGGTGAACTTTGGTCTCCTTTGCTTCAATTTAAGAGCCCTACTTTTTTTCCTATCTCAAATCCTATGAGATGGATTTGACCTACAAGTGTAACAAATAATTTGAAAAAGCCTCACACTTCTCGGAAGCAACAGAAAGCACATATTGGAAAAAAGGAATCAAAACACTTTTATACTCATAACAGTCTAAAAAGTAAAGACCTCATATAGAATGTAATTTACAATCTCGGTTACCTACATTAATAAACTTAAATTGAAACAGATTCAGGGAAACGTCAAAATAATTGCAGTAATGAAAAACCAAGCTTATGAAAAGAGGTTAAAGGACTTGACTTATTTATATAAGGAGTCATTTAATTTTGTTAAGCTAAATATTTGGGGCTTTGGAAGATGTGAAATAGAACTAATTAAATTGGAAGATAATGCTTGTGAAAAGCAAACAGCTACAAATGGATTATGAATATAATTCCAAGACAGAATAAGAAAAAACATTTACAATCATGAAGTAAATTTTCAGATAAGCCTATATACTGGACTGTGGGAACAAATAATTTAACTGCTCTAAGATAGTTTTTGATAAAATATTATCTGGGCTGCATCAAAAGAGGGGTAAGTTTCTGTTAGATATTAGGAAGAAATTCTTCTTTGTGAGGTTGGTGAGGCACTGTAACACATTACCCAGAGATGCTGCAGATGCCCTATCTCTGAAGTGTTCAAGCCCAGGCTGGATGGGGTTTTGGGCAACCTGGTCAAATTGGAAATTGTCCCTGCTCATTGTGAGGGGGTTGGACTAGATGACTTTTAGGGTCCTTTCTAACCCATATTATCCTCTGATTCTATGAAAATTCATGAAAGAGATTCTGATGAAGTTCAGATATGCATATTTTATATCAAATCTGAATGTAGTCACAAGAAATATTTTTGTCTTAATGATTACACATGTTCTATTTCAATCATTTTGTGTCACTTCCCTGTTTCAAGAACTCCATAGGAAACAGATGAAGGTTTTTTGCAGATTCATTTCTGGGGTACATTTTGCCTTAATGACCAAGTGTAAGAATTCAGTGTTACTGACACTACATTGATTCTCCAAAGTTTCTCCATTTCCTTGCAATATCTCTTGGTTATAACTATATAACCCCAAATATGAAGTCGAATCAAGAAAAATCCTCCCCTCCCCCAAGAAGAACTACAAGGCTGCTTGAAGTTATTGAGATCTTATCCAGCAGTCATCTGGATCCACTTGGGGGTTTTTGGCATGCTATGTGGCTGCAGCTGGACCAGAGGCTGACTAAGGCTCCAGGGATGGGGTGTGGAGCAGTGCACTGTCCCACCTTTGCAGAACTCACCCTGCCTCCATATATACACTCCCCACCCAATTGTTTTGAGCCAGTCAGTCATTCGTCTACTCTCCTACATGTGTGTATGTGACATTCTTCAATACTGAAATTGTCCAATACAAGGAAAATAAATGGACTGTTAATATATAATTACTTCATTCAAAATATCTAAATTCTAGTGATTAATCATTATTCTAATTATTAATTATGATTTTAAGAAAAAATCATAAATATGTTTGTCTGCCTCAAGGGCTAAATACAAGTAAAAGGAACTAAACTTCCAGCATTACATTTTCAATAACTGCAGTATTACTTAGCTAGTCCACTTTTTTACTGGATTTTTTTTAACAACACATAATTGCTAGGTATAGGTAAGCCTGTGAGACGTTAACAAACAAAAAACCAATTCCTACTTTTGTAAGAGATTGAAAAATTCATATTTGAAATATCTGTTTTGAGGATATACCTGCCTGGTGAGATTTAGTATAATGAAAGGGGATAGATTTGTTTGTTTGCTTATTTTTAAGAAGCCTAGTTGAGAACAAAACTGAATTATTCTTTCAAGGGTCATAGAAAATTTAATATGTAAGTGCTTAGAAATTAGTATTTTGGATTTTATAATCACAGTTTTGCACTGATCAAATTTGTAACATTATTTTTTTAGAAATATGAACACCTAGTTAGTTAATTTTTGAGGCAGAAATTTTAGTACCTAAGCAGAAAACATAAAGGTTTTAGTTCTACTATTTAACTAGAAAACAGCTCACAACATTATGTCACATAAAAGCCCATGTTATCTCAAAATATGCCATCAGAAATTGATATTTTATCACTGTAATCTGTTTTCCCTAAGAACTGCAAATAACATCATGTAGACCTGAATCTTCACTGATGACCGGATAAAATGGGTAGTACCTACCAGTTCTCTCAACTGCCTTTAGTTAGCTGTGAATGAGACTGAAATTGCCCAGGATTTAAAAAATATTTTTTCCCCATCAGAAAGAAATTGTTTCTCATGCCCTGTGAACTAACACAATGAATTTTTTTACTGTTTAATTGAAAGGAATACTTTTGAAATCTGGAATTAATGCTGCTTCCTTTGTAGGAAGTTGATTACAAACACCATTAAATGCTCATGTTATCAGAATTACTCTGAGAGAGTTTTAAAACTTCACTGCTGCACATCTGAAGTAGTTTTGTAGCCTTCAATATCATCTTTTATCATCTACATTACTATTAGAAATCTGCATACAGATCTATGTCCTCGTCACTCCCATGGCATTACTTATTCACTCACATTCAGAAAGAAATGTTCAATTATATCACTGCATATATTAATGTAGCTCTCTACTGTCTCTTTTCAGACAGTAGTACTGCATTTCTTTTTTATTCACTGTGCAGGATGCTAACATGTACAGGTATTTCTACAGGACTTTTTGTCCTATAACTCATTGCAATGAGTTAAATAGGTTAAAATCCTGGAGAAATAGATTCATAGCTATTGTAACACCATCCAAGGGACTTACAGTCCCTACCCACTTCCTACCCACAAATCATGTAGTAAGTGTAATGAATAAAATATTTAAATGACACCAGCCTCCACATCCTCTTTTCATCCAGGAATAACAGCATTTGAACCTGGGGGAGGAGGATGCATATAAAAGACAGGAACCAGACATATTTTACTTTCTTTTTCATTGCTCTTTAAAAAAAGTTAGTTTCATGGCAAAATAATTTTGTTCAGCAGACAATATCTGTGATCTTGATATATGTCCATTAGTACTACATTTTCCAAAGCATTAACTCATAGCAATCCTCAAGGAGTCTTTCTACTGGCACAAGGGATCAGGGAAGAGGAGTGTGAGAGCAGAGTGAAACAGAGGGGCACAAAAAAAAAAATGAAATATAGAAAGTCATAGAAGCCAAAAGATATGTGACTACAAATATCAGATTTTTCCTATTCATAAATCATAAAATCATAGAATGGCTGGAAGGGACCTTAAACATTATTTATTTCCAATCCTCCTGCCATGGGCAGAGATACCAAATATTAGAAGTAAAATAGTTATTTTGTTCTGCTGCAAAATAAACCCGGCTCCTAATGAAGGACCAGTTGGTTCTGTACCAGTTAGAGAAAACTCATTTCTATCACAGGTCGATTTTTGTAACTGATCGAATTTAGTATAGCAGAGGTTTATACCAATATAATATATTACCAGAGCATGACTGAGAACAGTGTGATTTTAGGCAAATTACAATATAACCAAACAGAAATAAATTAATCTCCTAACTGTAGAGAGATAACACTTTTCATATATTAACACATATATCCTTTATTATGAGGGGAAGATGTAATAGTTGATGACTTCTTGGACACAGATGACTGCATCTTAAAAAGATAAAAAGATAAATAAAACAACTTTCAAGGTGCCAATAAGAATTATATTTCAAGGTAAGCTTAACTAGACATATCTATAATAGTTACGAGAAGAATACGCACCTAATAAGAGAGACCACTTACATGAAAGTGATGGACGACTCTCACAAGGGAAGCATCAGGGGACAGATTATTAGGCATTATGAAAAATTAATTCCTAATCATTAATCTTTCCAGCAAGGCAAGTTGTGTATTTTCTATTTAGAGGAAGTAAGAGAAGCATGCCTACCTTTGAATACAACTATTTTTAGGGTACCACAGGAGAAGAAAACAAGCCATAAAGAGCCTCATTTTAACAAAAATTAGTCATCAAAAATGTCGGGTTTCAAAAGCGGGGCCTGGGCTTACAGAATCATAAAAGTTCTTCCCCCATGAAAACTTGTAGGTCTTCCAGGATACACTGTGGTGCCAGATGTTAAAATTTATCCAAGAATCTCTGGAGCCAAAAAAGCAATTATGCCTTATCCTTCATCTCTCCTGTTTCAGAATATCATTACCAGAGGTTACAGAAATGTTTGTGCTGTAAATATTACAGGTGCTACTTTAGGAAAAAATTTTGATTGCAGAAAAGTTTATTCAGCAATGAGAAAGCTTTGATACATACAAACAGAGGCATAAATAGTATATGAAGTAGAAAAGAAAATTAACATTTTACTTATGTATCTGACTTGTTTGTTGATATTAACCTTACTGTTTCCTACAGTTTTAATGTGCTTCCATTACAAATCTCCCCAAAGCCTCTGCCTCACAGACATTTATATCTATGGCTAAATTCTTTGAATAAGGTCTTCCTTTAGCAAAAGAATCAGGTACCACTGAACAGATTAAGTTCTTGCACATTCATATTGAGCTCAGTTCCTGCTGGATCTTGTAAATCACTCAAAGATAAAGTATGGTCTGTGGCCCAGAGAACTAAACATGGTGCCCCTCTAGAAGCAATGTGACTTCCAACTTACAAAATTACCTATTTTCCTCATGCCTCTGGAAAGCCTTTAGCTTAAGAGTAGCAAAAAGATAGTTGATGAATTCTGATTCTCTTTATGGCAAATTAGTATGTTAGAAATACATTTTAAGTCTTAAACATAGAACTTTTTTTCAGAGTGAATATGGGGTAATAGTTGTGTACACACTCAAATTTATGTGTTGAACGTGTCACGGAAAACTAGAATTTGGAAAACTGACCATACCACAAATACATGAGCAATTGTTTTCAGTAAGCACAACGGAAACATTGTAGCAATGATTAGTGGCTATTAAGGGGGGAAAAAGGATTTTTTACTGCCTTCAACATAATGAGTTTGACTTTGAACACACAAGACAGGATTTTTTTTACCCCACTTTTTCTACTAATCTCTACTTCTACTGGAAGGTGCCCTGCAGAACCTGGGCATGGTTCAATGACCTTTTTATTTTATTTCTGTGTCCTGTGGTATATGTTTTCCCATATATAGTCAAACACAAATTAATTTTTGAATAATTCATGCCGATGTTAAGGATACTTTTGATCTAAGATATAGTAAACACGTACAAAATTTCAGACATGCACAATTCCTATGCCATTAGCTTTACCATGAAAGCTTTCCTTGGTTCATTCCAGGACAGATTCTACTAAAATTCAATCTCACAGACTATTGCTAAATATTTGGTTTGCAATATACACTACCGGGTTAAAAGATCCACTCAGAAGTCACTACTACTCTTCCACCCACACAATTTCATATAAATTTGCTTAAGAAAACACTTTAATCTATTTAGATTGAATACAAAACTGTAATTCAAACCACATCTGATTACGTAGACAAAAGTATTTAAATAAGCTAGAGGCCCAGTGAGCACGTTGAAATCTCAAGATTTTCTAAGAAAATTAGTTGGGCTCTGACCCAAGTGACACCAACATCCTGTCACATTCCATCCTTTCTTTTACTGCCATATCGCAATTTCATTACTTTAGCTTCATATTTAAAGTGCTCGGTCCAAAACCCACTGAGTGCTAATCAAGTATAGCCTTCCAGTGGTGGTCTGAAAGTGTTAACATTGCCACTCTCTGAGTAGCAATGCATGAACATTAATTGCACTGAATCCTCACTTGGATAAAGACCAATAGACTTCTGTGGTAAGAAAAATGGCAGGGTTAGGTGGAAAAGACCAAGTAAAAACCATCTTACATATATTTTACTAGAAAACAATACTACCTGAGAAGTCAAAAAGAATTAATCGGGTTTGACTTCCATAATAAGCTACATTTTGGATCTTGTGGTTTATTAAGAGGAAATAGTAGTACATTAAGTTATTTCACTGATTCAATTCTGCTTGAGATGGATAGTTTTCTGACTACTGTAGAAAAGAAAGAAAAGACTTTCTGTAAAGGATCTGCATTTTCTTTCAGTTCCTTTTTCAGTTGGTGTGTAATTTGACAAATCCCTCCAGACAACAGAGTTATATTAGATCGTGGGTGAGAATAGCTCATAATCAAGACAGCTAAAGATCAACACAAAGTAAATGCGTATGACAATAGCAAAAGGTGTCTATATGCAGTCATTTTGTCTAAGCCAGTGGAGGTCTAATTAGAAGAATATGGAAAGTTATTTTGTCATCCAGAAGTAAATACCTATATTTTATCAGATGAATGGTTTACTAGGTACTAGTTTTGACTACAAACTGAGCTTAGTGGGTTTAACATAGCCATGTAGTGCCACTCAGTATGTAGTTAGGTATATGAGATACTTACACAGTACTAGCAGATATGAAATATGTGGGAAACCTATATACTTCTAAAATCTGTTATGAGATGAAAGTGGGATAGCTTGCACCGTCTAAACTGGCACTGAAGACCATTAGAGACCTCCATTGACTTTGATGAGACGTCTGTACTGCAGACACATGAATTGAGGTGATTGAATCTGGGTCTCAGTCTGATCCAAAATATCACTTTACCCTAAGACATTTTTTGAAAAACCATACTTTTTTCATATTGTCTACTCATATTGTCACTCCTGTGACTGAAATGTGCTTGTTTTGGAAGCTGACCCAGCTTTTTATTCCTTCTTTCTTTTCCCCCCTTCTTTTTACTGGCATAGTTCGGGGTAGCAGTGCGTGGTCAGAAGCAGGATGAGAGGACAGGACCATGGAAGCTGTGAGTTTATGATCAATCAGTACAGCTGAGCTGATTCAGTTTCTTGCTGTACTTAAAAGAGGACTGTTAGACTAACTCAAACATCTTACATAAACTGCATTTGATCTCTTTCAGAGACACACACAGCTGCTCTCAGATGTACTTTCTGTCTTTCTTCATCTTTGGCTTTAGACTCCTCACTCCCTGGCAGGAGGTTTCCAATGTTTTGCCTGTCAATGATCAGAAAAATGGTTTCGTAAGTTGTGCCCATATGAACGTGCATCTGTCTACCTGCAAAAAACTAACATTTTTTCCCTCCAAGTACACAGCTCATGCGTCATTTTCTCAAATTCCTCCCACTAGTTAAACACACTTAGGCCCAATAGCAAACCTAATTTGAATTCAATTTGAAAACTTTTACAGACATAATACAAGGCCTATATCAGCAAAAAATTAATAGTGTTCTGAAAATCCTGATTTTTTCAAGTTATTTGATGAAGGAAAGCTGTTTATTTCAAATATGGCCTTGTACTAAATTCCTTCTATAATTATTTTTTCATATTGACTATTTCCCCATTCCACTCTTATAGATACCACTCTTTTTTCTTTATAATTTTTTTCTATTCTATTTTAAGAAACAAATACTTAACTAAACTTGATCAAAATAAAATTTTAAACATCGTAAGTATTTCAATGAGTGTATTTCTACTTTTCTGGAATTATTTTTATCTGTAAATATTTATTAAAATTTATTGAAACTCAATAATATGTTTAGTATTCCAATTCTGCTCTCCTATATAAGTAGGACTCAAAATTTAACATCTTACAGGAACTGTTGCATGAATTTCTATTAACACTCATGGTATTGTTTTATATTGGCTAAAATTCTCAGCACCATTTCCTAATATCTAAGTAATTTGACAACATTATGATAAAATAATAATACACTTTTTTACAGGGATCAGTGAAATGTTCTAGGAGATGACACTTTTTTCTAAGAGATTTAGGGTTAACTACTACAACGAAATCACTAAGAACATGGTTTTCAGAATGAAGATAACAAGTCCCTAAATACATCCCTTGAATGGCGACTTTTCTAGTGAGATCTACTATACCAGAGCTGACAGTTGGTAAACCTGAGAGCTAGCAAGAAGCAAAAGAATTTTAATGATATCAGAAATTCTAAATCATCTAAGAAGATCAACAAAAAGAAGTGAAAGATGTCTTGGACGGGTGAGAGAGACTTAAAATACAACTACAACTCAAGAACACTAAACTAAAAACTTTTAAGGAAACCATCTAACTTCTGCACTACTTGTTCTGAGAAAAGAGAAACAATGCCATACTTCTCTCTCTCAATTTCTTTCCTTAAACTGGAAGAATTAGTGTGTCTTGCAAAGTATTTTTTCAATGTCTGTAGCACCACCAGGTTTGCCTTTCTTTGGGATTGTAGGCATTATTGACATGTAAGCAAAAATGCAACTGGAACTTTAGTATGGATGTTTTATATTTAATTTAATTTTTATATTTAATATTACATATACTATTTTCTCTGACCAAAAAAAATGTGCTTGCTTTTAGAGTAAAATTTTGTTTATTAAATTTGATGTCCAAATTTTTCAAAGACGTGAAAGAGCATGAAAAATCTAGTTCAAAGGAAATGTGATTTATAAATTAATAGTTTATTATTTGTTTCACTTTTGTCAGCCATCATCTCCTCAGTAATTCTCTGCATACACCCAATGTTCCTCTAAGATACTTATGGCACATTGAAGAAAATGTCACAGTAGGAAATCTGAAGTGTATGAGGAAAAGTTATGTTTGAAACCTGGTTTCACAATGAACTATAGCGGGGGGGGGTGTTTATGGTAGTACAAGGATAATTAATTTTTTAGTTAACAATATTAGCTATAGCTGTGAAACCTTCTCATTACATTTATTTTTCAGGTGCTTATAACTTTGTCAAATAAAAGCTCTTTGGGCTAAGCCTGTCCTTGATTCTTGTTCCTTTTCAGTTCTTTCATTTTATTGATAATAATTAACTATTAACAGTCCATTGAACCATCAGTAAGTTGCATATGCTCCCTTTACTTTACAGTGTTTTTAGTATCCTTTTCTAGTTTTTACTAGATTTTTGCAGTTACACATTATGGGCAGCACTGAGCATCACATATTAAAATGCAGTAAGTACCATTTAGGTGTGTCACTGTGTAAGCTAACCTACCAATTGACCCTATCTCAACCGTACTTTATGTGCACTTAGTACCAACAGTTAGTTACTAGGGGTCCTGTTACCACTTATTACTCACTGTTTTAGCAAACAGTTGCTCAAACATAAGCTTCTAGATCTGTCTTATTCATCTGATCCTGCCTGGCCTCTACCCGCTGCACCAGACAGACATAGGTTTTTTCTATAAATCCTATGTCACATTAGCTACACAGATGTCTCAACCTGCCTACATATGGTGTTCTGATTCATGTACTCCACATCTAGATGGCCAAGCAACTTTCAGGCTGAACAAGCCAGGCTCTCCCAGCTTCTCAGCCTTTCCTCACGAGGCAACTGCTCCAGCCCTTGATGGCCATCCTCTGAGCTCACTCCAGTTTACAGATGTCTTTCCTGTATTGGGAAGGGCAAAACTGGGCATATTATTCTGCGTATTTTCTCTGTTTATTAGAGGAGACTAATCACTTCCTTCTTGTAACAGTGATATTTCTAATGTAGTGTGCCATTGGACTTCATTCCTGAGAGGATGCACTGTTCACTTATGTTCAATTTGCTGTTCCCTAGGACACCCAGGCAGTTTTCTGTAAGCCTGCTCCCAAGTTAGTCAGTCCCCAGACGCATTTCTGGGGCCTTCCACCAAGCACTGTGCATGGTTCACAGTGCTGTTGCGGTGGCTAAGTCCACTTTACACCCCTCAAGTTGCCTTAAAAGTGATCTCTCCCTACAACACTGTGCTAGAAAGTTCTCCCTTTGTCTAGATTCTGCTAGCCACTGGCCCTCTCCCCCTCCCATCCCTTTTCCCATTGGCCCCCGTTATGTCACTCAACCTTGCCTCTGCCCCCTAGCCCTCAGACCATTGGTTTTGGATGCTTTGCCTGCCTTTGGGAGTTTTCAGGATAAAACTGGCGCAGGCTTTAGGTTTGGCTGTTCTTCTTGCCTCTATTCCCTTCGGGGTGTTGCCATTAAACACCTCAGAATTGCATGCAGAGAACCCCTCTCGCCTCTCTGTCTCCGGTTCATGCACAGACTGTGGGTGTGAGCGGCTGTTTGCGACCACCTGCGAAGGTGAGATCGTGTGCACGCGTGGGTGCTGGGAGAGCGCTGCCTGCGCGGTCCGCAGTAGGGACAAAGGCGGCATAGATCCACCGAAGCTCTCTTCCGTACAGTGCTGCAACACTGTAAAACTCCCCCACCTGGGCATTCCCACCTGAACCTGAACCTATATTAATCCACTGGACTTTTATGTTTGTGGGCTCCCCCACCCTGATGGATCAAGACAGCAACCACCACTTCGACAAACAGACACTGAGATTGCAGCAATCAGGTCTCCTCACTGCATTTATGGGTGGTGATATCTTTCTAATCTTATCGTTCTTTATGCTTTCTTTCTTTATACATTTCCTTAAGTGTTATGTTTACATTTTAATATTGCTATATTTCTATAGATAGTAACCAAAACAGGTACATATCTCCTTTCTGTTGCAACCAAATTGGTCTGAAATAAACCCACCATATATGTACTTATAAACACCAGCTATTTAGGGTCACTTCACTCTAATCCAGCCAAATGGTTCTATCATTAACAAGAACCTCAGTTATCCTGCCTTCGGGGGCGGGTCATAACACCACTCTCCCCTCATACACAAACACCTCAGAGTTCTGTTAAGGGACTCTATCTCAAACTGTGTGTGCAACGAGTTGTGCCTTTACAGAAGAGCCATGACAGCCTCTTTGAAAATAAGACATTGTTTCACAGAGGTTATTATCAATATTATTATAATTTCTCCTCTTCAAAATTGATCAGTGCATTTATTTATATATCCAAGCTTTGAATCAGACTTCAGAACATACATACTCAAAAGTAACTTTAATACAGAATCAGTTCTTCATAATGCAAATTGTCTAACCCTAGAGGTTCAAAACTGAATTTTAAGCAGTGGGCCAAATTAATCTTTAATGTAATTTCACTCATGTCAGTATGCATAACATCAACTATTAATTTGACCTAATTTATTAGGAAGACTGTGGGCAGATTATAAATGCTACTGAGTTTGCACTCTGTATAAAAATGCATTATTTATGATCATGAAGCTGAGTGATTTTTATTTGTGGCCAAAGTAATTTGGTTAAAATCTACATACTTGTCTTAAAAAAAAAAGAAAAAAGGAAAAATATTTAATTAATAATGACTCCATATCAGCAGAGCACTTAAAAATAGAGTTCAGGCTGAAGGCTTAAATATTTTTCTCTGTCGGGCCCAATGATTGTTTGAAGTTTGGATTGTCTAACTCTTTTTTCTTTTTTTAAATTTTACTATCAAGTCTACAAGTAAAGAAAGAGTGCTAATCTACAAGCAAAGAAATAAGGCTAATCTCAAACAGGGAAATTCACCAACGTGCAAAGTCTATTCACTTAACATCTCATAAATATGGGTAAATATTAATTATTAATCTGGGGACTAATTGTATTTTTTTTTCATAAGAGGATGCTATAAAAAACAGGTTTCCAGAAAAAAAATAACTTAAAAAAAGGGAGGAAGAGAAGGTAACATTTTAGTTGCCTAACTCTGAGTGAACATACAAACAGACAGAAAACAAATAAATGCCAAAATATTTCAAAGAGTATTACAGCAGTGACATTCCATTTCAGATTTTCTCCAAAGATATTGGCATGGCTCTAGGCAAAAATCTGAAGTATTAAACAGATAGATATAAAGTATTTTTTGCCACACTAGGGTAATGTCTTTTTCCTCACTTATGCACGAGACTATAACTTCCAATTCCTTCCCTTTCATTAGCTGAAAGAGATTGGTGCACTTGTCCTGAGCTGCTAAAGACTTCTGTGCCTCAATTAAGACTAACCTTTTCCAAGGTAAGAATCCTGTAACTGAAAGTCTGAGCTTTTCTCTAAATTCATTATTATTTAGCAATTCCTTTTTTTATTATTACTTTCGGTTAGTGTTTCTATCCTTAGAACTCTTAATTGCAGTGACAGTAGTCTGTGGGCTTTGTTAAGTTTTGTATACTTGAGGATGGAAAAGCTGCCATTGCTTTGAGAAAATATGATACACTAACTGCTTCTTCTGCAATTCACTGATAAATGTACACATTGACGTTTAGGCATTTTGTCTGCCACCAAACAAAGACCTTGATGTACAGTGTCCTATACAGTCTTCACAGCACCTTCTAGATATTTGTGCTATAGGGACTACATGGTATTTTCCTGGATTTTCTCATGTTTGCCACAAGTTTGTAACACATTTTCCTTCCTATATTCATTTTTCTTTCTGAGAATATCTAGAATTCACAGAAGACATAATAAATTGCCAGTCTTATTTTCAGAGACTCAATTTCTTAAAGCACAGTTTTCAGCAATTTCAGAACAAGCAATTCTGCCTTCACAGTGGACATTAGTCACCAGTGCAGCTGCATTTAAAGGATTTAATGCAGATGAATATCACAGATTGACGTCTCCCATATCATAAGGTTCACTCTGTATGTAACATTTCTAAGAGGGTACAATTGCAGAACTTATAACCTCCCTGATGACAAACAGAACTTTGAAATTTGAAGGGTTGGAGCTGGTCTTCACTTTCTGCTGAAGAGGCATCCTGTCTTCCAATTAAAAAAAAAAAAAAGAAAAGAAGAAAGAAAATAGAGAAAAAAGAAAAGGAAAAAAAAAAGAAAAAAAAAAGAAAAAAGAAAAAAAAGAAGAAAAAAGAAAGAAAAAAGAACATATTTGCTTCTAATTTCCAGGGAGATAAAATTAAGTCACCTCTTTCTTGTATCTTCTCAAATCAAAACTCTTACATTCTCAAATTTAAACTGACATTCACATTGCTTATGGGATTAGACACACACAAGAGAAAAAACAATTTTAAGGAAGCAGAAGCTGTAATACATGACACTTTTGTGTCTGACTCTGGACAGGAAAAGTTATTCAACATCCCCAAAGTGGTGAGACAGGCAGCAGCAGAAACAGATTAATTTTCTTTGTTCAGTATTTATTATGCTTTCAACCACCTTGAAACACAAACTGTAAACTGTTGATTAATGGCTGAAAGGTTGTCTACTTTTGTTGCTGCTTCAGAACAGAATCTGTGTCTTTAGTTCTAAGATATATTGTAACTCCTTCTAGGAGTTCTTCTTTCATGGCTCGACTGAAATACCTGCTTCAAGAAGAAAAATATATTTGCCTGTTGATTAACCCAGTCTGTCTGTCTGTTGGAGCCGTATTTCATTTTCAAGTTAAAATCAGTTAAGAGGACAGTATCTATGTACAGCGATAACCTTGGACCTTGAACAGAAATGTGAGCTTAGAGCATCTTCACACAGCTATGAAGTGACTCAGTCCCTAATTTCAGCTGCATTTAAACTGTCAGATGGGTTTTCTAGTTCTGCTTTCAAAGCCCACTACTCCCTCTGGGACAGGAGTGTAGCAGTGTAATGCTAAAACTCCTTGTAGTTTTAGGGTAGATTTACTTAAGGCTACTCTATTTCATCTTACTCCTGCCTGGGGCCTTTAGTCTAAGGCAGCTTTTCTTTCAAGACTGCTCCTCTTTTTTGCTTCTTGGTGGTAAAAACATCATGTCAGTCCCGATTTGTCGCTTCACAATCTTTCTAGTAACTACTAAAGCACTGAAAAACCCAAAAGTCTCCATGGAATTAGAAGACAGAAAGTACTTGAAAATTAGTGATAATGACCACATTTCCCTAGGCAAAGACAGCAAAAACTAAAATTTTGCTGAATGGTCAGGTAGCTTTTCAAACAATTTTTTTTTGTTTTGCCACCACTGCATCTGAACACAGATTGTTCTACACCTGAACCTTTGAATTCAGTCTAACAATCTGTATCACAGCAATTAGCTCAAAAACAGGAGTTGGCAAATGTCAGTTCTTCAGCAGCAATTAAATATTGTTTATTGGATAGTACTACACAGTTAGAAACGTTCACAGGAACATTTCACATTCTGTCTGTCATCTTTCCGTTTTCCTCTAGGGCATCAGCACTAAAAGAAAACAGGCCATATCAGTAGGTTTATTTTTAGTTTGTATTCTGCTTTAGAAGCAGAAATCAAATTATTGCTATATCATTGATGTCTGATAAGTTTTCAGTTCTGAACTGGCTTAGACCTATTTTTTCACATAATATTCCATTAAGTCTGAGACAAAAACAAACAAACCACCTAAAAAAACCTCAGCCTGTTTAATTTCCTTTGTTTAAGTAGTTTAGTGTAATTGCTATTATTAATGCAAAAAAGATAATGACAGACAACCTATTTTGAACAGACAGCTTTTACCCTTTATCCTGATTTCGGTAAAAAAATTAAGATTATGTATGTGCAGCTGTACTGAAACCTGATTTGATTGATTTTTAAAAAATGTTTCTTTAGCTGCACCCACTATTTTAAGAAGGAAAATTCTGGATAGAACTCTTCAAAAGTAGGTTCTCATAATCTATAGTTCTTCATACTAGAAGAAAACTTACCTCGTAAAGTAATGCCAGGCAAAATTTTATCTTTAACAAATTAAAGGTCATGTCTCAGTAATTTAGTGGGGGTTTTATGCCATTGAATATTAAAGTATGATGTGTTTTATTTGATTGTTTGTTTTAAATGTGGGGTTTTTTTAAGTCTAAAAAATAGAGTCATTTATAGCCATATGGCTATATTTCAGATGCTGTTATTGCTGTGAAATTTTGACACCTTTTCTGTATTTACCCATAGGTCATAGCCAGTGCAATCCTCAGTCCCGCTCATAGTATTCTTTCATGTCACTGTACCACTTCTTGGAACACTACATGTTCTTGGAAAGAGCCCCTTGAGGAGAAATTCTAAATTAAATGCATACAATTGTGATGCTCATGTTTACCTCAGCACAAGCACCAAAATGTTGATTCTTATTTTAAGGTACACCATACCAAAATTTCCAGTCACAGACAATGTACTATGATCTTGCTAACCTATTCTCCTAATTAACTTCTTTGTTAAGGGGAAGAATAGAAGGATCCTATTTTGAAGCTGCCAAGCCTTAGTACAGCATACCTTGGTTTATGTTCCAATTTCATAAGTTAAAAGCTCCTGTCCCCACTCCCATCTATTTTTCCATCTAAGGATATCAAAATTCTGAGCCACAGATTACAGCATCTTGTCTCTTCTGAATACAGGCAACCTTTGCCTACAGCAAATGATGTTCCCACACTGTTAGACTTAATTCAGTTCAAGAACTGCAGCATGCTTTGGAGTTACAAACTTTGGTCACCATAGCAGCCAATATGCCATCACACTTTTAGAATTCAGGTCTCAAGCAAGTGTCACTTCCCATTGCTTCTTTAATTGATGTGCTACCATAAATTAAGATGTCTGCATGATCTCTCAAGGGTAACCTTCCTGTTGTGTCATAGCAGTACTATGTTTTCCTATGCAAAATATATAACTTGTGCTTGACAGATTGTCTTGCTGACTAACTACTGAAACTGTAAACTTTGTGACCACTCACAAAGCCCGTAGTTATAAATTTAGACCATCTTTACTAATGTGCCTGGAAGACGTAGCATGTTCTCGTTAAAGCAACTTATTCTGATGAGAAGATGTGATCTTAGACATACATTACCAAAAACTTTCCCTACAGAATGGAAAGTGTTCAAGAAGAAAAATGTGCTTTTTCACTGCTTAAGCATCCTGTGACAGTTGTCACTGGATACAAATTGTCTTAAATTTAAAACACATGTTAATATACAATGTTATTGAACATGCAAAGTTGCATATCTTCTTCGCTCTTGAAATTAAGAAAAAAAAGTCACTGTTACAAAGAAAAGAGAAAAAAATGGAAGAGCAGCAGCAGATTAACAGCATACCACTGGAATAAAGGATGGAAATCTAGACTTTATTAGCCTTTTTATTTCAATGTCATTTAAATTGTCATTAGACATCTTTCAAAGCATACATCAAAGACAATAGAATGCTTAAAACCGATTCGTATTTTTTTAGTAAAGGAGAGTGCTAAAACTACACAAAAGGCAGATAGCCTTTGATGAATATTCATTCTTTTTATTACCAGTATTAAGGGTATACTCAGAGCTTACAAATATGAGCTTACAATTCATAACAGGTTTTCCACTTTTATTGTCGATCAGCATGGACACTAAGAATATGCTTCAATTGTCTCCATTGTTTTAAACATTAGGATGAAATACGCTCCATTGTCTCCATTGTTTTAAAACATTAGGATGAAAGTCAGTCTTTGAAATCAATGACAGCAGACAAAAAGAATGTAGGTACTCCACAAGCTCCCAATAACAGATACTGGAAAAATAAAAACTCTGACAACTTGGAATGGATGTTGAGCAAAATCACAGGATGGAAGATAGGGTCCATATACCACTATTGAAGTAAACATGAAAACCATTTTTTATGACAGTGGCACAGTGTTGTGGAGAAACAATTTTGCCAAATATACTTGACATTCTTATTTAAGATTATACATTTGATTGACAATGATGTTTATCATCCAAGGCTTATTATCTTTCAGAGGTGTAAGGCATTTTATTTGAGAATAAGTTAGATATGCTGTTAAAGAGAAGATCATACTAGGTCATCAGGAAAGTGTTTAGAAAGTTTTACAGCCTTGAAAAAAGTGTGCTAATTCAATATCACTACTGCTATTGTATTTACCTTATTTTTTTTTCACCTTTTTAGTTAGCTGCTTTGCTTAGGACTATTCTTAAACCATCACTATTTATGCTCAACATTGCATAACCTTACATTCTTGCAACAATGAATTTACTGCTTTCAGTTCTTCACAACTTTATAAAACTTAAATAAATGATATAGAACTTTCAGTATGAAGTTTCAACTCACATAATTTCTAACTGTAAAGTACTATAAATTTCCCTAATAATTATTTTGTCCTATAGATTCTTTATTTGGTGCCATTTCATTCCTCCATACAATATAGTAATTACGTCAAACAGAAATGTAGATTATGCATACCATAGAAAAAGTGGGTTTGGGAGGGAAAAACAGAAAAAAAAATTATTTCAGTAACACTTATTTCTCATTTTAGGAAAGTGTCATATACAACACTGAAAACCTGCTGCATTTCCTAAAATGAGAAATGTTAGGTATCTCCAGTCTATACAGGGGGAAAAGCAATGAAAGAAAAATAAGTAAAGATCTATTTCAGCATAGGAGCTCAAATATTGAATGAGTTTAATCCGAGAATGGATAACCTTTAGTAGTTTGGAATAACTGTGATATAGTATTATAGATTCTTTGTCTCTGCAAAGTATACAAATAATGAACCATGTTATCTGCTCATTCTGAATTCTTAGTATGTACTAGATAATATCTGTGAAGCTAAAATTTTCATCAAAAACTATTATTATTGTGCAAAATATTCCAGAAAGTCACAATATTGGCATTTTTTGAAAGTAGCTTCCTCCTGAAATAGACAAAGCATGCATTATAATGACTTATTGAAACTGAGTTTTCTGAGAAAACCATTAATAAGGTTTCTGTTATTGCAGGAATTTTACTCTTAATAAAACTACGTGACATTCATCTGAATCTATACTTACAATATAATGTATATCTTGTTCTTTATACATTGTATACCATTTCTGACAACAATTTTGAGAGGTTATAAACAGTATTGGTTATCATAGGATTTGGTGCAGCTGAACACCATACAGGACTGCTTATAAAGTCTAACAGTGGCAAAAAAACCGAGCATATATATAAACATATATATATTTATATATTTTTTATATATCTATATCTATCTATATATGTATCTCCTATTTTCTTAAATCACAGAATAACAGAATCACAGAATGGGTAAGGTTGGGACAGACCACCTGTATGTCTTCTGGTCCAACCTCCCTGCCCACACAGGGCCATCCCAGAGCACATGGCACAGGATTTTCTCCAGATGGTTCTTGACTATCTTCGGTGAGGGAGACTCCACAACCTCTCTGGGCAGTCTGTTCCAGTGCTCAGTCACCACATAGTAAAGAAGTTTTTTCTCATGTACGAGTGGAGCTTCATGTGCTCTTTTCCTATTGCTTGGCACCACCAAGAAGAGGTTGACTGCATGTTCCTGACACACTCCCCTCATGTTTTTATAGATATTGATGAGGTCCCCTGTAGTCATTTCTCCTTGAGGCTAAACAGGTCAAATTGTTGCCCTCTGCCAGATCTGCTCAAGGAGCTCCATGTATGTCTTCTCCTGAGGATCCCAGAACTGGACACTGCACTCCTGATGTGGCCTCACCAGGGCTGAGTAGAGGGGCAGGGTCACCTCCCTTGACCTGCTGGCAATGCTCTTCCTAATGCTCCCCAGGATCCCATCGGCCTTCCTGGCCACAGGGACACACTGCTGGTCATGGCAGCTTATTGTCCACCAGGACCTCCAGGTCCTTCTCCACAGAGCTGCTTTCCAGCAGATCAGCCCCCACCCTGTACTGGTGCAGAGGGCTGTTCTTCCCCAGGTGCAGTACTCTGCATTTGCTTTTGCTGAATTTCAGGCAGTTCTTCTCTGCCCATCTCTCCAGCCTGTTGAGGTCCTTCTGAAGGGCTGCACAGCACTCTGGGGTATTGGCCACTCCTCACAGCTTTGTGTTGTCAGTGAACGTGCTGAGGACATATCTGCCCCTTTATCCAAGTCATTGATAAATAAGTTAAACAATATTTGGCCTAGTATTGAACCTTGGGGGACACCACAAGTGACAGGCCTCCAACTAGAGCCTGTGCCACTGATTGTGTCATTCTTGGATCTGCCCATCAGCCACTTCTCACCCCATGTCACTGTTCACTCATCCAGTCCACATTTCCTGAGTTTGCCTATGAGGATATTGAGAGAGAGTGTCAAAAGTCTTGCTGAAGTGGAGGTAGAAAATATCTGCTGCTCTCCCCTCATCCATCCAGGTAGATTTTACACCACAGAAGGCAATTTACCTTTGGTGAACCCATGCTGACTACTCCTGATCCCCTTTTGTCACCATGTCATACACTAAAAGCTGAGGATGGTACAGGCTGAATGAGGAAGTAAGTTCAGTCTAGTAAATCCTAACAATGACAAAACCTTAAATGATAAGGTAACTTCTGTAGGGTCCCAGAGTTCCATGGCAGAACTCTGATATCCCTGAACCAATTCCTGAGTGGTAATCATAGTATTATCAGAAGGTGTTGGGAATGGAAGACCTTTTGCCTAAGTATTTGAGTTTGTATAATGTATCTACACTTAAAATTGCTTGGAAAATAAATAGTATACATATTCTTTTATGCCATTAATAGACCTGCTGAAAGACAGTTATGTTTCCACTGTCTGGATGAGATTGAACCTGAAATAGATCTATGCCAAAGATTCAGCCTCAGAGCTGACTAGAAAATGAACTGGTACAAATTCTAGGGTTTTTTCTGTAACCCTAACCCTAACCCTCTTCATCCAAAAACATTCTGAGACAAATTGAATTCTCTTATAAAAATCTCTGATCTAAGAACATGGCCAGCTTCTCTTTGGATTTCAAGATTATACTTGTATGTCTTGGATACACCTCTAATTGCAGGTTTAAATGTTTAAAAGGAAACATAATTTTAAGCTTTTGCAGAAACCTTTAACCTTGATTATGTAGAGCTTCTAGTTTCTTGTCTTTCTATTAGCGAAAGAAATGTATTAGAATATTAGCACTTGATGTACTCCAACTCTTAATGTGCTGTAGCATGCTGTACTGCACAAATTGTGATAAGCCTAACCTTTTGCATTATTCCATAACACTTTCTAATAGGGTAACATCCAAAATGTTCTATTTGCTGGAGTCTTCACACCAGAATCAGCCCGGAAATCTGATGCTGCACAACTTCAGAAGTAGACTACATTGGAAAAACCTACTCTTTTTGCTTAGCAACCATCTGAGAAAGTATACATATTTTAACATTATGTACAGCAAAAGCTCTTTGAAGTCAACATTGTTAAAATACAGAAAATTGTATTAAATTATATATAGTAGATTATACAATATAATTGAAAAAAACTTGAATTTTTTCCTTGTAGGTGGAACTGATATATATTAGCTAAAAAAATAATCTCTTTTGATTTAATATAGTCACTAGTCAGTAAAATAATTAAGGCTTCTGTAACACTGCCAGTTTGTGACTATTTAACAGTGAAATTCCCAACCCCTTAGCACTAAATCCACAAATGCTCACTGAAGTTTAGTATTGCAACTTTGAGATGCTTTCCAGTAGTGGAATCTCAAACTCAAATTTAGCTCAGCGGAAGAGCTGGGAAACTTGAGCTTCATGTACTCACAGATGCATGCAGGCGTATGTCATGGCTTAGGAAGGGACACTCCAATTTAGTGCTGCCACTGAGACTCTCCAAACCGCAAGCCACTTGCTCACTCCCTCTCCTCCTGCAGAGGGCTGGAGAGGAGAATTGGAGGCACAAAAGCTGAAGATCACAGGTTGAGATAAGAACAATTTATTGGAAACAGCAATGAGAAAAGAACATGAAGAGTAACAGCAACAATATTAATAACAAGTGTACAAGAGAGAGGTGAGTGATTCACTTGCAAAATGCTCACCACAGAGCCTGACCTGACCTGACTGCAGCCACGCCACCCTGACCCCTGCCTCTGCCTTGGGACTGGCATTATCCCACCGCTCTCTCTGCCATGCTTACTGAACCAGAAGGAACCCTTTTTCCCTGGAAGAGACCCCCTTCGTCCCATCCCAAGCAATGGTGTGAGGTGGAATAGAATAACCTTGGGGTCCTAGCCATGCCCTCTCCTTGCCACTGCAGATATTAACCTTGTCCTGGCTGGAAGCAGGACAAGTGTATCATGCTATTTCTGCCTGTGCTGTCCAGCCTGGCTGCTCGTAAGTCAGCTCCAGCTCAGAAAGCACTGACAGGATGTGAGGAGGGTGACAATTACCAGAGCTATATACCAACTGCACCCCTACGTTCCTGGTGCTCCAGTGAGATGTTGGTACAGCACTGGCTAGTCTGTATATTAGACCACAGATGCAACACAGGTCTGTCAATACCAGGTAGGTGGTCAACAAACCTAAGCATGGGATCCATTTTGTGAAGCTACCTAGCTGACTGGGAGTTGCCTTCAGCAGAAAATGACAAGGGTTTAAGCCTCATCCTTACAAGGGAACATAGACCATAAATCCAAGTTTATCACACATTTCTGTTATATAATATAAAATTTATAATTGTAAAACTTAGTTTTCAATTAGCTTGATGAAAATTTTAATCATCCTGCCTAAGTGATTAATTATGTCATACTTCATTTTTGTTTATTATAGTCCATAACATTTTTAAAAAGCAGATTTAAGTAATCTCTTCTGTCAGTAATGAATTGGGGACAGACTCGGGGAGAGCACCCAAGAGAATCAGCAGTTCCACCTGAGAGACTAAGCATTAGATTTTATTCAACCCTCTAGTTCTCACATTCATCAACCAGCAGTACTGTCAGCCATTAAAATTTGCATTTCCAATGTTAGCTAAAGAAGCAAATGGAAGCAAAATAGGGAGCACAAAAGACCAGATTTCAAAATGTATTCTATTGTGGCATGGGTTTCATTTTGTATAAAAAAGTGTTATCTTATCTAGCTAACATTTTAAGCAGTATGAGTTTCTTCAATTAGACACATGGGTCCTACACTTAACACTAGAGAATTGCCAGGGTGGGCCCTATAACATACCATCTGTGGAATAGCAAAGGAAGAAATTACACAATAATTAGTAGATTCCAAGCAAACATTTCAAAAACATGACAGCTTCCTTTGGTTCATTTTGATAAGCTGGAGATTCTTACAGAAATAATTTCAATCATATGGGAGTGTTTTGGGATTTTTCTTTTTAAAAAAAGGAAAATTAGGATTGTGGAATAACTTAGAGCACACTAAAGTTGCTATCATTTTAATGGTCTAATGGATTTGTGTGAAATTTTAATTGCTTTTATTCTAATTACATTAAGAAATTGTCATGATTGCCTCCATAAGCCACCCAGTGTTCCACAGGATCTGCAGGATCTTCTTTTTTTGTAAAGCATAGCAGTTGTCAAGCAAAGGCAAATGAATGGCAACATTAATATTCTTGACATGCTGCAATATTGTGATGATGAATACCATAAAAGAGACTGTAAATAAAAAAATTAATGAAGCAATAACATAAATGGAGGTCATGGGTGTTCCTTCCCCCTCCTTCACTGTTATTAGTGAAGCACTTAAGCATGTCCTTAGCTTTAGGTATGTGAGTAGTCCTATCAGTTAATAGTACTATTCACATGTTTAAAATTAAACATTTGCATAAGTGCTTTGCAGACTTAAAGGCTCTAAGTGAAATGATTTACCAAAACTGAACTCATCTTGGTTTTAAGAATAAGAACAATGACATGAAAATAAGTTTCCAAGCCCTATGTCATCAGCCACTCTGACCTGCCACCTAGAAAAGCACTGATGACAGGTCAAACAATCAGCCAGAGGTCACACTGGAAGTCTTTTACTATAATCACAAAATGGCTTTTTTTCTTATTCGCTAGAAACTAGCTCACAACAAAAAGTTTTCTTGACAAGAAAAAGTGCTGAGAAGGAGGAACTATAGAACCGCAGGCTTTCTACTTTGGTGGCACGTAGGTGTCGTTTTGTGTAGGACAAAATCTGAAACGCTATGCTCCAGAAGGCAGCCCCAGAGACAGATTCCTGCCTTTTTGGTGCCTCACTGGATATTCTCTAGACCCCCTTGAAATCAACAAGTTCATTAAGATCTTGTTTCCACTGTAGTCTTTCATTATTATGGTAATATTTATTGCCATAATAATAACTAGCAGGTATACACACCTCCTAGGGGGTTACAGACAAGATGTATGTATTTCTTACGTGAGTAACTGAGCATCTCACTTAAACATGAGAGTTCCAAGAACATTAAGAGTCTAGCAAGCAAAGTTGGAGACAGTGCCAAATTTCTCCCATGGGCCTCTTCTGATATCCTTCCTTCTCTGAGTTGTCTCAGTTCTTGAAATGTTGACTGAAGTAAGAAATACTCTTTTTTCTGGTGATATTTCAGAAACATATTCTTCAATTCAGCACCTAAAAGATGGCTTTGTTCTGACAGAATCTAAATGCCTACACACCATACACACCCTCTATAAGATTCATTAATTAAAGCATTAACCTTTCAATATAAATATCATGTTTGAGCACTGTAACAAATATTTATGAGCTAAAAAAATAATTGCCATAAAACTAACAATTAAGGAATTCAAGAAAGACTATTACACTACTAGCTACCCATCGTTTTCATTGTGAAGTACACTGAATTTTCAAAAGGATATAATGTGTTCCTCCTCCAAGAATGATAGTCCTGCTTGTGCTTATTCTGTTGCACTCCTCTAGGTAAAACAGACTTTTGGAAAATAGCCAGATGGTCTTTGTGGATGTGATGAGCCTTGGAGCAGGTTAACTGTAATAACATGAAGGTATTGATTGTCAGACCTTTAATGGGTGATGAATTGTGTGGCTCTTACACCTGAAGTTGCCATTCACAGCCTGAGTCAATAGTTCACTAGGAAACCTTATAAATATAATTTGCCACTTAAGATATTCTTAATATGAGCATTTTAAAAGCTAATCTGAATTGATTTATTTAAGAAAATTACCTCAAGAAAAAATATGCCTGTGGAAATAAGTATTTTTAATTAAATCTTGTTTCTGTTTACCCCATTAGAATACTGCGTAGCTCTCGAGGAAAAAAAAAAAAAAGATGCCTTGAGTTTCAGATTTTACCTCATTTTTAAGTGTTTTTTGTTCATAGGAGACTGTTGTATTGAAAGTCAGAATGCAACTCTTTAACTTTTCATGCTCAGCTTATCCTAAACAATTTTAAGTTGAAAACTCTTTCTCCTCTTATTTTATAAAAACATTTTATCCAGTATGGCTTGATATCCCATGTCTCACATCCCATCCTAGGTCCTATTTATATACAGAACACACATCAGCTTCAGATTTCATCATAGGACCACTATAGCATGGGCTCCAAGAAAAAGGTGATATTCACACATTCAGGGAACAGCTGGCAGCTGATGTTTTTGAGTTGGTGATGCTTGAACTTCTCCTCTTCAGAATATCTCTGTGAATTAGCTCAATTTTAAACTACACTGAAAGCCAACAAAGATATTAAAAGAGGAACATATTCATGGGACTGACTTAAGTCATCAAAGCCTGCTGGGGTATCTGACTTGAGGCAGCTGAGGCAACAGGCTCTGATTTTTGAGATTTGTGCTGTAGTAATTCTAGAAGTATAAGCCTTGTGACCAGTAATAAATAATTATATATTACACAGAGGTTATTCAAAGACAAGTTAGTTTGAAAAAAATGTTCCTTTTGATCATATTCTCAAGGGCATGTTATGTGCTATTTAATTACTACTTTAAAATGGCAGTTCAGCAATTTTATTTCAGATTTCTTGGTGTGATCTTTCAGCTGGAGAGGAAGTAGAAAAAACATAATTTAAAAAATTCCCTCTCTACTACTGGATGGAGTAGTATTAGTCTCCAGCTCTTCCACTGCTACATGTATAAGTAATCAGGCAAATTATGAGAGTTTAAAAGTTACAGAAATAGATTATTTAAAAGGAAGAAAAATTGCTGCCATACACAGCTATTCTATCACTTACCCCTGCCATTCTTTTACTCTTATCTTCACCTAAAATCATGCCCCAAATATCAAGTATCAACAAATGGTAGAATTTTAAATAATATGTATGAAGAAAAATCTAAGGGGGTTAGAAATTATATACTTTTATTTTGAATTTTTTTCCACAGCACTTCTTTCCACTTCTAGTTTTTTCATTTTCTTCTGCCTTTGACTTTGGAAATGGTTCAGTTTGCTTTTTCTTTGCTATTCTCAAAATTTATCTTGGGTACATGCTAAATTAAAAGAAAATATACCTTTTATTGAGTCTATGATTTCACTTTTCTGTTATTATCTAACTTTAAAATTTCATTTTAGATTAACTTTCATTAAATAGATGTATTTTATACATGTTGGGAATAAGACAAGAGAAAACTAAAAATGTAACTGGCAATATTTTCACTGCAAAAGATAGAACTGAACTCAAATACTATTTTAGCATTCCACCGCTCAATTCAAATATTTTTGTTTTTTATAGTACTTTTATTATAATAAATACAACTAACTGAAGAGATTAAAGATGTAAGATTGGTGAAGATCTGATCTGAGTCTCAGTTCCGCAGTAGCTTTATTCAGTTAGTTAGAGAAATCTTTAAATCTAGCAATGTGGTTTAATGTCAAGCCTTTAACATATACCTAGTGTCTTCACTTCCAAGCAATGGTTTTTTGTCAGATGAGTTTTCCTGACTTGTTTTTTAGCAACGATCAAGTAAAAGAAATCTTTGTCAATCAAACATGATAAAACTGGAAAAAAGAAAAAGAAGGAATGAGTTTATAGATGTAAAAAAAAGAGAAGCTTTTTGTACTAACACAAGCTGCGTTTTAAAATTGGAAGTCAAGATAAAATAACAGCTGAAGTAGACAGAAAGTTTGGAAACTCTAAGAAGACCATGGCATTCATGCAAATGGAAATATGTAAAGTGATTGGAATGAAAGGACAGTAAAGTACTTTACTAAAAGTTTTTCCAGTAGCTCGTGTTGTTTTGTTGTGGGTTTTTTGTTTGTTTGTTTGTTTGTTTGTTGGGTTTTTTCCCTTGTACAGCCCTGATGCAGATCTCATGTCTTTCTTTCCAAATCACCTCCACTTGCTGTAAGGATGTTAAGAAGCACTCAGCCATGATTCATCCCTTAATCCAGTGCTCACACTGGTGGAAAGAGACCTCCAAATCCTAACTTCTATTTTTTTCCCTGAAAACTGCTAGGGAGATCCTTCTTTTGTCTAAGTAGACAATAATTGAAGTCTGCTGAGTTGATACTAGCAGAGATAGTTTTAACACATGTAGTTCTAGTGATTATCAGTTGCCTTTAAGTCCCTAACATTTGACCTTGGTTTCACAAAATAAACACACCTTTTCCTAAGAACTATTTATGAAACTGAAGCTGCCACATCTAGTTCTCTGACAAATGTATGATAACAGAATTTCAATTAAAAGCTTTTTGCACATGGACACTGTGGGGCTTTGGAGATGTTTGTCTCTAAATCCAAATGTTGTGACTAGGAATGGAGGTAACTGATCAGAGACATTCAAAAATTTCAAGCTTCATCCAGCTGTTCCACCTCCTGTTTCCTGCATTATTGTATGAATGATGTTCTTTTTTCTTCCTTGCAGCTATGTTGTATTTTTAGACTTTAATCACATTTTAACAATTGTTACACATATGCCTTCTGACTCAGTATCTAATTTTATTTTCTTTTGTCAATAAATACAGTTTCCAATTTTGACATTAGAACTTTTTCACCACTCTTATACAGAGTTGGGTTTAAGCACATACTGTTTCTATAATGGTTAATCTTTATCTCTCCTGATTTTTCTTTTGAAATGCTTATAGAAATTTATAAAGAAAATGTTTAAATGCTCTTCATGATGTATGTTTACTAATAGTATGAAAATATTAATGAATATCCCTTGAATGGATGAGCATCCATACTATTGGTATTTTCGCAAAATTTCCAGGACATTTTTGTCCTGGACTGTCTAGAAGCCTCTCAAGAGGTGTTTGGGCATGGGCTGTGCTTAGACTAATTGGGCTGTGTGTGTCAGAAATCATATTATCCCACTTTATTGGTCTGCATACCTGTGATTATAAATCTATGCAGTGTAAGAGAGAGGAGGATTAACCAGAGGTGATCATTTTGACCTATTTACTCTTCCCAGTGCAAAGTCCCCAGGAGTCCACTGGACATCCAAAACAGGAGACCGTATTTGAAAACCAATTTTATCAGTACCAAGTAGAAGGAAATAAACCCTTTTTCTCCTGAGGCTTACTCTGAATTTCTGGTCTTAGGGCTCCCCAAATCCATAGAACATAGACATTGATGAATATTTTAATTAGGCCTTGTAAAGTGGCTGGAAAGAGGTGTGAAATCAGCATTGCAATTTTATACACCATTATTCCTAAATAATATCTCTGATGACAGCCTTATAGTATATTTATAGAAATTTAATCGTAATTCAGAAGTGATCCAGCAGATAAAAGTATAGTTCTTAACTCGGTTTCAAGTCTGTGGAAAATCATATCTAAATTGTAGGATTGCAGCATAATTCAGGTTGGAATTATCTTGGGACATCATTTAGTCCCAGCATCTCGAAATAAGGTCAGCTTCAGGTTAATTAGGTACCTTAAATGAAAATTATGTTGGGCTTGTTTTTCAGTTCAGTTTCCCTCCTTTCCCAGAAATCTTTCAACTGAGATTGAAGCAAGAAACTATTCTTTTTCATTTTCTCATACCATTATTAGTACTTTATAAAAATAAGTAGTTCTGAATACTTTATATTGCTACTATTTTGACATAAAGTAAAGCAAAACAGTATCTGTCATACAAAACCAAAGTCCATCTTCAAAGTGTATTTCTTCATAACACAGGGTTTTCTAAAAACACCTTAATTTATTTCTCATAAATCTCAGTCATTTACTGAAGGTGTTACAGGTAATATACTATGTTTTTGTGAGAATTTATTTTAAGGATACTTTTTCTATCACCTAGTTGCTTGTTGATATATTGCCTGGGGTATGCTTTTATAATCACTTGGAAAAAAGTTTTAAGCAAAGACATTGAGAAGAAAAAACACTATTTGAGGCACTTGGTGTGAGTAGTTCAGTAAGAGAAAGAGGGAACAATGTACAACGCAAGGCTAATTCTGAGTACCTCCTCAGGTACATAAAATATTGACAAAGTCTTTTGAGAGACATGGTTCCACTTAATGTGTGTTGCTTTCAAGGACAACTGGAGATGTATTATTTGCAAATCTGTATTTTTACTTGAAAAACACAAAATTAAAAAAAAAAAAACCAAAAAAATAAACAAAAGACAAACAAAAACAATCCTGAACCAAGAAACTGTTTAATAGAGCATCATTTGATGGTACATAAAAAGCTCTAACCTTGTTAATATTATCTCCTTACACTGTTCTTTTAGCTATGTGATGCATAAAGTATGGTTTATAGATGCCTTTTGGATTCTATTTGCATTGACCCCAAGAGAGTGTTAGTATTATTAAAGAAAGAATTTAAAAATATTCTTTTGAATTATGTTTAATCAAATCAAATAAAGATTTCCCAAAGTGGAATATTCACTGCAGAAGAGTTCTGTATCATACCAGATAACAGTGAGGCATTCACATTTATCAGTATAGTACTTGCATCAACCCTCTTACAGATATAAATGGATTAAAGTGAAATGTCATTGGAGAAAAAGAGTATTTCAGAACAGATAATTCATTATGGTTTTAAACTGTCCTGCTCTATAGGGGACAAAGAATAACATGAGTTTCTGAGTCAAAACCTTTTATTTACTCTAATGATGGATAATAAATGGTGTTCCATTTTAGAGAAATTATGTTGACCTGTCAAAGTGTTCTATAAAAAGCTTAGTCCTGCTCTGGGTAGATTTAGGCAGATCTAATAGGGCTACAAAGACAAACCAGGACACTGTGATTTTCAACCCCATACTTAGAATTCTCTGAACTCTATTTTTGGATCTCTGGATAGAAGATACTCAAAAAAGCGGTGTAGAAGCTTGATTCTAAAATTTAGGAAAAGATTTTTCAAACTCTTGAAATAAAAAAAATTAGGGAAGGATGTTCCTTTAATCTCCCATTGTTCTAAGACAAAGGTTCTTGTACAGACTGGAAGTAAAAGAAGTATAACACAAAACATCATTTACACATTTCTTGAGCTCTTGGGCAGTAGAAGGCTATTCATCAGTCTTCATATATCACAGATGCAGTATTTTCAGCAAATGTAAGACGATTCAGGAAGAAAAAAATTATACATCCTCGATGTTATTTTAATGAAAAAAGATCTTGAGGATCTTTGCAGGAGTTAAAAAGTTTATTCAAATCCAACAATATTCTTTAATGCAATAATGTACAATCTGATACTAAGTAATACTCAATTATGGCCAGTGTCATAGGAAAGAAAATCTGTGCCAGAGTACTGGCTTTACAGCTTGGTAAACTGAGGCAAAAAAGTGTTAAGAGATTTGCTCCAAATCACACAACAACAAATCATCAACAGGTAATTAAAAAAACCAAAAAGTAATTTACTTGGGATGTGCACAGCCCTTACAAATCAGAGTAGTCTCCTTCACTTGACCTAGAAGTAGCTTCTCATGGTAACTTGTGCATGATGAAGACAAACTTTATGCTGAGGACATATGAATGCCTTAATGTATCCTAATGTTTCTTATGTCCTAGAGGCCAGGTCCTACCAACCAGTCAGTCCCTCATAAAACATTTCTTCTAGTCAAAGTGCATACACCTGTCTGTTCTTCTACAAATGTCAGAATGATTATACAGAGTAGGGTATTTATGTAGACTACAGGAGAAATGAACATGGTCCTAAAGGATCTCATCAGGAATTAATTCTGGAGCCTTAGACTGCTGAATTTTTTTTCTACTGGGACTTCAGACCTAGCTGTAAGTAAAGGTCTTCTTTTCATTCTTTGAATTCTGGGATTCACATTCACTGAGGGTTCAGCTGAGACTTGTCCTAAAACTTAGTTAAAGCTGCCTGACCTGTGAGTTGTCTCAGTTTTAGCTTCCTTGCAATGTATTTTTTGCAGCTCATCACAGATAAAATAGAATATGACAAAGAAAAAACACTCCTGAGTTTATTTAAAAACAAAATGAAGAAAAATCCAAATAAACCAGGAAAGAAAAAAAAAAAGATCTGTGTGGATTCCCTGCTGGCTAAGGCACAGGAAATCCTAGGAGTTTGACTCCTTTTTCTGTCACAGAATTCACACCAGATGTTGTGAATTCATCTGTGGGCACATTCAAAATATGAACGAGGATTTTATTTTTCCCTGTGATACAAATCACGCTCTTTACATAAGAGGCACACAGAAAACTTACCCAGAAATGAGAAGGCTGTCTTGCAGCCCACCTTGTAAGAACTTCTGCAGCAAAAATATAAGGTCAAGGTAGCAAGGACAATAGGGTTCAGTCTGAAGGGTATGAGATGAGAGGGGCACTGCGAAGGGCTTTAATCAGTATGGTTCTGGTAACTATACAGTCTGCAGGGAAAAGACTTGAATGCAATCCTTCATTTTCCTGCCAGGGAAGACAGCTGGCTCACTCAAGAGTAGAATCTGAACATCAGCTGACATATCAGAATATGGGCGACTGGGGCTTGGGTCTGAAGGAAAACTGGAACCCACATTAGTATAAACATGTAGCAGCTGTGCAATCAGCTGTAGCGTAGGTTAAATTCTCCATAAAATTTGCAATTGTGTAAGTTTCTGCAGTTGAATAATTTTGACTGTGAATTTCTTCTCCCTCCTTTCCATACTGAAAGAAGAGAAGGTCTGAAGATTACACAAAATGCGAACTCCAAAAGAAATTGCCTAAAGCAATTCACTGGGTAAAAAATTCAAATGATTTGGCTATGTGACTAGAGCTTTCAAGACAAATTACAGAGACTTTCCTTGAAGAGGAAAAAACCTAAAAGAACAATATTGAAATAACATTAACAAGAGTAAGCTCCTTAAACAACAGTGGTGTTCAAAATGATATTGAATAAAAGTTTAGCTGTAATCAATAAGAGAAAAAGATCTTATATTTCTACAATTTGGACTGGGCTCTGTTTAACTGAGTAAATTAGAAATTATATATTTTTGCCTTAGAAACTAGGCAGAAATTTGGGGAGAGCGTGCAAAAACAAACTACCCTCTTTGGCTACTTAATCTAAAAAATACTTTAAAACAGTCATTCCTCAAACTTCACATAAGCGCTCCAAACACATGCACAGACATTCATAAATAGCAAAGACAGTGAAAATAACACAGGAAAGCTCACTTATGCTCTCAGTTCAACAGTATTTTTTGGGAAGCTATCAGGAAATTAACCTAGCAAAGGCCAAAAGAATATTCATAGGGCCTCGCCAGAAAAAGATATTCCTATCCTCTCCCTCGCCACAAGCCTTGTTACATGGCAGCTTTCATCCTAGGAATATCAATTCCCTCAGAACTTAGTTTCTTACATTCACAAGATTTACCTACTTTAAACATAGGTAAAGTATCAGTGTGTTATATAGGAAATGCTATTTATGGATTAAGATGCTGTTTGTTTTAAAAAATGGTCTGGACAATGTAATGGAAACTGCATTATTGATACCAACCATATCTTGGCAGAGGTGTGGTATGGAAGTATTGCAGTAGTACTGAATGACTCTTTTCCATCGCTGAAATTTTGCAAATGTGAAGAATAAATTTATAAAAAGAAATGCAGAGAGAAAACACACATACTCATCTAATATAAATCAATATTGCTGACAGCTCACTTGGAATTGTTACTAAAGAGTTTCCCCCATGAAGGTGTCATTCTCTAGAGAGGTGTCAGTTCAGAAGGGAAAGAAAGAAAAAGAAAAGGATTATAATGGGATACTCTAGCAAGGTAAGTCTGTATACTTTGTGAGCTGCAAGCCATATCAGCACCATGATTTAGCACCATTCAGTATTAGTAGCTCTGAGAACCTCACTCTAAATTTGTCAGTGGCGAAATAAACCTTTTGCAGCCTAATCTTCCTCCTCTGTGTTTTTTTTTTTTTTTTTTTGTTTGGGTGGTTACGTTTTTTGGGGTTTTTTTCTAATACTAATGCTTAATCCCCCACCTCTAGTAAAAGCATGTCTCTACAAACAAAGCACAAGCTCTGACTAAACCTAGTAAGGCTGTCAGTGACAGTGGCTCATCTCCAAAACTGGATTCAAAAAAGAGCAATAGGAATCTTTAAAACTCAAAGTAATATGAATCTATTGCAACAGAGAAGGGTAAATGCATGGTTGACTATTTTCTGACATCATTACTAGCTGTTCCAGGGAACAGTGTGGTCCATGCTCACTGTGTTAGTATTGACAGTTGCTGAGTATTTCTTCCCTGCAGACTGACTAGAGTTGCTCTTGTAAGTAGCAATTCACTGCTATGAAGCCATAGCCTCTTGTAAAATAATTTAACACTGTTGAAAAATACTACCATCCATCACTAAATGGAATAATAGCTGTTCCTAAGTTTCTTTCTCATTCACAGTGTTGGAAAATAACACCTTTATATTTTCTTATTTTCATCTGCCAGGAGAGGTGTGTTTACTATGAACTGACATTACAGTAGCTATTTACTAACCTCAACTTTTGTTCCAGAATACTGTCTTGTATCTTACAGTTAAATGAAGAAGTTCCACTTCATTACACTGAGAATTAATGAGATGCAAGTGTGTGAAAGTTCAGTACTTTACCTATAAAGAACAACAGGATTATTAAAGATATTTCACAGGTGCTTTGTCCGTCAGTCTGTAGTAACTGAAGACCCAAAAGGAAAAGCAGCACTGTGGATCTCAGATTCTTGAAAATGATACCAGATGTCATCTGCAGAGGTTGATGATTGACAGTACAACTGCTGCCTTTTAGGAAGGGTTCAGTAGACCTCTTGAGTTCACTGACATGATGTAGTTGCATAAATACACGTACAATCCACTTTTAGTATGGCACCCCACCACAATAAAACTTGCCTGCATTTGCCTTGCTTCCAAAGCACCATCATTTGAAAGGATGCAGCTGCGGGATACAGACAGTGTACTGTTTAAAGGTGTAGGATCTGTTTCTGACTCTGACATATGGGATGACAAAGGACATGTCACTACACTGCAACTGCACTTCCCATCTCCAAATACACAGAAAGACAATGGCTTCCTCTGTAAACAAGCAAACAATGGCAAAGTGTAATGTCAGTATTGACTTGTTTTGAGAAACTGTCTGGAAGTGTGTCCATGAGATCGGAACACCCAAAACAAATTTAAACTCTGCTCTAATAGGGACCTGTGAGGATTGCCCTGTCTGGTTTAGGAGACTTTGATCTTTTCTTTTTGTAGTAGTAAAGCCCAAGAAAGTATTTTGCCTTCAAAAATCACTACAGTCTCACTGCCTGCCATTAGCTAGAAAACAACATTTCTTGTCCCTAGTGAAGGCCCTACCTGCAGTGTTATATACTGCATAGTGCAGAGCACATTGTTGGCACTGAGCAATCATAATAAATAATAAAGGCATTTGACTTCTGAATGTGGCAGCTAAAAGACTGACTCTACTGGGAAAAGGAGAATAGGCAATTTCCAAAATGTTCTGTTCCTGATGCGTGTTAAGCTTTCTGGCTGTGTAGGTTGAGTGGACCAGAGCCCCCACACAGGCTTGTGCCTGAAGCACTGATGAATCAAAGTTTGGGAGCAAGCTTCAGGGGAAAAGAATGAAGCATTTGCAAAAGTATTCCAGATGACTGAGGATCTACATGACAAGTCCTTTTCAAAGTTAGAGTAGTCAGCTGAAAAACCCCCACAAACCTCAAACTGCTGGAGATATAGATTTATATGCATATATACATAGTCACTCCATCTTGAGCATTGCTGCTCATTGTTCTCATTGAAAAGCATACTTTTCTTAGTGTTATGCATATTCACAGATTGAGACAAAGCTATGTTAAAGACTGAATTTTGATTTAAAAACTGACAGCTGTGCTTTTCTGGGACAATGCAAGTTCTGGAGTCAAGAGAAAAGGATATGATGTTAGGGCCAAAAAAACAAAGAAGAAAGGTGCCAAAAAATGGAGGGTAGATTGCAGTCTGATTCATTTTATATGCACCCTTCTAGGAACTTCAAGCCATAGGCAGAACAATGTTTGCAACATTGATATCTCACCCCTCCTCTTCAAGTTATCTGCAAGACTAATTTTAAAATGATAAATAAAAATTGTATACTGAAAAAAGAATAAAAATTACAGGTGAAATCCATGGCACTCAAGCATCTAAAAGCTGGATCTATAAGATATCTTGATTTCCTTGAAAATTTGTGGTGGGAATTAGGTAACAGTAGGTAATGGAATTACATGCCCTTTCTTAAAATAAAATTAATGTAATGTGTAGCAATGTAATATAATGTTGTGTAGGTATTTTATATACTTTTTGTATTGTTGATAAAAAGAGTCTGAAGAACCAACCAAGACTTATTCATCTCAGTTTGGGGCAGCCAAATGAGGCAAGATGAATCCCACCACTCATCTTTAAAACCACATGAAGAAAAAGACCTCAGTAACTGCAGCAGTGGTCAGCAAAAAAGCTGAATGCTTTTGAACAAGAAGCAAAGCAGAAGGCATAAGCTGGAATGAAATAGATAGTATGGGAAGTATGCAAACAAGAAATCAGTGAATGTCAAGAAAATTTTTTGAAACATGGAAAATTTAGGCTAAATGTATATTTAGTTATATTTCTCACTGTTGAGTTAATGCTTATAGAAGTTTCTCTCAGTACTTTTGAATTTTTTGTTTTTACATTTGAGACATGATTTGTTATGCGTTAACCCAATTCTTGTGTCCAGGTTCAAAATGAGGTGAAGTTTTGCTATTTTCTGTGTTAGCTGCCCCACTTTTTCTGAGATCAGCAGAGCTTTTCCATCTCAATTCTGCTGAAGATCTTCCTACAGTCCTAAAGTAGGAGGAGGGATCACAGGTGGATAAAACCAAATAAGTGTAAGGAAAAAATAGATAAACTTCAAATGCAAGAATAAACATAACAAAAATCTATTCATAATCAAAGCATCATAGCAAATGGATGTCAGTGATGCATTTTAAAGAAAATATTCAATTGACACAAAATGAAATCAACTGAGAGATATGGCAAGGCAACTATATACATGGAAATTTAAATTTTATTTTTATTTGATACACTCCTGCTGTGATATTTTCATGGAAGGATTATTTTTCAAAGGCTAAATTGAAAAGTGCACAACAGAAAGCAGAACAGTGCTTGGGAGAAAACTGCATTAGCCCAGAAAACTGTCTACCTTTGCTGGAAAGTAGAGACAAGAGCATTTAGCAGGCACACATTTGTAAGTGCTGGTTTACGTAAAAGTTTGAAAGGGAAGTGTAATCCAGAAGTGGATATGCCCTACTAAATCCCTTATTAACCCTCTCAGGTATAGCAACCTTAATGTTTCACATGAGCAGTTACCTCTTCAGACCCTGCAGAGAAACAGGCTCTCCTGTGTCCCATCACCTGTTGTAATCCCTGTCTATGTGATGATAAATTGCTCTCACCAAAAGGGTCTCTATTGTTGATTAAATGTGTGATGTGCATATTTCAGCTGTTTTTATTATTTAAAGGCTGAAGTTTTTTATGTTTTCTTCCCTCTTCTCTTTAGAAGTACTGAAAACTTTCTCAAGGTAACATTTTTTACCTTCATTTTGAATCCTCAAAGATACCATGCCAGCTTCTCTAGTCAGCTACATTATGGTATCAAACTGAGGTTGCTGTCACAATGACACAGGGGACAGAAATCCTGTAAAGGGTAGGTACCTATCTTTCAAAAGTCAGAAGGTCCTGTGATTTGCAACAATATAAGATATGCCCTTACAAAAACTAACCTTGCTTTTCAGGTGCCTTTTTCTAACAAGATGAGGCTAAAAAATATAAAGGTGAAATTGAGTTAAAAATGAATTCTTTATGCAAATAACACATTTTACTTTCAAATTCCTTAGTACAATTATCCATCATGTTCCAGAAAGATGGTGATAACTAAAAAAAGCAGATAAGTACTGTAGCAGACCAGTTATAGTGAATGCTAAAAATTATTTCTTTACAAACTCATTCTCAACCCCTTCTGTTCTTTTGATTTATGTATCATATGACTTCTTAATCTCTAGATTTTATCTTTTTTTTTTTTTTGAGATACCCCACTAAGCATTACATTTAAGGGAGAGCAGGAAATAGAATTGGCTTTATTTCTATACAAGCCAGATTGTATCTTCCCCAAAGACTTTTTATGGTAGTTCTTTGCAGAAGATATTACTTTTTCTCTGTGTATACCTGCAGTGTTCATCCAAATTAGTCTTCATGTTACACAAGAAGTTTCTCTTTAAAGGTATAGGCAATAACTGTTTGCTTTTTCCTCCAAAGATTATGTCAGCAACATAACAAATCAAAATTATCTAGCAGAATTGTGAAATGAGAAGGAGAGAGATGAAGGAAAGTTGAGAGCATGAATAGTATCTCTCAAATCTTTCTGGAACAAACAACTTATTTTAGCACAGAAGCATACCAGGTTATCACTGTGTACAAAGATCCAATACTGAGGTCAAAAGGCTATGCTACAAACAAATTTGAAAGAGATGACTCTACAAAACACAAAACCACATAGCTTTGTGAATCTCTATATCCATAGCACTTGTAAGAGCATCTTACAAAGTTCTAAAAGATTTCTTTTTCTCATGGATAGATAGATAGATGATAAATAGATTTTTTTAAAAATATAATTAGCACTTACAGCATAGACATTTAATCTGATTCGTATTGAAAAGCAAAAAACCCACCCCATTCCAAGTCATTTAATGGAAGGTGGGTTATATTCTGTGTATTTCATTAAGCTATCTCATAGAACCTAATAATTAATGGGTAAAAGGGTTTTCATCAGATAACTTAATCAGCATTGGTAAGAATATCCTTGCAAGTCTATACTTTGCAATTACCTATAACATTTCCTAAGTGTATAAAATTAAAAAAGAGCAGGTTTCACATTCAGGTTTCCTGGGTTATTTGTCAAGTCCTTATAATTGTAGACAGATACCAGTTTCTCAGGATCTCATTCCTGTGACATATTCTGCCTGCTTCAACAGCACTTATTACTGAAGCAGTCGTTACAACTTTCTTAATGCATTCATGAAGCTACCAGGTCTATTATGTGAGGATTCACCATGAGCAGAGCTATTTCAGTTGAAAAAAAAATTGAAAAACTGTAACTGTTTCCTGTAACAATATCTGTTTTCATTGTGATCACCAGCAAAGGCTGCCATATGAAAAAAAACAAAAGACCAAGAATTATTTTATTGATTTTGTAATGGCCTTTCCATTCATGAATGGAGTTAAAACCACAAATATCAAAACATTTTCATCAAGAAAAGTAAAACCAGTACATTTCAGTGATTATAGTTTTGGTGAGACTTGAAACAACTGCAGTTTTCACCAGTCAAAATTTAAGATAAATATTTGCTAGCAACTCAGAAGTCTTAAAAAATACCAAAACAGTCCTCCAATAATATCTTGACAAAGCAGGATTATTTTGTGACTAAGTGATGAAGAATGCTGGCTCTTTAACATTCTAGTGGGAACTTTCTAATTATCCAGAACACAGGATATTACCTAGGTCAAGTCCAAATCACACAATTTGCATGATATCACTATAGCAGTCAACCTTTCCATCATAGTACCAGCTCTCCATTTCTTGAAGTTATTATCTCCTGTCTCTCTACTATTTCTCATGAAATATCATGCAGATGCAGACAGCACCTGAATAAATAAATAAACAAATAAATAAATAAGTCAGAGTTGTTTCAGCTGTACTTTTAGTAGTGATTTTAAATGGACAATTTGCAATCCGGAGAAAAGTATAAAGGAAGCCTAGAACAGGAAAGTTGTAGCTAGACCGAAAACATACAACATACCCATTTGCTGCAATATTGTGCTTATGTAGTGCAATATTTATTCATGTTTTCAGTGTTGAAAAGTGTTATTCTGGATGCTGAAGTTTCTCCTTTGCATAATATAGGAGGTCAGTATATACTGAGAAAACTTGGTGTAAAGAAACCCATTTGCTTTATGGCTAAAATGTTTTGAATGCTGTACAACAGTACTATGAGAACAGGGATATCAGTAATTATATTCTAACTACCTTTTATCTTCTTAGGTATTACTTTGATCAGTTCTTTCGTATTTAAATAACTTAGGGAAGCCAACAGCAACAAAATTATCCAACTATTTTTTAACACTGTGCAGAAGTCTATATCATGTCATCTAAAAATTTGATCTTCAATACAGATACTCAGTCCTTATTCTTGCTTTTTCTCCATTTTATTACTGAAATTGAAAGTAGTGAGAAAGGGCAAGAAAGGAAAAATTAAAATCAATAAAGCCGATATTAATACATGACTCTTTCACTCTTCTGTTTCTTAGTGAGGTAAGATTTCAGAATTAAGAACACTTATATCATTTAATTGTTTCATTAAATGTCTTCTACAGCTCTGTCACTTGAATAGCACTGTATCCTACTTTCCAGAAATATAAATAGGACAGGTCCTTTGGTCAAAAAGCTCAAATTCAAGTAGATATTGAATGTACAGGAGCTGTTTCCCCTGCACAAGATTCCACTAACTATGAAAACGTAAGGCTGAAATGATGTTGGGAGAAGACAGACGTAATCACTGCCATCTGATTTGGTTAGAGACTCCATTAAAATTCTCCCGCTGGGAATCACACTCACCTATACCTGGGTCAATATGGACGTGCATGAAGAGTGGCTCTGTGAAGCTGTGGGGTCTTGGCTAAGTCAGGACTCCCTGGAAGAGCCATTAGGGCTCTATTAAACCACAAACTAACCCAGAAGAAGGTGTGATGAAAATGTAAGTGAATTAATTTTTTCCTCTTTTTTTTTAGTTTTGCTTTTTAGCCCTCAACGTCTTTGTTTCAGAAGTTTTTTCAGGTAATACCATCTTGCATATACTATATTCAAGCAGAATAAAAGAAAGGGAGAAAAAAAGCTTCAAAGAAGTAGATTCTGATCTCTTCCCATCATTTAGTGCTGCTGCAAATAAAAAGGTCAAAAGAGAGAAGGAGAAATGCTTCCTACTGTTCTCTTATACTAAAGCATTATTTATTTTTTTTTAAGAATCAACTGGGAATTGAACTGAAAGTATTCTTTTTCTCAGATAAGTATCAAAAGCCCTCTAGTAAAGAGGTGCAGTGTGGAGATGGATCACTTTTGTCAATCACTGTCTGAATAGCAGCCATTGAGTAAACCTGTTATCTTGGTTGCTAATGGTTGATAAGTCAATTCCATGAAACCTGCAAAAGACAAATAGAAAACAGATATATCACTTCTGACCCCACACTTTTTATCTAAGCTCATGAAGAGAAGGCTGAGTTTTAAAGACAACTTAAACTTTGAAGATTTGCTTCTTTGTTCTCCTGTTGGATACAGTACAAAAGGAGGAGGAGAGAAGAAACATGCAAAAAATCTAAACAAAGGGATCTGCCATTCTCAAATTGTGTTTGTTGGAGCATTGTTTAAGCACTGATTGGCAAAGGCTGGCATTATTCTGCACATGTGTTTTTGCTGTATGTTAAACTATCATCCTCTTTGCAACATAGATTATGCTTGGACACTACCAGGGAGTCATAGAGTTGCCCCTACTTAATATTATGAAATGCCCCTACATCCTTTCACTTGGTCCCTCCCTCCTAAAGTTATATTTATAGCACTGGGATCGATGAAGAGTTTTTTTCAAATTATTTATATGTAAATAGTTCTGGGTTTTCTTCCATCTTTGTAAGTTGTGCAAGTCTAGACTAATACCAATTTGCAACGTGAGTCCGAAGACAGAGGTTTCTTGGTCTTAAATAGTCTGAACCCTCTTTCCAATCAAATGGTGGTACTCAACCTTCAACCCCAATGCCTTTTTCTACAAATAGCTACAAACAGCTACAGACATTTATACAAAATAACTTTCAATATAATATAAAACCACACAGTGCCTTGCTTTCACACTGTGAAAAATATGCTTCAAGCAAAAGAGCATGATACAGAGCTCCTCATGTAAAATGCCGGCCAACTTGGTTCATCCACCCAGACTACGCAGACTGATTGTCTGGACCATTCCAGCCAAACACCAGCCTCACCCCAGGGCAATGCCTGAGCAAGGGCTGTTTGCCCTTCAGGACTGATGGGGAAATCTCCCACCCACCTTCCCTTTTTACAACTTCAATCTGCTTCCTAAGGAGGACAAACATAAATATGCTTCTCTCGGAACTGATAAGAAAGTCTTTGCAATTAACACTTACCACTACTTCAAATGGCAGTGCAGGGAGAGGGAAAGATTATACATCTTCTTGTCCACAACTCATCATTTTGAGGTTAACAGTGGTAAGCACCTAACAAAAAGTTAGCGACAAGTTTTTCCTCAGCAAAAATGCATAATCATATTAGCTCTCATATAAAATTCTGAGTACTTATTAGTGATTGTAAACAGACCTAAACCACTCATTATAGCAAATAGAAGCTGTCACTGTAAAGAGCTGGACTTCAAGGTTCTTATGTACTGCTATGGCCCATAGCCCTGACACCAAATGGACTCCTGTCAAACCTCAGCTTCACTCTGTAACAGATTCTGAATTATGATGCTAAACTTTTGCTTCCTTCAATAAGGTTCAACCTGTACTCATGTTGCAAGGTTCATGTTGCTTCCCCAAGGGCAGCACCAGCCCCAACTGTCCCTGACCACCTGGGGGCTCCCCACAGCCCAGCCCTGCCCTGCCCAGACACGGCCCTGCTGAGCCAGGCACACTCAGAGGACACATTCCAGCCCAGCCTCAGCCTGACCCTTTCCCAAGGAGATGCCTGATGCCTGGGGCTGTCCCGGTGGCCCCATGCTCTACCCTGACCCACTGTGTGAACCCCAGGGAGCCACCAGCCCCTGGAGCATGCTGGCAGTGAGGTGTGGTTATTTTGGATATGTCCAGTATGCAGGATGAATCAACTGCAATAAGCAGAGCATTTCAGGGCTACTTTATGTATGTTCCAAAGAAGAGAAGAGATAATTTTCTTACATTTGCTAGCAACCTTCCCAACTGAATAGATAAAGATTTTTTCAGTATTTTTTAAAGAATACTGTGACCTCCAGAAAAACTTCCATCCCTCTGAAGAACCACATGCCCTAGAAAAGAACAAGTGTAGACTTCCTTAGTTTTTAATGCTGTTCCTAACAGATCCCACAAGCTTATTGTTTTACTTTAGTTGACATTTTTTGCTGCACACTTTTTTTTTAATGTAAGTATACAGATCACTTGGATCATGCAATTTTTTTTACATAATCCAATAAAACTCCCTATTTGAGAAAAGATATACCATATTCATCATATTCATCACTTTGAAAGACCAAGACCTTACATGTAAACCAAGCCTCCCACCCTAAAACAACCAAAAAATCAAGAGCCAATGAAATGATTTATAGGAGAGCAATTTTTTCACTTCAGTCTTCTTTTGCTTTTAACATAATTAATTGTTCATTCTTTAAAACTGTCTCCTGAATAAATTACTTCATAGACACAGTGGGTACTTGAAAAGTCCCTTAATATTTCTAACATTTCTAATGAGCAGAATTTTCTGCATTAACCTTTCCCCATCATTGGCTCAAAAATCTAAACTAAACTAGGCCAGGGCAAGACATATAGAGGTTGGCAATCTGGTGAACTATTTCAGGGAGTGCTAATTACGATGCAATAGTGAGAGTAGGAGCTGCTCATCACTGTTGAAGCACAAGTCAGCATTTGTAAATGGTTCACCCTGACAGCTGTCTGCTATCTGCACTCCAAAGAGTCCCTTTTAATGTACTAAAACCTATCCAACAGGAAACCTTTTTCCCTTTTCCCACCTTAACAGTTAAATGCATTAGTCTTGTCTGCTCTGCCCGCACAGCTAGTTAATATGGTGGTACATATGCTTACCGGAGCTGCGTGTATGCTTAACTCATTCATCAACAAGCAAGGGAAATACAGAACCAAATGTTACAATAGACACCTAGGAATAGTCCATCCCTACAGCATCCTTAACCATACTGTTGGACCACTTCATATTGCTATTTCCTTTCTTTCTATGCCGTGATTTTTATGCCTCTCACATACATTGTTGATACATGTTAAAAGAAAAGTTAAAATTCTTTATTTATTATTTACTCTCAGGAAGGAAAACTCCTTTTTATATTTTTTAGCTAGATTAGAAAATCAGCGGCAGAGTCACAGCTGCATCAAGCTTAGTTAAAAAGACAACTAATTACTGAAGACTTTACAGTTAATAGTGATAACATGAAAAGTGTCATTCTAGAGGAATTGCAAAAGAAAAAAACCATGCTAATCTTAAGCAGTATCAGTCAATGACTAAGTGGTATTTCATATTCATTAAAGAGGAAGGTAGCTCATAATATTTAACTGATGAATGATTAAACTAACAATGAAATGTTAGATTCAATTTTCTTTTAACTGGAGGCAAACCAGTTCACTATACAGTAAATTGAATGATCTCAGGGGAAAATTAATTGCTTTAATGGTCATTATATAAGGGATTTCATTAATCTTTTTGTTCTTGTTTTTGTTTTTAATACATACCTTATTTTCCTGACAAAGTCTGATATAGTGAATAAGAGACCATCCTGCCATCTGTAAAATAAATATTGTGAAAAAGAAGCAAGAATTTACAGTTTATTCCACCATTGTCTTTGCTTGCTACTAAACAGAAAGGAACAATGTCTTTCATCTTGAATATCATTGGCCACTGCAGATACAAAAATAAACTTTGTGTTTCTCTTATGTATCTCACAAGTTACCTAAGAAACATATGGAGTTCTTTACAAGAAGGAGTGACTGCAGAGCTTTTACTGTCATGGTTGTTATGTTTTCAGTACAACCTTCTCCCGAGAAATGGAAGAGGTCCCTGGCTGTATCTGCCAAACTTCAATATATGTTTATAGCATGCAGCATAACATAATTTGCAACATTAAAGAAGAAAAAATAGAGGTGAAAATATTGTGCAAGATGACAGAATGAAAAGGAAGTTGGAAGCTATACATCCTTTAAAAGTGGGACAATAAAAGAACAAGCAATAAAACTGAGATTCTAGCAATTCCTGATTTTGACCTAGCTCTATTTCCCTCAAATCCTTTGCTGGAAGTCTCAATGGCAATAGAAGTAAACAAATAATAAGCACTTAAGAGTATAACATGGTGATTGGCATGGAGAAAACATGGATCAACAGGGATCAATTGTTCTCTGGTCTTTTCTAATAAAAAATCCATAAATATCAAATTAAGCCATTTTATTTCAGGTTTTAAAAAAAAAACTAAAAAGCTATTATTTCTTAATACAATTAATAGTTAAGTTATATTTTTATTACAGGATGCTGAAGAAGTAAAATCTTTATGACTGGACAACATCGCAGCAGAAAGTATGTCAGAACTATTAAGCACAAAAACGCCTCTCACTTCAAGCACTCACTCTCACCCCTGTTACAAATTACAGAAATCTGGGAAATTATTTCAGAAAAATATTATCATCTGATTGCCTGTATCTTTTATCACTCACTACTATCACCCACTATTCTTCCAGAATTTAGTGTTTGCCAGTGCGGGAGACAGAAGCCTAAGAAAGGAATTTCAGCCTGATTTATGTAAATGTCATATGCTTCTGAAAATAAATAAATATGTGTACCTGAAGACAATGCCTTTCTCAGATGACAATTTTTTTTATTAAAAGTTATCAGACATTTAGAAAAGAATATATCTTCAAATTTAATTATTTTTTTAGTGCGTTTGGGCAACAAAAAACACTTAATGACTGCAATTCAAATTACTTTCAATCATATTCTAACAAACTACAAACTGAGAATCAAAGACACTTTGTGCTCCTGCACTCAGAAATAAGAATGAACTGCAATTTTACATGCCCATAATGTCACCAGCTGCTTGAAGAATTAAGAAAAAACAAAAAGGAGCACCTTATTCCATCAACTTCAGGACAATCTATTCTGGAATACAATAGATTTCTCTGGCCTGGAGAACTAAATTTTCCCTTTGTGTTTTAAGGGTACATATCACCAAAAAAATTGTTCCATTCCAGACATGTAGAAATAATGTAATTGAAATGGCTAGTGCCCTTGTAATACATATCAAATAATTCACTTATTTTTACTTTATGATCCACAGTTTTGTCTTATGTAAGGTGTCAAAAAGAATAGAATTACACTGTCAAACCATTAATAAAGTATTTGGACTTAAAACATGGAGAATAGCTTAGTTGTGCTCTTGTCAGGAGATGGAAGCAAAAGCAGCCTGGTGAATTCACAGCAGCTGATCAATTTTAGAAATGAATGCTTTGAGAAGTTATACTGTGGTGATGTAATGATAGAGGAATGACTAATTTCAGATTTTAATGACTGCAGAAAATGTTCTGCATAAAAATTTTGACTGGTCTGAATTTTCAGATTATTTAGATTTTTTTAAATTTAAAACATTTCAGCAAAACAATATCAGTTATGAAAACCTTCTGAAGGAGCACAGGCAGAATATATCCAAGCTTCTCCTTGTTTCATGACAGCTCAAGTGCCACACCACCAAAGAACTAAACCTAGTCAATTCTGCTAAATAGAAGATGACCAATCCATGACCCCGAAATCAAGTGGCAAGAACTGATTCCCATCCATGCTTGTTAAAGCTGGTCTTGTGTAAGGCAAATTGCCCATGTATGTCCTGAAAAGCACTCTGTCTTGAATCTCCCCTGGGTCCTTTGTGCTCTATTTGACGAAATTAGTATTTTTTTCTGGAAATGTGGGACATGAGGTTTTATGGGTTACTGGAGTATACAGTGCTGTTGAGAGTCAGCTGGAGGGCTGCCAAAGGGAGAAAAAGCCAAGACTGGTGGCATTTTTTCAGTACCCATCTGGGTAACCTGGGATCAAACTGCTGGGATGGAGACCTTGACAAACCTGCTCTGACTTACCAACTTGATATACTTTAGCCTTGGACCCGTCATGTCACTACAGATTTGTTCAGCTGTAGTGGGCTGACCCTGGCTGGATGCCAGACACCCACCAAAGCTTCTCTATCACTCCCCTCCTCAGATAGACAGGGGAGAGAAAATATAGTGAGGGGTCCATGAGTTGAGACAAGGGCAGGGAGAGATCACTCACCAAATACCATCACAGGCAAATCAGACTCAAATTAGAGATATTGAAGATATTACCAACAAAATCAGACCTGGATAATGAGAAGTAAAATAAAGCCTTAAAAACACCTTCCCCCCACCCCTCCCTCCTTCTCAGGTCTACCTCCTTTCTCCAGCAGTGCAGGGATACAAGGAATGGAAGTCACAGTCAGTTCATCTCAAGTTGTTTCTGCTGGTGCTCAGGGGGAGGAGTCCTTCCCCTGCTCCAACATGCGGTCTCTCCCATAGGAGACAGTTGAACTTCCCCAACATGAGTCCATCCCATGGGCAACAGTCCTCTGCAAAATGCTGCAGCGTGGGTCACTCTTCCATGAGGTGGAGTTCTTCAGACACAGCCTGCTCCAAAGTGGGTCCCCCATGGCATCAAAAGTTCTACCAAGAAACCTTCTCCACTGTGGGCTCCTCTCCCCATGGGTCTGTGGGTCCCTGCCAGGACCCTGCTCCAGCATAGATCTCTCACAGGTTCACAGTCTGCTCTGAGGCATCCATGTGCTCTGGCATGGGTCTCCTCCATGGGCTGCAGGTGGATCTCTGCATCCCTGTTGACCTCCATCGGCTGCAGGGGCACAGCTGCCTCACCATGGGCTGCGTATCAGGCTGCAGAGAAATCTCAGCTCCAGTGCCTGGAGCACCTCCTCTTCATCCTTCTCCACTGACCTTGGTGTCTGCAGAGTTGTTCCTCTCACATGTTCTCACTCCCCTCTCCTCTGGCTGCAATTACATCTGCACAATACCTTTTTTTTTCTTCTTTTTAAATATGTTAGCACAGATGCATTACCACCATTTCTGATTGGCCCAGTCTAGACCAGAGGCACATCATCTTGGAGTTTGCAGGGGTTGGCTCTGTCCGACGTGGAGGAAGCTTCTGGCAGCTTCTCACAGAAGCCACTATCAAAACCTGGTCACACAAACCCAATACATTAGCAATCTAGGGTGGCTGGCCGTCATTAACACTGCTCTAATTTTCTTGCATGAGTACTGTGGGAGCAGGCTCTGGTTGCCACTGTGCCATTTGCCTTGCTCTCACCCTTGGCTTCCCATTCCCTTTCCCTTGCAGAGCAGTTGACTCCTGCTGCTATTTGACAGAAGGTCCCCTGTAGCTCCTCCACTACTACCAGAACCTTGCCATGCAAACCCGATACATGACTTAATGCAAGGGTAGGATGAAGCCAGTCCTGGCTATTTCTGGCATTTTCAAGGTATCAGTTCCTGGATATACAGCAAGCTGTTAGAGCACAGGTCTGAATTAGGGATACACACTTTTATCACTAAGGTGATATTCTAACGTTATAATTTACCACAGTGAATCTCATCACCAGGATTCAAAAGGTTTTAGTTTTCTTTTGAGTGAGCTGAGGGTCCAAAAGTGTTCATCTTCCAGTTCTCTGCTTTGCTGGTGCTGACATTGAGCTAAGAGTCTGGAAGGGTGGGAATGGATTGAAAACACACTGAGATCTTCCTGCTGAGTGATTCCTCATACAGATGATTGTGCAGAGCAAAATGCTGGATGAGTGCCACTGATCAGTCAATCCTATCATCATAGCTGATTATTAGATAGGTGAAATTGGGTTTGACTACCTACAGCGCTGTAGATGAACTTGGAATAAATACATAATATAACATGATAATTTCTTTCTTAAATAAGAATTAATTAATTGTTTGAATAAATTATTTGGAAAACATTATAACCACATTTCTAACTAAGGATAGAGATTTTTCAGCACAATAATTCTTTCTCTTTGGCTAATACGCATTATTTAGTCAGCAAATAATAATTTTCATTTACATGTATACTAATATGTTATTATATGTAAATATAATATTCATTTTATGTGGTGGTGCAGGTGGCTCCAGCCAGTCTGCCTCCTGAGGAGAACTGAGACAACCAGCTGTGGTGGTCAGCAACCCAAGTTTAGCATGTAACTTTGCAGTCACGGTGAGAATCCATGATTCCCTTCTTCTATCTTTTAGCATGTTTTCTCCCAGTTGGTTAAAGTTTTTCCCACCCTGTTTTATGTATGAAGTTATGTATATTCATTTCCCTTCTTTAATATGCATCAGTTCTAGAAAGTTCTTTGTTCCTCGACATCCCATTGGATCCTTCTCTAAGTCCCTCCTATGTGTTGTTCCCATTGGTTCCCTTCCTGTCAACCCCATCTACTTGCCCCTATCCCATTGGCTGTGATCCCTTTCCCTGCCTATTCTGTACCCAGTAATAAGATCCCTGGGCCCTCCTACCAATTTGGCTCTTAGTCCCTGTCTTTTCACAGGAGTAAACCTGCGTGGAACGCATACGGAGAGTCCCCTCTCTTTACTTCTTTGCCTCTGCTACTGTGCACTTACTCGACCAGCTTAGAGGGAAGCTCCCTCGGGTGAGGAGCTCAGCTCCATCAGGCTGCTTTACTTGTGGGTGTGGGACTGCCGTAGCATGGATGGGACCATGACTAGACCTCCGGGCCCCTTTTTAGCTAGCACGCAGATCTCCGTCAATTTTATACATACACTGAAAAGATTAAATGGGATACAGAGAGTTTAACAGCTATTGGATCTCAAATCAAAATATAAATTAAAGCTGAAGTCCAAAATCTGGTTTTATTTCATAAAAAGCATAGCAGAGAGAAAACATTGGGTGTTAGACTCAGTGAGACTGGTGGGTCCCTTTCAACTCATGATATTCTATGATTCTATGGTTTCACACCACAACTTTGAGAACATTTACGTTGTATAGTATTTAGTCTAAATATTGTGTAGAAATAACATTTTTATTGCTATTATTAAATGTCATTGACTTTGTAGTACAAAAATCACTAGTTGTCTTAACAAAACCTTTCTTAATTAGTCTGTAAATAACACTTTAATAGCAGTAATCTAATTTAAAATTACATTTTTAAACAGTTAACAAAAGGCACGCCATTATTCAAAGTAACAATATAAAAGCCACAATTACCTAATTTTAGGTAAACTGAAGAAAAAAAAAGTCTAAAGCCTAATAATATCTAAAGTGAAAAGCCTTTGTGGTCATTATCTGAAGAGTACTGGGGTACACTTTTACACTTGACTAAACTAAGGCTTCACTAATATTAAGAGTCGTAATATACTAAGCATAGCATATGAAATTAAGATGTTTAGTACAGCAGCCAGTGCAAGATTTTGAAAAAAGCCATGATGTAATAGGGAAAATGTGGGGGTTTTGTGCAGACAGAACTTTTATTGCGTCTATATTGCATTGTAGAGTTTAGTCAGTTCGGATGTGCAGACAGTCACTAAGAATGCACAGAACTGTTACTGAGATACCAGTGCACAGAATCCACAGGACACAATTTTACAAATGGCACGTGTCAGAAGAAAGAAACAGATTACTTTTTTCTGTTGTAATATTTTCCATCAGAAAATGCCATTTCAGCAAAACCAGTTCATTCTACAATAATATCTATTTCATTTACACTTATATCAAAGAACTGTATAAATAATCAATTTCCATAAGGTCAAAGAAATAGATAATTTTGACTTCTATATTAATATATGCAATAATTTTGTCAATAAAATCAAAACAAAATATTTCAGCCTTACCAAAGAAAACTTATTTTAAATATACCAAAGCAGAACATTTTTTATAAAGTCAAATGAAATGTTTTCAATTTTCCAGATTGCTACTTTTGAATTCCATATTTTTAATGCCTTCTGGTTCAGCAAATGCAGCTGTCAAATATTAGAAGTGTTGCATTTCAAGAAAATATTACTCTGATGAACTGTGTCTAGAGGAGAAAAAATTAAGACTGCAAGAGACCAGTAATAAGAGCACAACCGTTTATAGGTATTTATAATGACTTATGCTTCTGACTGTTTGATTTGCTTTGAAAATTAGTTTCTTAAAAAGTGATAGGCCATATACACCAGACTTTCTGTTTAACATGTGACTTGTAAACTTCTTCAGGACCTCCACAACTGAGAGGGCCAAAATATTTTATCTTAGTTAAGAGATAATGTTAAACAAGCAGTAAAGTTAAGTCTATCTGCTAGTTAAGAAGTAAAATCTTCTACCTCTTAGACTATGAATAAGAAGCACAAATAAATGCAGTACAGAGAACTTCTGTATTGCTGTTCCTTCTGGTAATTAAACAGGGTTTTAAGACCCATTAACTGTTTTTCAACCCTGGTGAAAAAGGTGATTACTGGTTCATCGTCCGTTTTCTTTCTCCCTCAGTGGATTTGGACACAGTTTCAGAAGTTCTGTCCATAAATTACATCACATTTATAAATTTATTTTTCTCAATCATCATTCACAGAACCCTTTGAATCAGCCTATAAAACCCCTGTATTTTAAAACATTGAATACTGAGTCAATATTCACTGAGGGCAACCGTGATATACTCCATAAACTTCTACAGATTTTGCTGTTTTTTTCAGAATGGGAGCTTTCATGTAAAGATAAATTCTCACACCCTTTGTCTGTGAAAATAGTCTTCATTCCCTAAATCAATAGATTTCTGTCTTGTTCACTCTGCAGTCTAGACAGACTGAACAATGTAGCACCTGCAGAAGTGTAGATGTCTTTCATCAGGATAGGATTTTAACTTCAAGGTCAGTATTTGACTCTTTAAATGGTTAGGGCCCAATTTTCAGTTTGTAACCCAGTGCAGAGATTCTGTAACACAAATCACAGTTTAGTTTCCAGTTATTCCTGCTTTAGCAGAGGTAAATCTGATATTGCCTACTTCCCAAAGCAACTGCAGGGAACAATGGTCTCACTGCCTTGAGCAGCAGCCCAGGGAGCAGCTTTTTGCACAGCTTGTGCTACTCCTGCATTAGGGCTAGTCTGGCAGGGAGAGACTGAGTTCAGCCTTTTTGCTGCACAGGTCTGACAAGGGAATTACAGCCTTGTCCCAAGCTTAACAACACAATTTAACAAATAGATTTCAGATGGCCAAACCTGTATTTTTACACACAGCATCTGACACCTACATGGGATGTTATACAATTCGCCTTTGACCAGATAATAAAATGTTCTCTTTTTTGTTTTACACAGGTAAGTGAAAACCAAATCAAACTGAACTGCATGAAATTAATTCTGTCCTTCATTCTGTGCAGTTCTTAAGTTCTAGCCACCACTGTCACTGGTTTTACAGTGTTAAAAACTCACTGACCTCTCATGGAAACTATTGACAGACATTCAATAGTGGGAAACATGCCCCCTCATGAATTATAATGATAAACAGCTTCCACTCTACACTGGTGGAAACATTGATTAATACAATTTTGCTTATGCTTCATGTTTGGGATAAAAATCTTTTGTATAGATTTTCTTGTAAAAGAGGAGAGGCTATATTGACAAAGGTGAATATCTAATATTATTGGAAGACATTTCTGAAAGCACTTAAAGTAGAAAATATTTGAGAAAAAAAATAAATGCATGTCTTGGTTTGAAAGACAGGTGTCTGCCAAGGAAGGCAGGAGTCTCCCTTGAAATGAAAAAAGAAAATGCAACACCCTTCCCTCCAAATTATTATAATTTTGAAATTAAGGGGCTTTCAGGCAAAGATATGAGGAACAGGAATAACAGTTCTTTACTGTTATATATATATATGTGTATAACCAGTCAAACAAACAACAATAACCATGGCAGTAACAGCAATCAATCACAAACCCAGTCCCAGCCTTCTCGGCTGTCAGGCCCTTTCCCCTCGGGTGCAGTTCCGCTCGCAGCCGGCAGGGGCGCTGGCGGCTCCCGGTGAGCAGGGCAGGTGCGATGGTTCCCCCGCGGCTGCAGGGGGCGCTCCGGAGCGAGCTCGGGGAGCACGCGGCACCGGTGCCCTGGGATCCCGGGAAGGGATGGAACAAAGGCTTCACAAACTCCCTGGGCAGCTGATCCCAGTGTCCGGCTGGACCCTCAGGAACAGCAGGCTGGAATGGCAGGCTGGAACAGCAGGGACGAGCACAAATCCCGGGTGGCAGACAAATCCGGAGCTGCAGCAGAACCCCCAGAGGTCTCAGCAGGCAGGGCGAGCGGGGCTACAGAGTAGCGAAGGCTCAAAGCAACGGCGGGGGCAGGGCGGCCGCAGCCCAGCTCCCAGCGGGGCAGGGAGAGGCGGGCTTTGGAATCCTGGGGTTTTCTCCAGTAGAAGGAAGGCAGCCAAAAAACCCCAGAAACCTGCAGTGTTGACAAATTCCTTCCAGCCTCTCTCTCCATCCAAATGCCTGGGAACAAAGAGTAACTCGTTGGACCCCTCCCTCAATGGCCAGGTCTTTTGTTTTTCTTAAGCACCCAGTAATTTGTCCCCCTGGCAATATATATGGGGAAAATTCTTTAAGAGAAAAAGAGAACAGAAGGAGTACTCCTAAAACCCCAACAATGCACTAATAAAATTGTAGGGGAACTTTCTGAGAACACTGGAAATTTTCCCATGGATTCCATGTGATGCAGGTAAGTATCTGAAGTGTGATGCAGCACCTCCAAAATTAGTGTGTGCTTATGCTGTATGAGTGCTCAGGCCCCATTTATTTCCATTTTCCAGGAGTGTTTACATCTTGTGGATCTTAATTTTTTTTAGGCCCCACAAATTAACCCCTGCATTTCTAGGGACCAGTGATGCAGATAGACTTAGGGAAGTGCTCCTGTCCTACAATGAAAAGCATTTACCCTCATATTGCTGTGCACAGATAAGTAAGTTTTGCTGAAAACTGTGAGAGATGCCGTAGGGATCACTGTGGTAGAAAAAGCACTTAAAAATTTGAACATGTTGAGATTTTAGGTATAAAAATTCATATAAAATATTGTGTCCCACAATAATAACAATAATAATAATAATAATAATAATACTCCTTTTTGCATAAAGTTATGCTTTCAAGTAAAAGAAGGTATTTTTGTTTCAAGAATTTCATAACATAGTTTTGAAAAACTGTTTTTGTTATTGTGTTGGGTTGACCTTGGCCAATGGCCACACACCCACACAGCCACTCTGTCACTCCTCCTCTTCAACAGGACAAGGGGAGAAAAGAGGATGAAAAACCTCATGGTCTGAGGCAAAGACAGAGAGATACTATACCAATTAGTGTCACAGATAAAACAGACTTGACTTGAGAAAATTCATTTAAATTCTTTAAAAGTAGAGTAGATATGGATGGTGAGATACAAAGAAAAATTCCCTCCACCCTTTACTGTCATGCTTTACTTCACTTCTTCCTCCATAACTCTCTGACCTTGCCCCATCCTGAGCAGCACAAGGGGGATGGGGAATGGGAGTTATGGTCAGTTCATAATGGTTTCTCTCTGTCACTCCTTCTTGACACTCTCTGCTCCTGCATGAGCTCCTTTCCAACAGCTGTAGCTCTATCTAGGGGCCTGCTCCGGTGAGGTCTCTCTACTGAGCTGCACCTTCCTTCAGGGAATATCCATCTGCCACAGCATGGGGTCCTCCACAGGCTGCAGTGGGGATATCTGCTTCCCCGTCATCCTCCATGGGCTGCAGGGGGACAGCCTGCTTCTCTTCAGTCACTCCATGGACTGCAGGAGTATTTCAGCTCTGGCACCTGAAACACTTCCTTCCCTCCTTCTTTACTGATCTTGGTGTCTGTGGGTTGGTTTGTCACCCTTTTATTTTTTTCTCACTCTTTTCTCTCACAGATTCTGCCATGAAACATTTTACCCTTTCTTAAATATGTTTCCCAAAGGCATCACCAGCACCGTTGTTGGAACTGCCTGGAGTGTCCAGCATGGGGCAGCCCCTGGCCTTTCTTCACAGAGACCAACACTGCAGTTCCCCCCTCTACTACCAACTCCTGGACACCTGTGCTCAATACAAAATCTGACACCTCCTTCCTGAAAAATGGAAAATAGTTTTCAATTAGTGTTTTCAATTCGCATTTTCACTTTTTCAGTTAAAACTTCCCAGAAAGAAGTGAGCTGCTTTTATATCATGTTATAACTTCCTTCCTTGTGTCTTAATGTTCAAAAGATTGTTTCTTTCTTTTTCCATTTGCCAAATGAAGAAACAGATTTTTCCTCTCCGTGATTAAAAGAATCATAAAGTTGTGGCTTAAACCCCCCTATGCATTCTATTTTGTATTTTGCAAATATTTCTAATTAGCTCACTGACTGAAGTGGCAAAATTCATTAAAAGACTGGGATTTTTGGTGTTTTGTTTTCTTAATTCAAGGTCAAAAATCATTGGAACTGTAACAAACAGAAATAGATGTAGGACATACCTATAAGGCACAAGAAGTACACAGCTCATAGCCTTTGGAATAGGTGGATGGGGAAAAAAATGCATTTTTAGAAGAAAGTGCCATTAGAAGCTGTTAGAAACAAGGATTTCACTCTGGATTAATCAGCAGATAACATAATGCTAATAGCACATAAGTGATTTTTTTTAAGTACAAGAATAATTAATAGGCTAGGACTGAACAGAAAATAAAGAGTACCTGCTCTTCTGTTTATTTTTGTGACACTGATAACTCTAAAAGTGCCTGATTTTGTAGGACTTAATTCACATACACACTGTTTTACCATTTATGCAATTAAGAAAGTTAATTTCAGTAGAAAATGACCCAAAAAATAACTGTTCTCAGGAATAAAAAAGAAAATACATATATACATAAGGGAAAAAAAGACAGAGACTAATGGAGGAAGTTTAAAAATTATGAATAAAAAAGAATTCACCTTTCTGTCTCCTCCTGTGCCTGATGGTACATTACAGACTGATTTTAGAGGTGAAGAGCTGCAGTAATTGACCTTGAAAACCTAAAGAAAAGTCGTGTGTGCTTTTCTTTTAATCATGTGTCAAATAGAATCAGTTCCTAATTACAGACCAGGTAAGGAAGTTGCTGTGGCAACAGTATATGCAGAGTCATTAATTTGGGAAGAGATGGTAGCATTTTTTCTGTACTTTTAGTGTGCCTGGAAGATTGCACAGAGGAACTGTAGTCTATAACTATAGCCTCTGCTGTAATAATGCAGCTAATTAACAGCAATCCATTATGTCATTTATACTATATAAAACTTAACTTTTCTTTCAGGAGCCAGATGCACTGTTCAATAATCACTCAGAGCAAAAGAGTTTTACAGTTTTAAACCTCAGTGCCTAAGTTCTAGCTGATCAGCATTGTATGACTTCAACATCTGTGCACTCCAACTGGTTCCAAATGCCATTTTTTAAAAGTTGCGGTCTTTTAAACTGCATTTATTTAATTGGAGTTGTAGAGGCAGTTTAGCAGCCACCTTACACTGCTATGTTTAGTCTCACTTTAGATTAAAACTAACCTTCTTATTTATTCAAGCAAATCTACACCGCTGGATTGATTATAAATTGGATTGGTGACAGTAGCTACTGTTTCACTGGCAATGCTGAAGGACTAAAACAGCACAAAGGGCAAAATTTGCAAAGTGGACTTGGATGTGTATTTGTCTTGTTAGGTGCCACTAGCAATTAAAAAATCTAACATATTTACCCCGATAGTCCCAAATTTCTCTTTGTGCAGGGAACAATTGAACAGATTTTTGCTTAGTTTACAGCTAAGCTTTTTACTTATTTGCAAAATTATTTCATTTACCCACATGCTCTGATTCAGTAGGCATGCTCAGAGCTTCTGATTCTGCATAAATAATGCTAACAAACTACTTCTCAATAAATAATTAGGGTTTGTATAAGAAATATGGGAGATCAGATGAAATTCCTTTCTTTGATCTGGAGTATGAATTTGTACTTTAGTTTCTCACATTCCCTTTCCTTGTAGGCAGCAAATGCAGCAACTTATTTATTCTTTCTCTGGTCTGCTTTATGCATGCTAAAACAATGGGTTTGACAGAAAATAACAATGACTCTGCGGACAGATGATTAGCACAATCGCCAGGGCTCCAGATCCTCATTAACATCCTTCTTGCTGTAGAGAAGTTTAACAAGAGAGAGTTTGCCACACAATAATACACCTCAAAGAGACACACGAGTCAACTCATGCATAAAAGCATGTTTCATACAGCTGAAAGAAAGATTAAAATTAATAGAATATAGAAAAAATATTTTTAATTAGGAGAAATGTCTGTCAGGACTATCCAGTGTCCGAAGTGGGAATACTGCTGTGCAGCCAGAAAGACCTTTCTCTAAAAGTTAGATGTCAAATTGTTAGATTATTCAGTTCCGCTGTGGTTGAGGTGGTCCATGACATTTCCTAGTAGCTGGCCTCAGACAGATGACTCCCTAGTGAGCACATGGACTTACCTGAGCCTTATACCTAGGTGTCTGTCTCCTTCTGTTTGTAAAGCATGTACCCCCATGCATTGATGGACCTTGTACACATCCATAAAGATATATCATCAGGTCCCTGAGGGCACTACCAGGCCTTATTGTCCTTGCCCAGCTCCACCTGCTCCCCACCCCACCCATGGGTCCAGGACCCCCCTTTCAGCCCACATGGGGGTCATCAGTCCCTGCCCCAGCTAGGGTGTTATTCTGCATTCCTCTCTCTGGCCCTGCCACTCAGAAGAACCTTGAGTTTTCTCTGCACATAATCCATGTCCTGGGTGGACCCTCAAGACCCCACCTCCTTTCGCCCCTTTCTGGTGCCCCTGGCTGGCCTCTTACTCTGGCTCTTCATTTGCCATGCCTGAGGTTGTCGATGATGCTGTTACTGGTACCTGCTGTTGCCCACCCTACAGGCCTCCCCCCTTGGAGAGGGCACAGCCTGCGATATGGTCACCCTTGGCCCCTGTCCCTCAGGGACCAGCTGTTCCTTGCTGCACTCTTACATATGTATACTATGAGCTAAATTGAGAGTTGTGTAATTCACTAGGCCCATTAACATTGTATTGCGACACTTGGTAATGTTGGACTAAATTCCTGTCAGAATTATAGATCCAGCCGCTTGCTGAACAAAAAGTCCACCAAAGTTCCTCTGGAAGAGCAAAAGAAACCCAACCGAACTTAGGTCTGGTCAAAGACAATGACTGGAAGCAGACTGGAATAAGATTCATTAGGGAAACAATTCACCTGTACGTCAGGAAATCCTTGTTTGGAGGAAAAATGAAACAGAAAACTCCTTAACCTTGAATTGACAGCATCCAGGCTTAGTATTCCGGGAAAATTGTTTGCGTATTTGTGACACATTTCTAAAAGGCAGAAGGTTGTAGGCTTCTTTCCAGGCTGTATAGCAATGTCTGTTATATTCCCTCACTTCTTATTTACCTAGGTGTGAAACCATGTGTTTCAAAGGTTAACTTTGAACTTTTTCTTTCTTCCGTTTTTTGCTTAAAAGAGCACTTAGACTCAAAACCTGTGCAAATATTTGTCTTTAGCTGCATTTGGGATATGTGGGCAGCTAACTATGCCCTGGGCTTCAGGACTTATGAACACGGTGCTAACATCAAGAACAACAGTGAAGTTCCTTGTCTTTGGATAGCTATCCCTGAAGCTTTGCAGTCAGCTCTGAAAACATCTTGTTTTTCGCTCAGATATTGGTAGTCAATGATAGTTATTCCACAAAACATTTATCTCTTCCCCCTTCCCTGTTGGTGCCCTCCCCCTGCCATGTAGTCCTGGGAGAGGGGCCCTGGGGGGGAGACACGGGGTCTCCCTGCCCCTGGTCAGCCTCATTTCCCATTGGTTGGTTTGTGCTCCCTGTGCGGGCAAGGACCCTCGGGTCCCGTGATTGCTGCAGTTCCTCGGCAGATCCCGGCCATGCGTCTGGAGAAATAAACATCTCTGAAACATCTACCAAGAATCGGTCCATATATATTTCTTTCCACAGGCCTCATTGATTGATACGCGTGTTGCAGTATCTGCACTGTAACACTTCCCTTCCCTTCCCTTCCCTTCCCTTCTCTTCCCTTCCCCTCCCTTCCTTCTCTTTCTCTTCTTTCACTTTTATGTGTGGCACTAGCAGGATTTTTTTGGCATGTTAAATTGGTTTGACCATTTTGGTCTGTTAAGTTAATATTTCATGAGAGGTGCATCCTTTACAATAAAGCAGTAGAACTGGCAGTTAAACATACAGCCTGTTCCTCTAGAATGTTTGGTTGTCCCCTTAGTAACTAAGACAACAATCTCACAAACTCTGAAGTAGCCTCACTCAAGCCACTAGAAGTGTCAAAAAGTACCAATTAGAAAAAAATTCCCTGTGGGCTAAAATCTCAGACATATTCAGGCATACACCTACCTAAAGGTCAAGTTTTACTACAATTCCTATAATCAGTGCCACCTATTTCTTCTTGAAATCACATTTCTGCTGCTAGATATATGCAAAGCCAGTGCTGTTTTGAGTCAGTAAGCGGCTCAGAGTTCAGCTCAACCTGAAGCTTACACAATCCTCCAAACCATTTTTGCCAGCAGCCTGAATCAATAGCAGGTATTGAATACCTGCTAAAGGCAGAATCTTCCTAAAGCACTGTCAGATATCTGATTGTGTTACCCCAGAAAAGTTATATATCTAAAACATAAAAATTTTCCACTGCAATTGTGAAAACAAGGGAAGATTCCTGCCTCACCAGAGCTAGTCAAACGATGGAACTGTTCTTTCCCTTCAGTTCAACACTGGCTTGTGTACAGATATTGCCTTCTGAAAAATCTTGGCTAATGTTTGTACCTTGTGGCAACGAGACATCTAAGTCATTGCAAAGCCAAAATGCCTTCAAAGACCAGGACCTACAACATTATTTCCCCTAGATTTTTTTCTTCAGGTGCATGTGTCACTCAATTTCTGAGCTTCACTTGGGAGCACAGGAAATTATCATGTCCACTGAATTTCTGAAGCTTGAGACCTTTGTTACAGTATACTCCAAAATTTGGTTCAGAATTATGTTTTGTGACCTCCATTGACCACAAATTGCATCCTAACTGACAAATGGACCAGCTACTATTATGGTTTAAAGCCAGGCAGCAAGTAATCCTCATGTAGCCACTCATTCCCTCCAACACCAGTGGGATCGGGGAGAGAATCAAAAAAGTGAGAAAAATCGTGGGTTGAGATAAAGACAATTTAATAGGGCAAGAAAAAGCCACACAAGCTAGCATATGAAAGCAAGGAGTTAATCCACCACTTCCCATTGGCAGTGAAGCATTCAGCCACCTCCAGGAAAGTCAGTCTCTGTCACACATAATGGTGAATTGGGAAGACAAATGCCATCACTCCAAGCGTGTTCCCTCCCACTTAATTTTTCTTCACACAGCTTTATATGCTGAGCATGATGCCATATGGTATGGAATATCCCTTTGGTCATTTGGGGCAGTCTGTCCTGGCTGTGTCCCCGCCAAGGTCCTTCTGCACCCCCAGCCCTCAGTGGTGGGGTGAGAGGTAGAAAAGGCTTTGATGCTTTGTAAGTGCTGCTTAGCAATTACAAAAACATCCCTGTGTTATCAACACTGTTTCCATCATAAATCAAAAACAGAGCCCCACACTAGCTACTATGAATAAAATTAACTTTCTTCCAACCAAAACTAGCACAGTTACTTATGTTAAATATTTTAAAAGTCTCTGTCATTCCACTTAGTTTTTGCAGGGAACGTAGGTCTACAGATCTCTTGGTTCTCCTCTACTCAAATACAAAATGTGTACATCCTGATGCTAAAAATATACTGCAGTCTGTTGTGGCACTCCAGTTAGGTAAAGAGAACACAGTGGCCCTTATTATCGTTTACTGCTGTTTATTTGAAACTCTCCTGGCATTTTACAGGCAATAGAGAAAGTAATGAAACTTATTTTCTGACAGATCTGCAGTTTTAGGGGATTTTTTGTTTAAAAGAAATGTTTGTCCTTTGTAAAATATATAATTATACATCTTTTCTACTCTGCTTTGACTATTGGTTTCAACATAGACAATGAAGAATACAGATGTGGCAGCAACTTACTAAAATTTTTCATTTAAAGCTTGCATTTTTATATATCAGTCCTTAATGAAACTCAGGAACTGCTTGTCAATCAATAGATGCATCATATCAAGAAGGAAACATTTTAAGGAATGCTGTACACTACTAAAGTAATGGGTTGCATAAGTTTCCAGAAAAGATTTGAATCAGAAGAAAATGCTGTTCTGCAAGCAAGTCTTAAAATAGTCTTAACTTACCAGATGTCCTCCATGAATTGTGAATATTTAAAACTCCTTTAGAAATCTAGGGATTTTTTTCATCTAGGGACTGGGTAGATTACAGAGTAGAATACTCTCAATTTACTAAATATCTGATAATTGTATTGCATCTGATTAAGCACCATTGTTTCATTGTTTTGCATCCCATTTTCAATGTATAATATGATCAATAAATTCCTCTTTTAAAATAATTTGATACATTGACAAAAAATTGAAAAATACTTTGCTTTAAAACTGGATGATAATATATAAGTTTAAACAGACAGAGAATATCAGAAGAGAGGGTGGAGGAGTGGGAAAGTTGACCAGACACAGTGTGGTTGTTGATGTTGTGTTTAATAGCACTCTCAGCTATTAAATTCTGACAACCAAAGATTGTGCCTGTAAGTCACTCATGATTTTTAACATGAACAAATATAAACAAGACAAAGTCTAAGTTCAAAAGTAGGTCAGTCCTATTTACCTGTAGGTGGCAGAAAATGGTATCATAAATCTTCTACTTTAGTTGACTTAGCATGATGACTTTCTTTGTGTTGAAATGTAACGAGTTTTGTGAGCTACTTGGATTTTAAAGTATTTGCACGTAGGCTTTGTTTCCCTGTTTTTGCTTTGTCCTCAGAAGAAGTTTTATTGTGTGTGTGAGTGTCTCCATATGAACGAAGTCAGGCAGAAAGTACAAATCAATGACTTTAAAACAGCAACAGTCTCTCCTGAAAACAACAGGACCTGGGGACATAAAAGTCTCTAAAGACACACAATCATCTTCAAGCACTGCACAGAATTCTTTAATGCTTGTTCACTGCAGTTATACACTTCATAGGATGACTGAAAAGAATGATTTGGTGAATTTAGTCGACTCACTAAATAGACTGGTAACACCAGAAAATTTAAGTTCTTATGGATGGTAATGTCAGAAAATTGTAAGTTCTTAGGCAGAATATAGAATTTGACTTGAAAGTCTTTTGGTATGCTTCCTAGTACTATGCACTCCTGTAGGATACTAAAGAAATTAAAACTAAGTCATAAAATAGATAGCGAATTTTAAAAAAATAAACCCACAGAATGGTCATTATTCTAGACATTATGAAATCAATGTGAAGTATTCCAACAGAAACCTGCCCCAAACCTTTCAAAATCAGTGTTTCATGGGTGTTCCCAGAGCATCCACTGAGACTTTACCTTCTCAGTAAATTAAAGCATCATTAAAGCCACACTAATTATCTGTATGCTTTCCATTGCATATCAAGAGATCATACTCTTTAAAGCAAAATAGTAAAAAGGACACTTTGCCGTGTCAGGATAATAAAGTCTTCATTACATTCTAGCCCAATTTTTCTTTTTTTCTTTTTTTTTTTTTTTTACGGGGAAGTTACAGCAGTTTCTGCTAATGTTAATAGACAGTGGAGAGACTTAAAATAAGCATGTACCCTAAGGATATGGATTAAAGAACAAGCTCATGCATTTTTTACCCTGGAGGAGGTGTTCAGTTTGTGGGTCACTGATTCATCAAGACTGAGATAGAAAGAGGTGACCTGAACACCACATATTTCAATAGGTATAGAGAGGTTGAAGAAGAGCTGCAACCTTTACAATACTAGCTCCTATATACAAATTGCATTAACGAAACTGCTTCCTGAAGCTGAGGGCATTCAATGTCTTTGCCATATCAGCACACTCTCCTTCCAAAATAGCTGGAATTTTGGTCTCTAGCAATGAACCAGACTTTTTGTTTGGTTTTTTTCTGCCCAGAGGATGGTTTAAAAGGCTAACAAGAGGGAACCACTGCCACATTGCTGCCAAGAATATTAATTTACTATGGCTGAAGTGAGCACTGGGGCCTTCATGTCCTGGGCATGCTTCCCACTCTCTTCTAGGAGCAAGAGTAGCATTTTACTCACAAGTATCTTAAAGACTTCTACAGACTTCAGTGAGGATAAAGTTAAAAGATTTTCTTTTCACCACCTTTTAAATTAAGCTTTTTTCCAGCTTGGGAAATTGGCATTTCTTCCCTTGTCCATTAACTTCCTCAGGTTTCTGAAAAGCTGCTTGTGAAAATATGACCATAAACTCTCCTCTTGCTCCCTTGTGGCCTCATGTGATATAAGAGAAAGTCTGTGAATGGTCTTGTGAGATATTCCTTCCCTAATAAGGAATAATATGTCTGCTTTGGGAGCAGACAGGCAATAAATAAAATTGAAATTTACCTACAGCCATTTTAGATTTCCGAAGCCTCTAAATCAAGACACATAACCATATTTTTAAGAAAAAGTGTTTATCTATTCATTATGATCTTCTTTTTTTCAGAGGAGAAAAATGGCTGGAAGACAAGGGAAGCCAAATCACAGAGTCACAGAACCACAGAATATTCTGATTTAGAAGGGACCCACAAGGATCACCAAAGTCCAGCTCCTGGCCCTGCACAGGACGACCCCAAGAATCACACCATGTGCCCAAGAGTATTGTCCAAACGCTTCCTGAACTGTGTCAGGTGCTGTGACCACTTCCCTGTAGACCCTGTTCTGTTGGGGTTCCTCCCCACTGGTGTAGGGTCCAGGGGGAGGAGGACCCCGCGGTGGAGACACGGGGTTTCCGTACTCCCTGGTCAACCTCGTTCCCCATTGGTTGGTTTGTGTTCCCCCACCCGGGAAGGACCCTGCTGGTCCCGTGATTGCTACAGTTCTTCAGCAGTCCTCGGCCATGCGGCTGGAAAATAAACATCTCTGAAAAGCATCTACCAAGAATCAGTCCTTATATTTTTCCACGGGCCTTGCTGTCTTATGCATGTTGCAGCAATCCCCGCTGCAACAATGGTGGAGATGCCGGGGAAAGACATCGATCCCTGGGGGCAGTGGCTGTGATTTGTGAGTAAACTCTCTGGATTTCTCTTCTTGCTTTTGTTTGACTGTTCCATAAATTATGGAGGAACCATGGAAAGACTTTTGGATTTCAGAGCCGCAAAATGACATTTATCTTAAACTTGAAAAGAGTCTTGAACAACAATATGTAAATTTTAGCTTAATTCAAGCTCAAAAGGAACTGAAAAACTTCCTGGCATGGTAGTTTAAAAACTTTTTCTGTATTTCTTGGGACTTGATTCTTACCAAAGACTTTTGGAAGAATGTTTAGATACAGTTAATTTCTGAGTCAAAATATATGCTGATGGAAGAATATTTCCGTGAATATTATCTAATTACGGAGACTGTTGAACAATATCAGCTGTGTCCTTGTGAAGGGAAATGTGCCTCAGGGACCATGTGACCAACAGCCACGTGGGCCAAGTGCTCTGCAAGCAGCAGCGAGGCAGTTCCCACGCGTGGGTGGAGCAGCGTGACCCGTGGCATCAGCAGTGGAACCAGGCGCGGCAGGAGCAGCGTGACCCGGTGGTGCCCATCTGGCCCTGCGCAGCGCATGGTGGGGCGAGCCGCGTGAACGCCTGACCGAGAGGGGCGGCGCATGGGCGGCGGCCAGCGGTGATGGCAGCGGAGCAGAGCCGCGCGAAGCCCAGGCATGCGCCAGAACGGAGTCGTTTGCAAGGCATGGGGGGGCCACCGCTCTGGGGCCCAGCCAAGACGTGGGCGTGGCGCCAGGCAGCAGCAGGGCAGCTGTGACCAGAACTGGAGGCAGCAGCGGCGGCAGCACGCAGGGAGCTGAGCAGCGGGGCCCAGCCCGGCGTGCCCAGCCCCGAATGTGACCCCGAGAAGTCGAGACTCTGCAGCGAGAGCGCACAGGCACGAGCAGCCCCAATGGCCCTGGCAGCACTGGCAACACCCACAGTTCCAACGCAGGAGTGAGTAAAAACAAAAGTGAAAGCGAAAACACAGCGCAACAGAAAACAGCAGCCGCTCGGAAGAAGGAAAAAATCATTGTAGCTAAGGTTTTAGGAATAGTAAAATGGTATAATGTTAATAAAAATTGTGGTTTTATAATGAGATGTGACAACTTAGAAGACATATTCGTTCATTGTACTGCCATTATGAAGAATAACCCTGAAAAATACCTCCCAAGCTTAGGAGATGGAGAAGTGGTAGAGTTTAAGATTATTCAAGGAAGGAAAGGCTTGCAAGCAGCAAACGTCACTGGGCCTAGTGGTGTTTCTGTGAAAGGCAGTATATATGCTGCAAATCGTAGTCATGTTAGACAATATCCCCATTATAAGCAACCCATACAATCTCCCCTTCCCAATCCTACCTTTCCCTTTTATCCTATATCCCATTACCCACAGTGTATTCCTAATCCATTTTTTCACCCATGGTTTCCCTCACAAAACCATGCCTTTATCAATTGTTTCCCCAAAAATCCCTCTCCAATGCTGACTGGGGGATGGCAACGGGGGAGAAAGAATTAACTATTGTTGTTCAGAGTTCCAACAGGTACAAATAGAAGAAACCCTCTCCTGCCTCAGTTTCCCCACAAAGTATGCTCAGAGAGTCCTGTCTAAGCTGTTCCAGAAAAAAAAATCTGTTTGGACATTTAGACTCAGGAGGGTGGCTTGTTTTCTTTTGAAATTGTTCTTGTTATCTTATGTTTATCCAGTTGTTTTCAATGTTAAGTTTTAAATTTCTTTTAGTTAAAACAAAAGGGTGAAGTGTTGAGGTTCCTCGCCCCTGCCATGGGGTCCTGGGAGAGGGGCGCTGGGGTGGAGGCACAGGGTTTCCCTGCTCCCTGGTCAACCTCGTTCCCCATTGGTTGGTTTGTGTTCCCCTGCGCAGGCAAGGACCCTGCTGGTCACGTGATTGCTGCAGTTCCTCGGCAGAGCTCCGGCCATGCGGCTGGAAAATAAACATCTCTGAAAAACATCTACCAAGAATCAGTCCTCATATTTTTCCACAGGCCTGCCTGTCTTATGCATGTTGCAGTAATCCCCGCTGCAACACTATTGCAGTGCTCAACCACCTTCTTTGTGAAGAACCTTTTTCTAATATCCAACCTAAACCTCCCCTGACACAACCTCATGCCATCGCCTGATCACCAGAGAGAAGAGATCAGTGCCTGCCCCTCCTCTTCCCCTCATGAGGAAGTTGTAACTGCAATGAGGTCTCCCCTCAATCTCCTCTTCTCCAGGCTGAACAGACCAAGTGCCCTCAGCCACTCCTCATACGGCTTCCCCTCAAGGCCCTTCACCATCCTTGTTGTCCTCCTTTGGACACTCTCTACCAACTTTATATCTTCCTTACATTGTGGCATCCAAAACTGCCCCCAGCACTCGAGGTGAGGTTGCCCCAGTGCAGAGCAGAGCAGGACAATCCCCTCCCTTGCCCGGCTGGTGATGCTGTGCCTGATGAACCCCAGGACAGGGCTGGCCCTTCTGGGTGCAAGGGCACTGCTGTCTCCCATTCAACTTTCTGTTGACCAGGACCCTCAGGTCCTTTTCCGCAGCGCCGCTCTCCAGCCTCTCATTGCCCAGTCTCTACATCCGGGGTTGCCCCACCCCAGGTGCAGAATGAAACATTAGTCTTTGTTAAACTTCATACAGTTGGTGATGGCCCATCTCTCTTATTTGTTGAGGGCTCTCTGCAGGGCTTCTATGCCTTCAAGGTAGTCAACAGCTCCTCCCAATTTACTATCACCAGCAAACTTAGTATCCCTTCAAGTCCTGCATCCAAGTCGTTTATGAATCTTGCTGTCTTTTACTGATCTTGACAACATAATACTAGAGATGCTAACTTACCTCTTCTACAGTAGAAACAGTGGTTTATGTAGCATTTTGGAAGTCATCACCTCGGCAATATTGGAGATCTCTCTCCAGAACCACTGCAACTGAGATTCTGTAACCCCTTGAGCACGGTCATCAGCAAATTAGTGGTTGACAGAGCTTACACTGGAACACTGGTTAGAAAGACTCAGATCAAACCACACCACCTTGCTGGTTATAAGGAATTAAAGCAATAGTTTTTGGGTACTAAATGATAAAAGAATAAAAATTGAAATATTGAAGTAGTTAATCATTGTAGCTGGAAAACATCGGTTTTTTATTCATGTAGAATTGGAATTACTTTGATGAACAGAAGTATCCCTAGAAAACCTAATTAAGCAATCTAGTCTCATCTTCTCCACCTACCTAATTCAAAATAGGTCCTTTGACCAATTTTTCTCACTGTCTCAATAATTTCTTTTAATATTAGTCTATAAATAATTTTATATGGAGTAAATCAGTTTCAGCATAAGTTATGCCAACAACTCAGTATCTCTTACAGCCCAGTTGGTAGCTGCTGTAAGGAAGGAATTGGTAGCTGCTATAAGAAAGAAAAAAGCTTCAGAGATGAGAAAGGTAATCTTTGTACTGGGTCTCCAACATCCCCTTCTAGTAGGATAACAACTAAGTTGGAAGAGGAAGGGGAGATCAGCTCCATATTTCTGGTGTGGCATGGGGGTCTGTAACATTAAAACTTAATGTTGTAGACCTAAACTTTTGCTTTTACTAGAAATGTCACGGGAGAGGGAAAAAAAAAGTGTCATAGACCATTAGCTTTTAAATGAGTTAATGATCAAGAAACAAAGTTTGGAGTGAACCTGAACTTTTTTTTTTCTTTCATTCTTTTTAGGTCTTCCTGAAATTTTTTTACACGAACCTAACTTATATTGCCAGTAGTCATCATTCTCACTTTCCAGAGGGAGAAAAAATTTATTATTTTCCTGTATTACATTAACATTCATAAAATCTGGTATTTTTAGGTCATTTTTACTTAAATATTTATATAGTTTCAACTTTTTTTTCATGGGAAACCTTAAACTACTGTGCTTCACATTTGGACTAGAAAGTGGTGAATATTATGGTCTTTTTCTGTGTCTCAAATCAATGAATTCCATTATTTTATTTTAATCTCCAAAAATGTTATGACTTGCCAGCTTTCTCATGAAGTTAGGTAGTTAAATTGTGAAGGTCAGAGTTGTTGACTATGACCCTGCTCAGTCAACTACTGAAAAACACTAGATGAAACATTAAATGTGACTCAGTGTTCTTCCTACAAGGAGCTGTTGCCAAGAGCACAACCATGGGTGTAGGTATTTATTGTGTTCAGGCTTCAGAAAGCTTCATCATGATAATTAATTCATGAGATAAGGAAGGTATACATGATTAAGGTCATTTCATCACCAAACAAAAAGGGAGAAGTTGTCTCTTAGCCCTGGTGTTTGTGCTATTTATAAGTCCAAGTTCAGAGGGGAGTCTAGAAACCAAAGGCTGCTTTGATGATTTGTGCGACATGTCTTCAAATGAAGAAGCAAATATGATGGAAAGCTCCCTAGGGGGTTTCTTCTGCCTGCAGGCATAACCGCTTTTTTCCTTGGATTTAGTTTCAATTAACTCCTCGTCAGCTATGTGCTGAGCTCAGCAAGGCACCAGACCAGTCAGCAGTCTTCATAAATTGTGACAAATAAATATATTTGAATATAATCTGAATAATTTATCAGAGTCCATTGTATCCTAGCTTTTCTTCCATGTTGGTTTGTTAACCATGAGTATGATGATTCAGTTTTAGTTTGCATTTTTGTGTGGTTATTTATGGTCCCACACAGTGTCTGCAAAAAGATGCTTTCTCTAATGCGACCATATTTTGCATCCCTTTTTTCAGTCACAGTGAATGGATCTCTAAAAATTTGGTTTATATGTTTTTATGGTCTACATTGTTTTATTTTCTACCTTTCTTTAGGTTTTCTAAGTAACATCTAAATCAGTGTATCCCCAAGACAAGTAAATCAATTATTACAGGTAGAGTCAGCAACTATATCTATATTTATTGTTATAAAAGGGTTTGACCCAGATGACTAATTTAAATGCAGACATTAAAAAATGTTTATCCAGAACAAGGTACATTTTAGAATGCATTTGAAAGCTGTCTGGAGCTGACTGACAAAAGGGACATCTTTAAATGTTACCTCTAGCTATGATCTGATATTAAAACACATTTTATGTACTATACATTGAAAGCTAGCTTCTGTTCTGCTTTCATAGGGTTGTTTGGTATGTCAGAAACTGTGATAAATGACACTGTCTAGGCTGAAGATTTCTACCAAAAAAAATCATCATGTCATCCAAGAACATGATGATGAGACAAACTTTTTCTAAACAAGACCAAAACTAATCAGAAGGGTGTTGGGGTGCCTGGTGATCTGAACTTATCCTAGCTGCTTAATGGAGTGAGAACTTTCCTAAGTACTTACAGTATAGGAAAGATATCTACCTGAGAAATCACTTCCGAAGTCCTTTTATGGACCTGTCATGTTCCTGCAGGCAATGTCCACTCATGAATCTTCCAGAAGTCTGTCAAAAATCATTAAGGAATTCCTCAGTATGTGTAGGTTTGGTTTTCTTTCACTGGTTAACACCTGGGAAGGTCCTAAGGAGCCTAAGTGGTGTTCAGCTTCTGTTTACATACCAGCAGGATACAGGGAAGTTATTGAGCTAGATGCAGAGGTATATTACATAGATAGTCCTTTTAAAAAAGACCAAAATGGAACATGGGAATGACATCTCTCCATTCAACAACACTTCATTTTAGCAAGTAGTTTAAAATACCACTTTTCTCCAAACATTAAGTTCCTTTCATTATATTCACTGTAAAAGTTAATAAAAAAAAAGTATTGTAATAAGATTAATAATTTCCAAGCATGTTTGTTACTATGTGTTCTTGTTACTGCTCAAAAGGTTGAAGGTTTTCCTGCATTTTAAGTATTACAGAAGAACACAAACAAATGAAGACTTGTGGAGGGCTGTGAGCCCTTGGCACAAGAGCCATCTACACTTCCTTGGAGAAGAGAGGACTGAGGCCAAAAAGACTTTCCCCAGAGACAAGCAACCTTCCTCAGGGTCATGGTGACAAAGTGTACCACCCCCCCAGCATGCCTTGTTTCTATATGGTAATAGCCTGTACCCAGTTGGCTAATTGGTTTCTACCCCACCCCCTGCCTTCCCCATACAACCTCTGTCCCCAAGCCTTGATGTAGGGAGCTTTTGTCCCTAGCCTCCCCTTCACAGGGGCTGCTGGACAATAAAAGCTGCTTCTGTGGAATTGCCAAATGAGGCTCCTGTCTCTCTGTCCCCGAGTTCTGCTGGGGTGATTTCACAAAGAGCTGAATCACAAGAGCTGGAGTCACTTGTAGCTGAGAAATCACTACAGCCACTGAAATCACCTGCTGCCCAGGGAGGCCGGCCACCGCCCCTGGAAGAGTTGTTCCTTGCAGGACGCTCTCTCTAGGAAGGTCATGGCACACTGGGTTGTCCATCCCTAGTCTCCCTGGAAGCAATAGAGACTGAACTTTTTTACTGATGGTTTTTACTGGTGTGGTTTAAGCCCAGCCGGAAATTAAGCATGGCTGCTCATTCAATCCTCCTCTCTTCCCCCCACCCCAGTGGAATGGGGAGGAGAATCAAATGTAAAACTTATAGGCTGAGATAAGAACAGCTTAATAATTAAAAACAAAGTAAAACACAATAATAATGGTAAATAATAATAATAATAATAATAATAATGGAAAAAATCCCCAAACAAGTGATGGACCATACAATCGCTCACCACCCACTGACCAGTGCCAGGCCCCTCTTCCCAAACTCGGATCAGTCCCCCTTTCTGGGTAACTCCCCCAGTTTATCTAATGGGTATGACATTCTATGATGTGGAATATCTCTTTGGCCAGTTCAGATCACCTGTCCCAACTATGCTTCCTCTCAGTTTCTTTTGTGTATCTTCTCACTGGAAGAGCATGAGACACACACATAAAAACATCCTTGACTTAGGATAAACACAACTTAGCAAAATCCAAAAGATCAGTGTGTTATCAACATTATTCTCATTCTGAATCCAAAACACAGCACTGTACCAGCTACTGGGAAGAAATTAACTCTATCTCAGCCAAGACCAGGACAACTGGCTTTTGTCTAACAAAGCAGTGAGGATATTGTGTGATGGAATGTGGCCTAAAAAAAAAATTAAAGCAAGCACTGAATGTTACAGCTTGTCTTTGAGAACTTCTGCTGACCTGGTGACACCTCAGATTCCTGCAGAAGGTGCCCTGAGCATGATCCCCATTGATTTTCTGTTAAAGGGTCATTTTCTAAGAGATGTGTAGCAACTCAATGCACTTCTATGATAGGGGGAAGGAAAGAAGCAGCAAAGCTTCAAGATACAATTATTATTGCTATTATTACTATTATTATTATTATTATTATTATTAGCAACAGCAGCAAGGGGGAAAATAGATTAAATTGGCTAAGACCACGTACAGCATCTACTAAAAGTGATAAATATTGGTAGGCAAGTGGCAGAGCAGGATCTAGCTATTGCAGGACTGTGGATATACTCCTTTTTGTAAGTCTGGTAGTGATCAGCATTTTCATTAAAAACCAGGATAATGGAATGAAATTATGAGAAAATGTTAAAAATACATTGGTCAGAAAGAGAACTCAGGCCCTTTGGAAGATAGCCTCGGAGTTCAAAATGGTCCTTTGAAACTCACCATGACCACCAGTTGTCTTGATACTAATGATACCACTAAACAGACAGTGCTTGCTAGGTAGGCAAGAAAAGGGGAGCAGGATTGCACTAAGAGGTAGATAATAAGCACTAGTAGCAATAGTAAAGCCTTTGCTCAGTATAATACATTAATTTCACAAGGCACTTACAAAAATTTTAGAATGAAAATGATATCATCAAAATGACACCAAAACCACTTTGAAAATTTGAATGTCAAGACAGGTTTTAAAGGAATTTGCCTCTGCTAGAAAAGACTGTGACTGAATTTTCCAATAGAAAAAGTTGCTACTAATGAGCATGATCAATTATCTACCATGTCCCATAAGTGCAGTACATTAAGTATTCAGCTTAATTTACAGTTAAGAATTTTTTGATAGAACAGGAAAACGTGCTTCTGAACATAAGCCTAGCCAGAACAGGCTGTTCAATAGGCCACAGAAACAGTATAATTTCAAGACTTAAGTCAAATTTCTGGTATGGACAGCCTGGCTATACTTGAATTGTCTCAAAACAAGGAGATAAATCATCTTTCAAGGTGAGGGCTGTTTGCTTTTGTTTTGGCGGGGGGGGGGGGGGGGGGGGGGGGGGGGGGGGGGGGGGGGGGG
>NW_024580667.1:18098332-18256732 GCF_017639235.1 Corvus kubaryi | reverse complement strand
CCCCCCCCGATATGATAAAATTTACTTTTTTGCTTAACATTGTGTATTCCATAAGCCCATGATAATTTTTCAGGTACAAAACATCACATCCAGATTATCAAACAATCTGGGAACTATTAGGCTCATAGAAAATTCCCACTATCTTGACACAGCAGTAATAATTAAGCCAATATTCTAAACCAGGTTTCTGCTAGATCAGCTACATGCAATCACTAATGCATAGAAAGATTCTAAATAAATTATTAAAATAAATCATAATAGATGATAAATTGTAGAAATGGGATAAAAATTACATTTACTAGTATGTTAAACTCATTAATGAGAATCTTAGAGAAAAGATGATGTAGGACTATTCGAAAAAGCTTTAGAAAAATATTTTGAAACCCCATAAAAACTACAGAACAAAAGATGTCAGCCTTTGAAACAATACCCGAGGAGAAATTATATAGACAGAACATCATGTTGCCAGATGGTTATCAACAAAATCCGAAGGACATATTCAAGAAGGAAATAAGTAAACTTTAGAACTACATGCAACTCTTACTTAAACCATGGGCCATGATAAAGCTCTTGGAAACACAGGAAGAAAATGCAGATGAAGAAACTATGAGTCTTCCATCATGAAAGGAAAAAAGTGATCCAGCTTCTGAAAAAAACCCCACAGTTTCACACAAGTGAAGGGGTTGAGCCAGAGACAATGACTTAGAAAGACACCCTGAGATAAAGCATTAGAGCAGATCACTGTGATTACGGGAAAAGAGCATGTCATATCCACCTGTAAATATTTAGTTGAATATGAGTTGAGTAATAAAACTGCCTCTATCAGCTTAGTCATATAATAACTCAGCTGATCTTACTAGCTAAGAAGAGCTACTACTGTTTTGTCCAAGAAAATACTGGTGCTGGTTTTTAAGTTTCTATGAATCAAAGGAAAAAGAAAGATTAGATACTTTACTAATACTTGTAATTCCTATTGAGATCACAGTGTTATTTTAGCTAGATTCCAATACATTTATAATATGAGGGTAATGAAAAAGTTTGCAGCCTGCTCTTCTGATATATATAAGGCTAACTTATTCCAGAGGACCTATACTACAACTCATATTGGTAATACTAATTGAATAAAACTAGGCTGATGAATGAGAAGATAGTTGGAATGACTGTGAGAAGGCAAAAGCTGAAGGAAATAACCATAAATTCAGGGAAAACAATTTAAAAATTGCAAAATCTAAGTAGGAAATAGGTTTCAGGAGAATGCCATAGTGACAATGTTAGACTCATCTCATATTTCTAGCCAAGTTCCTTCAGGACTGACTGTTCAGAAGTCTAGTCAATGTAATGAAAGAAAGAAACAATACTCAGATAATATTGCTAAATATGAAGCTTATGGAAGTTAGCATTACAATAATTACATACAAATCGGTCCCAGTGTTGCTTTTTCATACAAGTTTTTCCTATTAATACAAACTGTAATCCTCAATCTTTTAAGTTTATCATTTAATGTCACTGAAATTCAATATGTAAATGAAAGGTTTTAGCCACAGGAGAAAAGATGAAGCCAACCATATGTGGACTTAGACCTTGAGGGAAAGAACTGGAAATTTTGAACTGCATACTTCTATAGAGCCTTACATGTTCAAACTGCAGTATAAGCATTCATTAGTGAAAAATGTCTCCTTTCATCATCTCATGCTAATTACTGAGAAAAGGAGCAAAATGTTAGTAGCACTAATGTACACTGCATAAGATAGTACCCTGCCATGTATTAATTAGCATGAGAGTAGGAAAGAAAACTGTCTTTAGGAAGTATCCCAGAAATGCAAAAGGTGCAGGAAGGGAAAATCCTGTTTCAAAGTACTTGAAGGTAACAAGAAAAAAAGCCAAACAAAATAAGGAAATCTGAAAAAAGGAGCTGACTGCAATGTTTTGTTGTTTTTTTCTTTTTCAAATTGTCATAGTGAAAGGGGAAGTATCTTTTTAATGATGAATCTTCATTCATTCTCATTTCGCTTGTTGCCTGTATTCAGATAAAAGAGTAACTGTCTGCACCTCAATTAAGCATTATTACTAAGTCATCTTTGATTATAACCCTGTTTGTTCCCCATAGTGAGCTTGTAAATCACACAAGTTGAGCACTGTGCCTTCCTCAGATACCCTGCAGGGTGAAGACTGATTTCTCAAACATTTCTTGGAATCTCTCTCTTCCCGTAGGCATTCTTTTACTGGAATTTTAATGTGATTTTCCACTGGTTTGTTCTGTTTTAGAAGTCTGTGGCAACATTTCCTTTTTGTTTTAATCAATTTTCCCAATGATTTTCTTTTTCAATGAGTAATGAAAAACTTCGTAATACTTTGAAGAACAACATCTGTTCATTTGCATGGAGGAAATTTTATTTTGTCAGTTATTTTTCATTCCATTAGTAATTGACAAGCGGGGAAAATTGAAGTGTCTTCTGGCAGAAGGAAGAGAAATAATTATTTTTTCTCACACGTATATAAAGTGAAAGTTATACAGTTGTTTAAAATTATACCAAAGACATTGTATTAAAAAACTTTGAAACAAACAACCAAAGCCAAGATATTATGACTGTTCAAAGATAATTTGCTCCAGAACAGGAACTTTCATTAAATAAAAATAGCCATTTCTCTATGTCAGGCTTACGTCCCTCAAAGCCACATGTGGAAAGTGCTGTTAAATTTTTCAATAACATGAAAGCTTTAGTCCAGCAGGAAGTGGCTTTTTCTCCCATCACCTCTTTGAGTTTTGAAATCTTTATGGTATGGGATACTGCTTAAAAATGTAATTCACATCTGGTTTCTGAAGTTTTTAGGCACATGAGGAAAGACAGAATATCCTAGCAAAATTCAGAGTTGATTAAGAGAAGACTTCAGCCATGTGGAAATTCATATTACCACATGTGATTTAAAAACATAGATGAGGACTAAAACAAATAGAGTAATAATTTGATGTTGATTTACCTGCAGATTCAAGGGTATGCTTGAACACTGCAAACTAATTCAAGGAACTAATACTGTATGTATTAGTTACATATATTCCTTCTTAACTGACTTGTCACAAAGCTTCTTCCCTGACAAAGGAACTTTTTTTTCTTTTTTTTTCAAGAGTCCATTATAGCCTCCTTCATATCTTTGGTAGCAAAAGGGTTAAGTTGATGCTAATTGCTCTGATATATATTTTTTCACAAATACTTCTTAATTTGTCATTTAAGGGCTCCCTAACACAAATATTTTGAAAACCAAAGCAAAAGCAAGCATAGAGAGTTCTCTGTGAAGCCCCAATACATATCTGTGATATTACACAAACAAATGATGAAAACCAGATATCATTAATAAATGGTGTTGATCAATATTTCTGTGCATTTCAAATAACTGAATTTTGGATAAAGGTCTCTGTGTTTTACCATAAGTCTACAGGGTGTGGAAATAGCTGTGGTAATTTTTTTTTTTCACTGTTAGTTATCTGTTTTTCCCACTATTAATTATCTGTTTTTCCCAGGAGAATCAAAAAATCACCTCCACTGTAGAAAAAATATGATACTACATGGAAGAAAATTACAATGAATTTAGAATTCAATATTCAGCTTTTAAATTTACTTTTTTGAAAACCTTACACATTTTGACTTCACTAATTAAAGAAAACAAAAAAGAAGTTCCAGTAGGGATACTTATTTCAGGTAGCAAATACTGAATCATATTTGAATGCAGAAGTAAAATCTCAATAAAAACAGCAACAAAAAAATCAATTTGCAAGTATTTTTTTTCCATCTAAGTAATTGAAATTGTGAATAATTTCTGAATATACTTTATTCTGACATATTCAAAAGCTAATTATGAATTTCTAAAATCTTAAGTTAGTAAGTTTCAGTTTTCTCCCTGTAAAATATACTGGTATAGTTCTCTGAGTCCTCCTACTACTTTAGCTAAGTTCTATTTTGCATGCAAGTGAAATTACTTATCTTCAGTATTTCAGTAACTTTGTCAACGGTGAAATTTAGAGCCTGGAAGGCAGCAAAAGAAACAAGTAAATGGGTACATTTAGAGGACATAATCTTCTTTGTTTAGACCATATATGGCAGTCTCACTTGTATCTTCTAGATTCTAGTGGTATGGCAAAGCTCCAAATCATTTTCTTACCTGAAAGTGGACATTAAAATACGTCAGTCATAAATCAGGTGAAACACTGAAGAATTTTTCATTGTTTATATATTCAGACAACTGTACAATTTAACTCCCTTGTAGAGGTGTTGTTTGTTTGTTGTTCGTTGGTTTGGGGTTTCTTTTATCTTTTGGTACTTTAAGACATTATTTCAAAGCAATGAAATAATAAAATAGATATATCTTTTCCTCTGGGATCTTCAGAATTGTTTATTTAAAAGTATATGTGTATATATCATGCTATGAGGATATGGACACAATTTTAAGAAAACTCAAGAGATACATGTCTGGAGTATTAAAAATGGACACTTTTATATTTTGAACTTGATTTTACTTTCATTGTTTCCACATTGACTTTCTTGGACTACAGCACATATTCTATATGGAAAATTTTGAGAAATACTAGCTTAAAATACATACAAGGCATTGATAAACAGATAATAACTGACACCATCTGAAATAAGCATCACCCATAACAAGCTGTCATTGCTCCATTGGAAAGTAATATCCATAATAAAAATTCATAACGTTTTTATCACAAAGCCCTTGAGATTTTGCGTGCATCATCCTTGGTATTCCAGCATCTGGAATAAAGACCTGGAAATCTTCAAAATATTTTCCCTTTCTGGAGACAGTAGCTAGCAGTGACTTTGCTCCAGTTCTGTGCTGTGCATTGTGCCAGGGTTTCTTTGCTCTGTTTATTAAGCTGGAGACACAGGCAACGCTAACTCTGGCATTGCAATTCCATTTGCAATCAAAATTGGTTGTTTCAGTCAGAAAAGCCAAGCTGGGAAAGTGGCAGCATACTGATCATCTCTCAATAACTTTTCATCCAAACTTCCTCAGGGAATGTGAGGGAGGAAGGGGAATTTGATCAGAAAGCCAGTGCCTGAACAGCTGAACCTGAAAAGCAAGTTTTCACTCAGCTCAGTTGTGTCATCTCCTTTTAGATTAAAGCATCTGAACATCTGGTTGGTCCAGTGTGTTGGACTAAGAAACAGTGGCGGTGGAAAACTGCATGTGGTGGTGAGGATGCTCAAAAGAACAAGACCAAGATCCTTGTTGCAATTGGGTTTCTATGTCCTGTTACACCATATGCAACTATGCAGAGAACTAAGACATTGCTCAAGATCCAATCAAGCTGTTCTAGGCAGGAGCAGTAGTTTATTTAGATTTATAGAAAGCATGTTAATAAACATATCTGGATGTCAACTAGCCCATTCCCAAGCCCAAAAGCAGGGTCCACTGAGAGGATGCAACAGGTGCAGCTGGTGTAGGCAGTACAGAGCTGCAGTCTGCCCAGCATGTCACCATCTTCTCTGACACGAAGAGCTGAGACATAAAGATCTAATTAAAAATAACAAAAAAAAATAAAACCTTCCTGCTGTTCCTACATTTTGTTCTTTCTTGAGAAGTGCAGTCCCTCATCATATTGGTACATCTTACTGTCACTGTAGTTCATTGTTAGTTATATCTATCCTAGGAAATTAAATCTGGCAGAAGCACGATCTGAAGTACAGGCATGAGAGCATCTCATGCAGAGGTCAGCTTGCTTTCAGGCATGGCTGCAACCTGTGCTAAATAACCTCTGCCTGGCTCCAGTTCAAAAGACAGCACAAGCCAGAGATGCTTCCCAGTATGCAAACAGCGAAACCTGAGGAAACAGGAGAGTTTAGCCCCACAGACAAACTCTGCTGTGCCAGGTCAGGTTTTCTTATATTAGTACAGCTATAGTCACTAAGGAAATGAGCCAAAAATCTAATTTTCCTTCACTTTTTTTTATCTTTGGTGGTTTGGGATTGTCCCAATAACTGAATCTCAGGACTGTCCTTTGTGTTACCTAACAGGTGTTTACTGTTTGACTCTGTCTTCATGGCACCTTGTTACAAAGGTGATGTTGTATTTGTATCCCAAATCCCTTAGTTCATTCTGCAATCTGTCAAATGAGTCATGTTTCCACATTCATAGCATGCTACAAACAACCCAGGCCAGCTCAATGCATTAATTACATGCCAAAAAGGCACAGTATAAACACCATAATATGAACATAACATCCATCCCAAAATTGACTGTAAACTGGATGCAAGCATAGGGAGGCACTTAGTTGTTTTTCAGGAGAAAAGAAAATTATGTATCAGGATATGGAAATCGTGCATTATGTATATTATGTGCAATAATTATGTTACCATTTAAGTCTGTTCCAAGGAGTTCTATTTTACACTTGAAATCAAGTCCTTTAAGTCTGCCATAGGCCCTCTGAATTCTTCATAATGTTGATTTCCTTCTACTCAATAATGACATAAGACACACCACCATCAAAACTCAATTATATAACATTCCTATGGCAAATAAAACAACTGCTTACATGGAAAATTAATATTAGGAGAGTAACACATTTTCTGCCATCTTCTAATACAATTTTGCTGCTAGAAATCTTAGAGGAAAGGTACCTCTGAGATACCACTGTGTATGGTGCCACTGTGAGATGGTGTATGTAAGGTACCACTGTGAGATGGTGTGGCTCCTTGTGGCACAGCAAGGACTGCTCTTTGAAACAGAAGACTGCTGTGTGAGGTGGCCACTAGGAGCCTAATTAATATTTTCACTCAGTACTGCTTTCTTAATCTGAGAGCCAAATCAGATTTGTATTCCAAGGCATTGCTTCTAAAACAATAAATCAAACTGAAATATTGCTTGGCCATCTTCAATGGGCCGCTAAATGTTAGTTCCTTCAAAAATTAGAAATCAGAATCACTATCAATGTAGGGAAAAAAAAGTATTAGCTTTGATCTGTGAGTATATTGTCTCTACCTATCTGCATTTTCAATTCTTTCTTACTGTCATAGCCATTTTCAAATGTCTTGAAGCACTGCTGAAGAACAAGCAACAGATAAAGATGCCTAGTAATCTTAATCTAAAAAACAAAAAAATCATTATTTTTCAGTGATTCCAAGACTTTAGTCCTCACACAAAACCCTCTAACTGTAATCAACCAGACTCTGTTTGTGCTGATTTGGCAGCATTGTGTCAATCTGCACTGAATTCTAATGCATTACACTTGGCAAAATTTGGGGTGAGTGCTGGCCCTGATGTTGAGTAGGCAAGTATATGTCCCAAATGACAAATTGTTGTCTGACTGCATTTTTGTTGGTTTTGGGGGATTTTTTTACTACCTAGTAGCTAGGCAGCTCAAACACAACCAACCTCAAAACCCAACCAGAAACTCAACCATTTACTTTATCATTTGCTTTTGGGGTCGTCTGAACTAACCAAGTATTTATGATAAATAAATAGCGCATTATGTCTGTGATAGAAGAATTTTTCTCCCCACTAATGGTCTGTTGGGGTGGCTCAGCCTGCTCTCGGGCTGAACCCATCAAATGTCAGTCACCAGAAGAGATCACTGAGATCTAGGTTACCTCCCCCTGGGTGGCTCCCAATCCTAAATTACCTCCCCCTGTGCCAGAAAGTTCTCCCTTTTGTAGTTATTAATTGGTTCCCTGTTATGAGTCCTGCCTCCCTGTTTTCCCCATTTGTTCTGAAAAATTGTATCCTCCCCCTCTGCTTGTACCCCACTGGTTGTTTTCTCTTTCCCTGTCTTACTCCACCCCCCCCATAAAGGGTGGGTGTTTCCTCCGGGGCTTTTTGCTGGTCCCTGGTCCCTCCTGCAAGTAAACCTGTTGGAACTCACACCAGAAGCCCCTCCCGCCTTCTTTGCCTCCGGGCTGACGCCAGCCTGATCATCGGCTGCCTGACGTGTTTCCTCTGAGGAGGAGCCAGCGCACGCACCCATCCCATGCCGATTCCACTGAGCCGTCCAGCGAGGACGCCGTGTCCCCTCTGCCCGAGGGCACGCCGGGGCTTGTGGTGACAAGCCCCCGGTTGCGTTAATGGTCCTCTGGCCAGTCTAGGAACTGAGTACTGCTGTTGGATGAAAAATAGATATTGCAATACATTGCCTGAAGGAGATGACAACAGAGAATGAAATGAGGGAGGACCTTTCTATGGGTAGTCATACAACTGTAAAATTCTTTTTTGCATATTCTTATTGTGGGAGCTTATTTGGTTTTGAATGTTATTTGGATTTGAATGAATACTAAGGACATTTTTTCTTCCATAACTTTCTTACTTGCACAGAATTCTATGTTCCATAGAATATTTAAGGAAAATATTAAAATCTTAAATTAATGTAAAAAAGCTGCACTGCCACGGATGAAGTCACAGTGGTTGACATCAACTGAGAATCTATCACAGAAATGAGATGTGGCTAATGGTTGTGAAGTGCACTTCTTTTTGCAAATTGTGGAAGACAAAAATGTGATATTTTTAGAAGCAATATTGTAAGAGACAACTTATGCATGCATGATATTAATGGCATAAGACATTAAGCTCTGAATGATTGCTTTTCCTTGCTTGCATACCAATGCACTATTTTATATTTAACTGATATCTCAGATGGTTATCTCTTCTTCCACCTCCTTTATTTATATATGATGTTTTCTCCTTTTTCTCTTTTGCACATTTTGTTTGTCTTGTTATTTTTAGGGTATGCACATTTTTTCTGGGAAAAGGTTTTGTCTGTTAGAATGAGTCATGCCATACCACCTCCTTCTCTCATCCATGCGAGCACACAGGTGGAACTGAAATGTCCCCTATGTCTTCAGAGCAGGAAGAGAGTATCTTGGTAGCATGTAATTTAGTTCATATAATAGAGCTCTCATCACAGGTGTGCAGTGAACAACAGCTACTTTTGACTTGTTTACAGATGAGTTTGCTTTTGGTTTTTTTCTCTGAAATTCCAATGGAGATAATCTCCACTAGATTCACACTTCTTTTATGACCTGCAGACTAGTGCAAAATTGTTGGGTTTCTTACTGTTTAATAAAATACATACTTATTTATTCTTATATAATTTTTCCCTGTTTCTCATATTGTGATGTCAACATTCAGTGCATGGCCATCCATTATTTTATAGACAGTGTGTTTTATGTCTCCACTGAGAACTCATGTTTCATGATTTTTGTTATAACAGTGAAGTTTTTGGTACTATTGTGCATTTCCTTTGTAGGCAAGTAATATTTAATTCAGTTACATCCCTGTTATTTCCATTTGAGCTGTGTTCATGACGGCCATCAGTTATGGTAATTGTATTACCTCTTGCACTTAAGATCGTGATCCTTCTGCTTCCTTGACACACACACACACACACTCATGATGCATACGTGTGTCATATATACAGGGAAGTGGCAATTCCAAAAGACAATTTATTGGAATATATTGTATACATTTTATAAGTAAGTGTAGCTACCTTAATCAGCAATTTTGCCTTTTTTAAAAGATCTATTTATGGATAAAACCTCACATTAAAACTGGAGCTATTGAGAAGAATTAGAAGGTAGGTTTCTTCGGATAATTACATCAGCATAACTACTGTAAGCATAACTTACTCTTTTTTAAAATTTCAGTCATGGCCACAATTTGTAAGATAACCTTTTTTGTTCCACTTTCAACTCCCACACTTCACTCAATTTTTCTTCTTAAATTGGATTAGAATCTCTTGAGTAGCAGCAATTACCGTGATTCCTTAAATTCTCTGTCAAAGAAAGAAGGTCTCTGAAACATAAGGAAGGAACAATCTTCAGGATTGTTTGTCCTTTGTTGTAAAATCTGCTGATCACCTTCCAGAGAGGAACTGAAAAGAAGAGGAGGAGATGAGGAGGGAAACAAAAAAAAAAGGCCAGAAACAGTATATGCACTTCTATTTGTATTTTACATTTTTAACTTTATGGTCATAGGTCAAAAACTATGATTATTTTAAATTTGAGTAATTTGTAACCTTTTAATCCTTTTACCTTTTCTGCATGGATCTTCATGAGGTAGACTCATGAGAACATTATGCTCAGCCTGTGTAAATTAAAACAGTGCCATAGTGAATGTATGAAGTTTGTAAACAATTATATTTTTGGACCTTAGAGTCATAGGTATACACTGAAATAACAGTCATGTAGGGAAATACAGTTTGTAGATTTCTTATAATATACAGATTTGTCCAGTGATTCTAACTGAACTTGAGACTAAGTTTGCATGACTTGCATACAGAAGGATCAAGAGAGAGAGATGTGGAAGGGAAAGCAAATGTATAATGCATATGCAGCAGTTCAATGCACAAAAGGAATCTGATGAATACTTTATAAGCCTAATTTATAAGTGCACCCTGACTCCCTCAGTGTGCACTGTTTAAATTAAAAGTTTGTACATCCTGTATGGCATTCTCAGATTGTATCAACACCTCAGAGTGCTTTGTCTCATTCCTAGCAATGGAATGTGGGTTTGTTGCACATTTTGCAGAGTAAAATGAGCCCAAATACTAAGACACACAAAGAGGATGTGGCTGTGAACTTCCAAAGTGTGTTGGCTCATTTCTTTCAATTCTTTTAATTGCTTAAAAATCTAATATAGATGGGAATTTTTGTCAGCTTATTTATAATGCTGCTGCTAAACACTTGATGAATAAGTTGCAGATCTCACACACAGCTCATGTAGGCCAAGACAGAGCAGTTGAGTTATGTGGATGTATGTGGATGTATGATAGTTTAGACTTCCACTGCCTTCTCAAGTAATTGTTCCTGCAAAGTAAGGGGAAGGATAGAGATGATTTGCTTTCTCTAAGAAGTGACAGGATGGACATCTATCGTCATAGAAGAGTGATACTTCCAAAAGCTTAGCTTTAGAACACCTCCACTAGGAATGGCTTGTTCTAAACTCAGAGCAAGTGAATTCTAAACTCCTCATCCAACAAAAAAAGCTTAAGTAGTGCCTGGAAACTTACAGGCACAAAGCCTTTAGCAGGCATGAGATTAAATTAATCAGTTACATTAATTTTCAGGTCAAAAAGAATTAACTATGTATTGAGAAGGATTCTTGTCTTCTCAAGCTGAATCATTAACTGCTGTCTTCCCAAATGCATAAAATGTACCAAGGTAAGTGTACACAGTATTATGCGCAAGTCTATAAATCTGCACATTTATCAAATGCCTGACTTTAGGTCCAGACACGTGATGAAGGAAAAAAGGACCATGAAAACTGCAGACTATCAGTGAAGGTAACTAGTGTGTTTACAAAAGCAAGAACCCCATCTGTCTTACTAACAAGACATTCTGTCAGCAAGAACTACCAACAGAAGTTATCCCTTGCATGCATTGAAGAACATATTTTCCCAGATCTTTTCCAACTGCAACATACTATTATAATTACTTTTAGATTTCATTTCTCTAAACTTCAGCATACCAGAAACTAACTTACTTTAGCTTTCCAGTCAAATTACTATTTAAAGTTTTCTTGCCTTTTTTCGCTATAAATTTTAAAAGTAAATTTTTATCCTAAGAAAATTTCAAACCCTGGTTATCTTTTTTTACGTTATTAAAACAGTTTCATAGATGGTTGTTTTACCCTGTTTTCCAGTGTCTACATCTTCATCCAAATTTGGCAGTATAGCCTCTTTTCCAAGGAAACACTGAAGAATTAAATGCTTCATGGGCATGATACTACAAACTCAAGCTCGTATTATTAAAATAAAGTATATTTGATTGTGAATCTGTATTATTTCAGTGATACAAATCAGCAATAACACTGACCTTTTTTTCTCTTTCTTCACTTTTAAAAAATAAAGAATATTGCAATAAATGAGGGTCCATTTACTTAGGAAATTTGATATCAGGAGCTGATATAATTATTTTAATCACTGAAACACTGTCTGGTAGTAGAAATTTAACTGAAGATTTAGGCAAATCTGGGTTATCCATCAGCAGGAACGGTGAATCTAGTGATGGTGCCTCTAAAAGAATAAGCAAAGTAATATCTGTAGGCAAAGGGAATAACAAACGAGGCAAATGTAACAGAGATTTGATGTCAAGTAAACACTGTGATTATGAGTACTAAAAGCCTCTAAATAGAGATATTTCACAGTAGTCTGTGGCCATGTTTTGTATAACACAGAAAATAAAATAAGCGCAGAGCAGTGAGGGGATAAAGCCCCTACAGAGCAAAGGTACAGCCTGGGCCTTCCCACCCGTGCAAACTCAGCTCTCTCAGCTTAGGGAGCTGCCAGCAATGAGGATCCTGTAACTTGTTTGGACCCGTGTATACTAAAGCTGCAAATTCAAGCACCTGAAAAACTGTAGATCTTAGAAGATCCACTAGAGAAGGTTATATTTTATGTTTCTGCTGGTGAGAGTAAACCCAATACTTTCTATTTCATCAATATGAGGAGAAAGATCCCTCAGCTGAATGTTTTTGAGTCCATAACCCTTTGGAAGAAGATGACATTTTCTATGGAAATCTGTGCTACAGTATTAGATTAAAATACATGAGGCAGGTACATACTGAAGGACATAATATATGCATGATGGAATAAAAGAGAAATGTCACTGTAGCACAAAGAGGTTACTAGAGGTTATTCTCTTAAAATCTTTCAATCTGGGGGAGGTGGAGAGGGAGGCAACTTTTATATCAAAAGGTCATTTTGGTCTAGCAGTTTAGAGCTGTTCAGCTAGACAGTCTGTTTTTCTCTCTGTGTTTGTTCCATTCTTTGAAGTCAATGTCTTTAACACTCAAAACCATATGGAATGAAATGTTTGCTTTTGAATGTCAAATAATTGCTTTCCCCTCTTTAATTAAAAAAAATTGCTGAAATAGGTTTATTATGAAAACATTCATGTATATAATTTGTGCATGTATACACAGAATCACTTAGGTTGGAAAAGACCCTTAAGATTATTGAGCAAACCCAGAAATGCCAAGTCCACCACTAAGTCATGTCCCTAAGTGCCACATGTCTTTGAAATACCTCCAGGGATGGTGATTCCACTACTGCCCTGGGCAGCCTGTTGCAGGGCTGGACAACCCTTTCGGTGAAGAAGTTTTTTCCAATATACGATCTAGAGCTCCCCTGGCTCAAATCAAGGTTGTTTCCTCTTGTGTTATCACTTATTATGTGGGACAAGAGACTGACTCCCACTTCAACATGACCTCCTTTCAGGTAGTTGCAGGGAGCAATAAGGTCTCCCCTGACCTTTCTTTTCTCCAGGCTAAAAAACAACTCAGCTCCTCAGCTGCTCCCTATAAGATTTGTACTCCAGACCCTTCCCCACCTCCAGTGAACTTTACTGGACATGGTCCTGAGCCTCAATGTCTTTCTTGTAGTGAGGGGCCCAAAACTGAACACAGTACTCAAGGTGTGGCCTCAGCAGTGCCAAGTACAAGGGGACGATGACTGCCTTGGTCCTGCTGGCCACCCTAATTTGATGCAGGCCAGGATGCCATTGACGTTCTTGTCCACCTGGGCACATGCTGGGTCATGTTCAGCCACTGCCAAACAGTACCCCCAGGTCCTTTTCCACTGAGCATCTTTCCAGCCATTCTTCCTCCGGCCTATAGAGCTACATGGGGTTATTGTGATTCAGTGGCAGGACCTGGCTTTTGGCCTTGTTGAACCTCACGCAGTTGGCCTCAGCCCATTGACTCATCCTGTCCAGATCCCTCTATACTGCTTTCCTGCCCTCCAGAAGATCAACAAACATCCTGCCCAACTTGGTGTCATCTTGGTGTCTTGTCCAGATCATTGGTGAAGATGTTAGACAGGACCAGCCCCAGCACTGAGTCCTGGAGAGCATTCCCTATCGTTCTCTGAGCCTGACCATCCAGCCAGTTTTTTACTCAGCAAAAAGTATGCCTGCCTAAGCCACGGGCTGCCAGCTTCTCCAGCAGAATGCTCTGGGAAACAAATGCTTTACTAAAGTCTATGTAGACAACATCCACAGCCTTCCCCTCACCTATTAAGCAGGTCACCCTGTTGAAGAAGAAGATCAGGTTGGTCAAGCAGGACCTGCCTGTCTTAAACCCATATTTACTGGGCCTGATCCCCTGGTTATGTACATGCCATGTGACGACACTCAAGATCATCTCCTCCATGACCTTCCCTGGCACCAAGGTTAGGCCTTTTCTTCTCAGGATCCTCCTTTCAACCCTTATTGGAGGTTGGTGTCACATTTTTTAACCTCCAGTCAACTGATGTTGTAACTGCTAGATTTTGTTTAGCAGGCTGTAGCTTCCTGTGAGCTCAGTGAGATTGCTTAGGGCAATGCAACCCAGTCGCATCCCGTAGTCCATCTCGGACAATCCCGCGATCTTGCTCCAGCCAGCTATCAGCGTTAGAACCAGTGATGGCGAAGGAAGTGAGAAGGGTCTCCTATGAGGGCTTGAGAGAACTTTATTCACCCGGGATCCCCAGAGGCAGAAAGACCCCGTGGTCTGGGCATGGAGGGGTTTTGTCAGGGGCTCAGGGGCAGTCCCTGGGTGGGGTTGGGCTACAGGAACCATTGGGGAGAGCCCGAGGGAGTGGCCAAGGCTAAGGGCAGGGGAGAGCAGGAGGGGGAGCATGGCATCACAAAAGCAGTGGGTTAACAGGCTACCACAAACTGAGACCTCTCCGGTCAAGCAGGGCTCCTGGTAAATAATTGAAAGTGGCTCAGTGCCACTTCATCCAGCTTCCTCAGTACCTCAGGATGGATGGATCACATCCAGTCCCATAGACTTCTTGGGTTATGGGGGTTTCATGCTGGTCCCCATCCATGTCTTCCAGCTCAGGGGCAGGGTAACTGAAGAATAATTGGTCTTACCATTAAAGATTGAAGCAAAGAAGGCATTAATTAACTCAAGCCTTTTCCTCATCCTTTGTTACTATGTTTTCCCCCACATCCAATAAAAGAGGGAGATTTTCTTTAGCCCTCCTTTTTTTTTTTTTTTTTCTGATGCATTTATAGAAATGTTTTTTATTGCCTTTTATGCCAAAAGTGATATTAAGTTCTAGTTCAGCTTGGGCCATTTTAATTTTCTCCCTGCCTAACCTCTCAATATCCTTGTAGTCCTTCCAAGTTGCCTGCCTCTTCTTCTAAAGGTCATAAACTCCCATTTCTTTCTCTGAATACATACATAGTATTTATGTTGTAGAATGAATTATTTATTTAATTTATGAATTATTAATTAATGTTATATTAACCTGACTAATTTGAATACAATACTGCAAATTTGAAAATGTTGAGAAACAGGAGTCTACATTCATCAAGATTTTATATATCATTATGGATGAGCTAGAAAAAATATTTTCCTCTTCTCAAAAACTATGGTATGATGTTCTAATGCATTTTAAAATTATATCTACTGTAATAGAAATAAAAAAGAGGTTTGGGAGGTTTTTGCTTTTAAGCAAAATAAGAAAATTATCCCTGGAGTCCTTGCTTTCCCTCCCTCTGGTCACACTTTTCAGTTTTTATTAGTATCCTATTAAAAGCAACAGCAAAAGGATTAATATTTTCATAGTGCTTTTATGTTAGTGCTTGCATGAGATCACTATGGGGGTGTAGTGGTTTGGTCCAAAATGCTCATTACTGTTTACCTTCTGTGAGATAAGAATTAGGAGAAATGCAAACCAGGCACCAAAGTTGAAAGAATATAAAGAAGTTTATTAACAGACCTAAAATACGGAAAAAAAAAAGAAAAAACAATAAATAAAATCATACCACACCTTCAGAACACTTCTCCTCCCCCCACCTTTCTCCCTTCTCCCACTGACAATGTAAAAAGACAACCCTTGAGATGTTCAGTCTGTTTACCACTTCCATAATAACCTTGTTCAGTCCATTTAGGAAGAGGAGTCTCTCTTGTCCATGCATTATCACAATGAGACAGCCGCCCGGGTTGGTTCTCTGCTTGCATGTCAGTCCCTTCCCCCGACTTGCAGCTTTTCCCACAACTGCTTTCAAGAGTCCACCCTTGAGTTACTGGGGTACAATTTTAAGGTTGAGCCATTCAGAAACAAAAGTTCACCCATCTCTGGGAGCATTTCATCTCTAAGAACAGAGGTCTTTCTCCTTCCCTGGGAGCAAAGGGTCCTCCTCATCTTCATCTCTAGGACTATCTCTGGGAGCATCTCTAGGAACTGAGGTTTTCTCCTTTTCCATTTGGAGCAAAAGTCCTCATCGCTTCCATCTCTCCGTGTTCAAACTTCTCATGAAATTACAGCTGCGTCAGCATCTGCCTATCTCAGTGCAGGTGCTTTTGCTCACAAGTACAAGTGAACGCTCCACCCCCCATGCCTCCATGAAATTACAAGGGGTACTCTGATACATCATAGCTTTACAACAGAATTTCAGCTTTAAGCATCTCCTCTTTCTCTTCCCTCAGGTTTTCAGCTCTTGATAGCACTAAAAGCGTTAATCTCACCTAGGCCTTGCAGCTGGAATTTTGCTTATCGCTGTTGCTCACATGATCTCACATGATCTGTGCCGATACAGCAGGGCAGCTTTAGCTGAATTTTGGCCGCACTGGAGAGGGGGAGCTGGGCTGCTCCGGCTGCCCACAGTAGGTCTTGGCGGGGGGGGGCGGTTCTGCAGGTGGAACAGGGCCTATTGGCCCCTGGATGGCTGTGGCTGGGCCCGGCCCCCATATGAGGCCCGCAGCCACCTGTCCCAGCACCAGAAATGAGACAGAGCTGTGGGGGAGTTTGTCTATTCTTAAGTGTGGATCACAGAAGCGGTGAAAATTTTAAGTGGCTTAAAGAATTGTCCATATTCAAACTGGCCAGCAGAGAGGTTCTGTCTGGTCACAGAGCAAGCTGTAAGCACCCTTTTGCAAGCACATCACTTCCGGGACTATGTTTTGCTAACCCATGACAGTTGCAAGTACATTTTACATTTTACTATGTCTTTACTTTTACGTGGTGATTGGTCATATTTACAGTGGAATAAAAGTGAAAAAGAAGAGGAATCAACAATCCAAACAAAATCCACTTGATGAGTATCTTAAACCTTCTCCATACACCCTAGACCTGATGTAGCCATTACTCCCATTCACAGTGCAGAAAGACAGCCCAAAAACATTGCTTACCCTGGCTTTATGTAGGAAAAGTGGGTTTTTTTTCTCAGTCTGTAATACTTGTTTATAATTCTGAGATGCTAACTTCTTACTGTGCTGACCTGAGGGAGTACACTTAGTAATCCTGAGTTATTAACCTCCATATTTGAAGGGATAAAAGAGAAAGAGGGATAAAGAGAAAAATGGATAAAAGAGCGGTCTGTTCTCTTTGTAGAGAGAATGGACAGCTAGGGCTTTACGTGCATTCTATTTAAAATCCATTTCTTTGTTTGCTATTACAGGTTTAATTTATTTTCTCTTAATTTTAAATCTTAAACAGAATTTTTTCTTTGTAAAATGTACAGCCAAAATTGTAAAATTAAATAGGCAAAATACTATATTTTCCTAAACCTGACATCTTCTTTTCGATGGTCATTAAGCTATGGAGCTGTAGTTATAATATTCCTGACACCAGTGGTCTTATAAAAAATAATTACAAACTTTTTACTTAAAATATAATATAATAATATTAAAGCAAATTTCCTTTAAAAAGCTGAAATGCATCACTGATAATTTTCCAATATTTCAAATGCTGTTTGCACTCTGGCTTGTAAGTTTTTAACTTATCTCACAGAATTATACTTTCTTGTTTGTGTTTTGTGATTAATTCCATCTGCAAAGCTCACGTCTGCTGGTTGTTTACGTCTGTAATCAGCTGTGCAATCAGACAACTAAAGGTGTTGAATAACTCAGCTAGTTTACATGCATTCCCAAAAAAACCCCTGCAAATATGGGGAGGGCGGGGTGGGGAAGTATCATCCTATCATTAGTGAACAACAATTGAAGACTTCTCAGCTCTGTTTTGGACTTTAGAAAGGGGTGAGACTTTGCAATGGTGATGATTCTTACTCCAAGAATTTTGAATACACAGACAGTTCTGCATTCCTGGTGCAAGTTGCTCTGGGCACTGAAGGTGGCTCCTGACACCAAAGGGGATCCAGTGAGGTCTGAATCGCCATCAGGCCACTCTGCAGCAATCACACCATCACTGATCATATGCACATTTTGCTCGTACTCATTGATACCTTTTTCCTATCTTTCCCTTGGGATAGCATGATCAATGTCAGTCCATGCAATGGGTTGGCTTTGCATTTCAGGAGTCCCAGTGAATTAGCCTTACTCTTCAACATCAAAAGTGATTTTTGTTCAAATCACTAGCTGTAACTGTCCAGCATGCTTGGCTGTAAACTGAGAAATCTGAGGATAAGATTCACTGTAAAATAAAGATCTAGGTTGTGTTCCTCCATAAAAATCCTTGATAAGGTGATAAGTGTTACCTTTTGACAAATAAATCTCTGGTAGTTTTTAATTTAATTAGTAGAATGCACATTTTCCCTCTTCACATTTGAAGTAGCCTGTGCTTTCCCTGGGAATCTTTTAGGTCAGAGTCCATTATCAAAGACAAGGACTCTGTCTAATTCATAAGTGAAAACAACAAAATGGGTACTCGGAATTCTTGGACTTTTTGGTTTTGAATAGATTATCTAAAATTTTATCAGACATTTCTTTAGATATTTTTAAAGAGAAAAGTTACTGAGAAAAACAGATAAGAGCAACAAATTTTTGCTTTTTCTATGGGTACAAACCTCAGTTATTAAAATCATATCAATTTGGCAAGAACAGTTGAAGTGTTTTTGATTATCAAGGCAAGCCACATTAATTCAGCCATACATTTGAAGAGAGCATTTGTCTTATTTCTTTTTATGTAAACCTAACAGAACTTAAAAAAACCATACCAAGAATGACATCTCAACTATGAAACCCAGCAGGGAAGATGGTATTTAATCACTAGGATTAGAGTCACATATGTGTTGATGGCTTCTTATCTGCAAAGATGAATTCATATGAACCATAGTGTTCAATCTTGTCAAACATATTGATCCATTGTTAGGAATTTAAATATCCTTTCATTTAACTTGAAGCATATGCTAAACCTAAATGTTTATACCTGGCAGGGGGAGGGGAACAGGAAAGTAACAGGGGAGAGAGAGAGATGAGCTAAAAGGAGATTGCCTGCCTATACTTGTGTGATGTATAGCCCATTTAACAGAGGATTTTATGGGCTGCAATTACCTGTGCCTCTCATGAGAGATATTTTTCCTTCATTTTAGCCATCCTAGTCAAACAAAAAATGTGTGTGGCACACTTTTAGTCTTATCATTGCCACCAAAACAGGTAGGAAGATGCTATCATAATTTGTTATAAATCATTCTAGTCTGCAGTATTTTTTAAAATTTTCTGTAGAATTTTTTACATCAATTAATTGCGGATGAAATTTGCCTAGCCTCACGCCGCAAAGCAGACTGGATATTTAGCTATAGAACAAATTCAGTTCACAGAACTATTAGAAGTTTTCCAGCAAAACACAACCCTCCTAAAGCCAGATGTTTTTCTAGTCTCTAATGGTAATTTGTCTGTATCAAGGTCATAGAAACAGCACATCTGAGAAAATCATTTTATTCTGTCCTGGTTCCAAACAAGACGGGGTAATTTTTGCAGTAGCCAGGAGGGGGCACGGCTGAGAGCCACCTCATGTCATTGCTGGGAGAAGGAGGAAGGGATTTTCTCTTCCTGGGAGAAGTGTTTCTTCCAGTCGAGAAAATGTGGCAGAGGGAGACATTTGATATTGTCTGTTATCAGGAAGTTTTCTGTGTAATTCTTTTTTTTATACCATTTTTTATTAATATTTTACTGTTACTGTTTGTTTTCTTGTCTTATTGCTGTTGCCAGTAAATTGATCTTATGTCAAAACATGGTCTTCACTTTTTGTGCCTCTAATTCTCCTCTCCCACCCTCTGCAGGAGAAGGGGAGGGGAAAAGTGGGGGGAGCAAGTGGCAGCATGGTTTTAGTGGGAGCACTAAATTGGAGAATACCATTCCTAAACCATGACCACTGGCATGTCTCTGAAATGACTATTTTGTTTGGCAGTTACTTAACTCTTATAACCAAACAAACACCAAAAATGAACCAAACAACAGCAACAACAAAAAAAAAAAAAAAAAAAAAAAAAACCAAAACCAAACCCCCCCACAAAACCACAAAATGAAACAAAACAACTAATACCTCTGTGAAAAAGACATTTTAATAACAACCAACAAGGTCAATACTGTGGTAGTACCTTCAGATGGTTTAAGGGAAGGAAAAGTGTAAGAAAGGTTTGTAAATTAATTAATTAAGAATGTAGGATGTTGTGTAAAAATAACAGGCAGACCAGAACAAATAACTACAAGAGCTCACAAAGGATGGTCTCAGTCACCTTTGTAAGAACACATCTCAAATACTCAGTATGCAATCCCTCCCGATAGGCTGTCCTAAGTGTGCAAGTTTTAGTATGCTCAATATGTCAATTAGAAGTAGATATAATAGAAGTACAGATTATTTATATTGGGTACTCTCATCTCGTCTCGTCTCGTCTCCTCCCCTCCCCTCTCCTCCACTCCCCTCCCCTCCCCTCCCCTCACCTCCCCTCCCCTATCCCCTGCTCTCCTCTCCTCTCTTTTCCCTTCAGCAAACTTTCACACAGGTGTGAACTTCACTAAGGATACAGAACTCTCTGCTGAGGTTATAAGGAGTATCAATTTTGTATCAGATACACAACTGGCTTTAAGAGGAGCACAGATGACAGCTATGCACCAGCTCCTTTCATGTAGATGTCAAAATGTTCTTCGTACCAGAAGGGGTTTTCAAACTGTTTCTGACACAGTTGAGTCTTCACTAGAAAATCAGAACTGAAAGGACCTGTAGACAATTTCACAAACCAAGTTCCTTCCACCGACAAAAATAACAAGTATTTGATTAAAGGAATGTGTTTAGGACACATGGAAAGTGTTTAGGACACTCCAGACAAAAAAAAAAAATTTCCAGACACTGATTTCAGTTACCTATGTGCTCTGTAACATTTATAAAATGGTTACTAAGAGTTACATAACATAGGCTAAGGAAATATGACAGGGTGAAATTACATAATTAATAAATCTCCTTACAGTAAGATTTGCTTTAGAGAGGGGAAAAATCCACCATGTTTTTCTGTCTCATATTGCACTGAAAAACATAAAATCAGTTACCTAATATGTTTGGTCTGAAAAAAATGAATGCCATGTGTTTTGCAACATTTCAGATGTAGCCATCAATAAGAACAATGTTGCAGGCTATAATGGATCAGTTTACAAGGCTGCAGTCATAGGCCTCCAGGAAATCCATTTTGACTTAATCAGCTTTCCAATTTTTCAGGTAAAATGTAGCAGTTCTGGATGATATCCAAGAATGAGGACACAGTAATAAAATGATTCAATACATTTTGCATAGTCTTCACAATTTTTAAATCAAGATGCTATCTTAGCAAACATTAACACTTGTTTTTCCTCATGTTCCCTGTTCCTCCCCGTTTTTTGGTGCTGTAATGAAAACTCTGCTCTCCCTTAAAAGCAGCTCTTCTCTACTGTACTTAAAAGCAGCTTACGATATCCATGTCTCTGCAGATATTCTGCAGCAGGTTAAATACGTGAAATATTACTATGTGACAAAACTACTGTTTGCTGAAATTACATTCCGCTACAGCAAAAAGACACTTCACAAGGTACAACACTATTGAACGTCTTTCAGCATTTTCTAAAAAGGAAAAGCATTCCCTAGTGTAGCACTTACCTTCTCTATCTTCAGCACAACTATCATGGTCCTGTGCTTGACCATAGCTCTGCTGATTGACTCAGGATCATGAGAAGCAGCAGAGAGATAACCTCTGAGAACAGCAGCTGTTCTTGTATGTCACAAAGTCACTTCTCTGCATTCCTGGCAAAGCGTACAGAGATTTTTCTCCTATTTAAGTCTAACTGCATTTCACATATTTTTGTTTATCTCTAAAGTTCATGTGCAATAGAAAAAACTGAGAACAGAGATAAAACTTGTGCATTTCTGAATTTGCTTGGTTAACAGCTAGAACGACTCCTCTCCTTTTCATGATCTGAGGCAGAGAATCAGAGGAGGCTCAGAATGATTGATCTGTGTGCGTCTTCCTCTTGCCCCTACTTGTTGCTACCTACCCTGCGTTTGGAAAAAGTAATTGGGAATAACACTATTTTGTAGAAATACCATATTTACATTCTTCCCCAAACAAACTGCATCATTTTATGAGGAGCTGGTGGCAAATGTATTTTTCTATCAGTTGTGGATCTGTGTGATCTCTTACTAAACACTTCCTTTTCACAAAAAGTAAGAGGGTTATCTGGACAAAGAACCTCTAGTTTGAAATTCCTAATGCTTTTCATTTTATCACATTTGAGTGTAAGATAGCAGTTTTACCTGCAGCCATACAGTGATTTGTATTGGATACTGTTACTATTAGACACATTGCCCACATTCTAGGTATGTAGGTAGAAGTAATCAATTAAATTACTAGCAAGACATCCAGATGATACTGTGGAATCTGCTTTGTCAAATTTACAGGAAATTTAATTAACTTCAGTACTCCAACTTCCAAAGTTCTCTAAACGACAAAAAGTTGTTGTCTATATAGCTCTTTGTGAAAGGAATAGTCAGTAACACCACCATAATACACTTTACTTAAGTAACCATGACATCATGGATGAAATACAGTCAAAATCAACATCCCCTTCTATGGGCAAATTGCTCTGTTTGCCATAGGGGTTGACTTATATGTAGAAACCTGTGTTTCATAACAGAGTGTCTTTGCATATGTTTTAGAGTTGAGTCTTGCTTCTGTTAATGCAAACAATTTTCCCATCATAATTACTGCTTTTACAGTTTTGCTAAGGACAAGTGGAACTTAGCAAAACATGTTTCTCTTCTTTCATTTCATTTGAGTGCGAGGTCCTAGATGGTTTATATCATGGGTCACGTCCTTGTTTCCAGCTCCCTTTTCTACCATTCTGTTCTTCTCCACTAAATAATGCTCTCTCTGCTCCCTTTGAATCCAAGGAACCTTGGATATTAACAATGATCCTGTTAATGTTTTATTTCATGTTCCAGTTTCATATTGCAGATATTCTGGGGAAAGAGCCACAGAGAAGCGCGAGCTGGAATGCTCTCTCTCTCTGCTGAAGCTTGTTTTAATCACAAGAGTGAGCCAGCACCTAACATTTTGAATATGATGGCTTAGAGCCCATAAATCAAAGGGCTGAAGAGCAGAAGAGACCAACAGCCTTTCTTATGCTGCCCCCTGCCCTCCAGTATATACCTTTGTTTGGGGTTTTTTTGACACTGAGTTACCTGGTGTAGACACAGCCACTGGCACATTCACTGAGCCCTCCTGCCAGGGGTGGTTTCCTTGGAAGTTCTGGAAAGGGCTTTAGTTTGAGTTCTTGGCCTTCTTCTGTCCTTCATCATAATAGGGTAATTAGACCCACAACTCACACTTGTTGGCCAAAGGGAAGGTTAATATAAAGTGTTGATGAGAGTCATGTTTCCCTTGGGACAGAGAAGTGTTCTGAGAGAACTCCTTTTCCTCCAGTCCACTATTTCCATTTATTTCCATTAGTTTGACAAAAAAAGCAGTCCTACCTTGTCAATGCCAAAACACAGTAAATTCAGTGAAGATACAAACTGGTTAAATTAGAAACAAATGCATGGAAACAAATTAATTGGAAAAAAAAAAAAAGGGTTGCTATATTTTTATTGTCTATCATTATTCTAATATTAAAAAAATTAGAAACAATTTTTTCATATGGCCTGTGGAATTGCGGAATTTACTGCCTAGCTAGTGTTTTTGGTGTCTAAATTTATATAGATTAAAAAAAAAGGCAGATTTCTGTATGGATAACTAGTACCTAGAGCTAGCAAGAAAGCAGCAAATTTCAAGCTTCATTCTCTACTTGTTAAAGATACATATGAATTTTAATGTAGTAGAAAATAATCAGATTTTTTTTAATATGAATTTTCTTGCAATTTTTTTTTTCTAATTTGGATTCTACTGAAGACATTTTTTGGAATACATGCAACATGCGCGATCTGGGCAGAGGTTTCTTTGGTTTAAGTATAGCATTCTTTAGAAAGACATCTAATCCAAATGAGGAATGAATATCTCAGCTTTTTCTGATCTTTATTTGTAGAAGGCAAATGCCAAGCTTCATAGAAGTCAGACTGCATTTTAAAATTAATCCTGTTCCAAGGCAATGAATTTTTATTTGAATATATCCAATGAAACCCCCGTTTATGTAGATCTTTGCAACCTGGAAATTCTACCAAAATTAATCCCATTGAAGTTCCAGTAAAATGTAAATCCTAATTCACTTGTGAGGTAGAAAGGAGTTTAAGTTCCAATACAAGAGTTTGTACATCACCAACTTGTCTTTCTTTCTTTTCTTTTAATTTATTTTCATGACTGAATTTAGCTCCATCTTGCTGCACTGATCCTATTTTCCAATGATAAAAACTTGGTCATGAATTTTTGCCTTTATTTTCTGGAGGCTGGAATCATTCTCAGGATATGCCTGAAGCACATGTTCTATATTAAGCCAAATAAAATTAAATATATCCTTAAAATTAAGCTGGTGCTTATTCTTTGCTTAACAAAAATGAATTAACCATGTGTTAACTATTTACTGGGATTGAAGTCTGCTTGCTGAGTTAGAGGCTAGACTTTTTTGATTAGTTTTTAACAGTCCTTTTCATAAAAACACAGATGGAGTATTCAAATGTCCTGATTGCTCACATGTTCTCATGATCTGTAGCCAGGATCTGGTATGGATTTTTTTCAGTTCAGACAGAACAGGACTTCATCTGGAAAGCAGCAGATGGAAGGAAGGGAGGGGATCCAAGTTTTTAATCCTTTTTTTCCATTTATTTTCTGAACAGATGTTGTTGAGATGATCGAGCTACAGAGCCACAAATCCAACCAAAAACTGGGTAAAGAAATATATACAAACATATGTTGATACTTGGTACATGGTTAATCAGGCAGGCTACAGTCATCTACTGCTGACATGAGTGTCTCCCTCACATATAATGGAGATGACAGGATTTTTAGGGCTACTGTAGAAGAAGGATTTATTTTTGTGTGCTGTTTCGATTTCTCATTCAGTCAAGAGAAAGCTAACAACAATAATGAAAAGTACTTTAGTAACATTTAAATGGTTCAGCACAGGACCAGGAAGTTGGTGAACAACAAGCTGAACAGTACACAGGAGAGAATTTTACCAGAATGGTAGAAGGTTATGGCATATTGGCTCAGGTTCACAGACTTCAGTTTGGGGCCATAATCTCACTGACAACTGTCAGGTGTGATACTAAATAAATGGAAAAAATAATTGTAGGCAATAGGAGTTGCTGATGGGTTAGGGAGCAGTATTTTTCTGATTATTAATTTTCATCAAAAAATAAGGCTATTAAATTAGACCTACAGGATATGCTGATCTTACCATAGTGGTCATGATGAAGTAATTCTGATTTTGTCAGTGATATATTCATTAATGTCTCAACATCTATAAAACAAAACTCATGACTTTGATGGCAATTCCTTCAAAGTAAAGTATAAATGAGATGTGTCTCACTTTTACTTTTTTGCAAAACTCACCTGTTAAATTAAATATATGCAAAACTTAGAAAAAGTTACTAATTACAGCTTATTAAAGCTTCTTCTACCTAGTAACTTCCTTGTTGAAATTCAGTAATTATGAACGAAGGGGATCCCAATAGGCACCTGTTTTACACTTGAAAGCTCAGAATTATTGCTCTAAAGTAAAACTTTGTGCTATGTAACATAAGTCAAAAGAGGAATTATACAGCACTATTTCTGTTATCGTGTCTGCGAAGACTAGAAATGGAGTTCAGGTTGGATGGGACAGGTTGTTGTCACTATACAAACAGTTATGACTGCAATATCCATGGCCAAAGGAAACAACATAATATGGAGAATACTTACACTGAATCAATATTTACTCTTTTTCCAAAAAATGCCTCCATGTCCTTAGAATGGAAAGCATTTAACTGAAAAGCATTATACTATATGTATAAAAAGATTATGGCACAGTTTAGGTCATATCTGACTGACTGTTACAGTGCGGATACTGCATCACGATGTATCAGACAATGAGGCCCGTGGAAAAGAAATATATATGGACCAGTTCTTGATAGATGTTTTTCAGAGATGTTTATTTCTCCAGCCGCATGGCCGGGGCTCTGCCGAGGAACTGCGGCAATCACAGGACCCGAGGGTCCTTGCCTGCGCAGGGGAACACAAACCAACCAATGGGAACGAGGCTGAGCAGGGGCAGGGAAACCCCGTGTCTGTCCCCAGGGCCCCTCTCCCAGGGCTCCATGGCAGGGGGGAGGGCCCCAACAACGGACCATATGGAATAAAATGTCCTTATTTTCTTAAGTTATAAACAGACCACTGTAAAAGAAAATAATTAACAGTCTAAATAGAAGATGTAAAAATTTGAGGTTTTTATAAATACAGAAGGAAGAAAATCTAAGGAAACTCACCATGAATACTCAAGAGTCTATAATTCATTAATTTCTTTCCTGAAAAAACGCCGTTAAATCTAACACAGTTAAACATCAGGCATGTCTAGAAAACATTTTTGTGAGGAAGACTATATAGAAACATATAATATTAAAAAACCCTAAGGTCAGAGAAGGCTTCTCATAATACATGGAAATTGTCTGATTCGACATATTTCATGTCTCTCGTCTTTATGGAGTTTGACATTTTACCAAGACTGTGGAGTACCTCATGGATACTCATTAGAAATGTAGGGATTTAAGTCTTGAATACAATAATTAATTTTATAAAACTGTCATAAAGCTACATACATACTATAGCTTTCTTTAGACAAGGTAAAAGACATTGCTTCCATCATGTCATACATGTAATAGTGGACTCAACCAAAACCTGTCTATGTATTTAGCATTTTATAAAGGGGCCCTTACCCTTGTACTGACAAGATGCCAGAAAGAGACAGAAGTAAGAGGGACAGATGAAAACATAAACATTTAATGGAAATTATGGTAACCAGGAAAATAAATTTTAAGTATTTACCTAAATCAAATCTGCAATTTCTGCACTTTAAAAATACATAGCAAAACTCTCTGTAGGGAAATTGGTGAAAAATAAGGGCTCAAGGACAAGGTAAGAATAGAAATTAAGGACAGCCTACAGAAAGTTATTTGGATAAAGAGTTAGGGCCATAACTTTATCAGAATTGAAACACAGACACAGGAAACATTAATTTCACAAGATTGAAAGGGAAGGCTACATGGTAGATGGAAAATAAGGATATAAGGAAATGAATGAAATATGATGCAAAGAATTTTGGCTAAATTCTAAGATCATATAACTTTGTATAGCTGCTAGCAGGTGATCAAAATATCAGAAAAGATAACGAAAGAATTACAGAATAATGGAGGTTTTAAGGGATGTCTGGGAGTCATCTCATTCAATCACTAAGAGGAAAACAAAAAAACCACAGAAAGTATAACAGAGTCCCTGTTGCAAAGAAATGGGGGAAAAAAGAAAAAAGACAACACAATACAAGTGGAATAGATGGACAAGTATGGGATGAGGGAAAGGATAAACATATTGATAGCAATAACGGTGTCAAAAACATTACAATGGGATAAAAGCCAATCCAGAACAGATTTCTGGTTAAGATCTAAACAGTAAGTAATTCAAGTGGAAACAGAACAAGACGGTTCCAATGCAGTTGCAATAAATTGTCTAAATAGTTTCATAATATTCCCAGAAAACATTATGATGTGAATAGAACAAGGTTGGATTCACTTAACAGAAAGATGCTGTTTAATTTAGCATTTATCAAAAGGACAAATCATAAATATTCCAGACAATTTATCAAAGTGTGAAAGTCTGGGTGGTAACAGAATTTTTGTGCTCTAGTTTTGAGGAGGAGAATAAAAGATGAAAAAATATCATAGAACCAAAATAAAATTGCATTTCACTTTTAATTTATCTCCAGTCAAGTACATGTTCACAGGCATTAGGCATTAATCGTATGCTGGTAAACTAAACAGTTCTGGTTGGAAATCTTCCATGGACTTCAGCACCAGTGTTCCCTTCTTTTTAAGATCTGGATTTAATTTTTCATCTGGAATCATAACCACTTGCATTCCTGCTGCCAGGGCTCCTGTGACTCCATGTGGTGAATCTTCAAACACAAGACACTGAGAAACAAAGAGATGAGGGGGGAAAAAAAATATTACTGTTACTATGAACTTCTAATAGATTGTTTTAAAAGAGAGAATGATCCTGAATGAAACTTAGTAGGAAAACTAAATTTCGTTCTTGGCTTAGACACCTCTAATTAGAACAAGAGCAAACCTCTCAGTTTGAACATCTGCATGGTAATTAACCTTTAATTAATTTCAATTCAAAAAACATCAATACACTTACTTAAATCCCAGAAACGGGTTATCCAGATGTTCCTAAGTGCTTTGTTTTATAGGGATGGGTTTAATCACAAGCTTAAAGTAAAATTAAGCAAGTGCCTAAATACCTTTATAAGCAGGCAATTTAACTTTTCCAAACCAACTTACAACCTGCAAAACGGCAAAAGCAGTGCTTTCACTTACAGGTGTGGCATTTCCTCAGTGCACAAGGCGGGGAACACTAAACTACCTAGGTCAACAGTAGGACTTTGGATGAGTGGAGACAGACACCACTCATCAGAAGACTGCTGTCAAAGTCATGCTCTATTTGCTTAATTCTTCCAAATCAATGATGAGAAAGAAAATAAGCAATTGGAAGGTTACATTTAGAGAAGAGACAGTTTAGTCAGGCAGAAGTTCCATGCCTTACAATAGTCACAATCAAAAGATTGCAGTTTGGAAGCAAAGTTGTTAAAAATAATCATACATTATTTGTGTGGATTTTGAAATTTAACATCAGAATATTGAATAATAAACATATAAGATAAATATATAAAAATCATATCATCCAAAATGTTATATATTAAAAGATAATGTTTCTGGAGCTCATTCCCATTCCAGAATTTATATAATGAAGCATCTCTTCCTGCCTCTTCCTGTCTCTGACCTGCAAATTCACTTTGAATTTTTGGTCATGGACAAGCCAAAGCAACTTTTGGCATCCAATGATCTGAAAAATTCCGACCACGGTTTCTAACACTTCAGCAATTCATACTGCATTTATTATCAGTATTATTAGCACTGCTACTACTACTAATGCCAAAATCACTGCCACAAGTAATTTTAGTAATTGAAAACAGATGCTGGGATGGTTAGGGCAATTTTCCTCACATCTACTAATCATGTTCTCTCAGGCACATGGTGTGATTCCTGAGGCTGTCCTGTGCAGGGCAAGGAGTTGAACTTTGATTATCCTTGTGAGTCCTTTCCAACTCAGAATATTCTATGATTCTATCAACATAAAACAGCATACTGCACCTTTTAGGTTCTCAAACACACAATTATTTCACTGCAGAACATAAAGGATGCACAGTGTTTGTTCTGGCTGTGGTCTAAGGGAACCCAGATGCAACTTGCAAAAACTCTATTACATTCAAAGAAAACATTTTTGCAAGATTTATTAAATTTCTGCCCTATATATACCCATCTATCAGAGACTGTGGAAGGGGAAAAATAAAAGAACCCTCTCCTGATTTCCTTTCTTTTTAAAATATTGATTCTTGCCTTTCAACATGTCAGCGACAACTTGGAGTCTGTCAAGTGAAAAGTAAAAGGTACTTTCTACCTTGCATGTAATAAAGTAAAATTTAATTAATGATTTGTAGTGAGCCAAAGGAATCACATCAATGTCTTTTGTGCTCATTTCCTTCATACAGTTACTGCATTCCATTTTGAACAATGTGATACTTTCAAATGTTGATACTATCTACAAATATGTAACCAGCTGATCCTGGAAAGCTTGGTATGATTGCTATTAGAATGGAAGCATGGCTCTGCCTATAGGTTTTGTTCTTAACAATAGCTTAGTTCATGACATTAAGCACTCTGAGGACAATAAATGAAACTCTGACAGGCTTTGCTTTTTGAAGAATAAGCTTAAATGTTGCAGAGAAGAGCATTGTCAAGGCCTTTCAGAAACCTTTTCTGATCCAGCTCATACGAAAGAATGTACTTCATTGCTCTGCCTTGAAAGACCTAATTGACTTCCATGATGTCACTAATCTTACTGTATGAGAAGAGCTGATGATTATGGAAGGCAATATGCATAATGAGAAGCTTAACTAATTCCCTGGAACTAGACACAATTAAAACTCTTAATTATCAAAGAAACCAGGCAAATGACCCATAATTACAGTGTCTTGCGTGTTACAGGAAATAAGTGTACTAGGTCTTCCTTAAGTCTTCCTTTCTACGGAAACTTATTGTCAACAGCACAGTCACATTTTTAATTGATGACAGCAGGTTTACAGAGGTTCACACACAAAATGGATTTATTAATAAATAAAAATGTTATAAACTCTTCACTGTCCTGGACCACCCACACACTAAATTTAGAGATATGAAAGCAGCCAAGTTCTTTCCCATTTTGCGTAAGTATTGCAACATCAACATCACTCCAACTGAGAGACAGATGAGATTTATACAGACTGAGATTTATACAGCTGAGATTCTAGCTGCTTCTCTGCACTATTTCTAAAACTTGTGTCACTGATCAATACTACTGCTATGAGATCTCTCAAAAGGTCATGCTAATATAGGACAGTTCTCACTTTGGAATGAACTAAATGCTTAAAAAAGTAAAGTAGGAAAGTATATTAATTTATATTTCACTCTATGAATCTAGAAAAAGAAAAATTAATCACTTAACCAGAGGAAGAAATAATACCACTGCAGCACCTTATTACCTTATCTTCCTACATGAAATGTAAGAATATAAGAAAAGAGTGTTAGTTAGGCTCTTGGTATGTACAGCAAGCCCTCTCTAACCTACATACTGCAAAAGTCTGGATGGAATAATTATGTGACTACCAGGGATATCCATAAATGTTATTGCTATTAGTGATAACTAAGAAGCCTAGAAGGATAAAAGATTAAAATCAGTTTTGAAACTAAGATTTTGGAAAAGCTGTGAAGGTAATAGATATGCATAGGGAGTGCTTATCAAACAAGCATCCTTGACCACATACGACATTACTATATTGGCTCTAAAAAGACTGAAGGATGAGACTAAAGATGCCATGATTTATACACACAGAATTATCTGCAAATTTAACACTACCATCTATTGTTCTGTAAAGAAAGAATGAAAAGAAAGTTTTCATCATCTGTCCTCAAATGACACAGAAACATTTGGTATCAGAATGTGACACGTTATGTTTTGGACTTCTTATGGATAGCATCTTATACTCTGTAACTTCTTTATTTTTAATTGATGTTTTCCCCCTTCATAATCAAATCAACTGGTCAAAAGCATGATGGGTTATTTGTAAAATTTGCACTGTAGAAATATTTGGTACCCTTACACATTAATTTATGTATATATGCCCAACACAGTCTTCTGTAAGTGTTTAAGGACTAATTCAAATTTCATCATATCTCTAAAATAGCCCCAAAACAGGCTGCAGGAAGAAATTCACCAAGTACAGCCAGGTCACATGGATATCAAAATGACACTGTTGATTTCTGTAAACCAGCTCAGGCCTTTCATTTCTACATATAGCTTGCTGACTGTTCATTGTCAGAAGTATTTTTACTTTTTTCTTTGTGAAAAATTAGCCCATACTATATGGTTAAAATTCAAAACTAAGTAGTATCTAAGAAATAAATTATCAGTCTGAAAGATATTACTACTGAAATCATGGTTTGTGTTTTGTTCAACAACTTTTATAATTTTTCCTTGCTCAATTTTCTTTAGATTTTCAAAATAGTTCCAGTACTAACCAACTCTGTTAGTCATGTGAGTGACCCAGAAATTTTCAAGAACCATAATATAATTCAGAATACAACACAGACCTATCCATATCCCACACAAAATACTGAGATGCTGAAAAGGTGCTGTTTGTCATTTATGGGAGGTGGTGGAAATTCACAAAAAGAGAGAGGAAACAACAATTTTAACATGTCATAACACAGATGCTGGACTACTTTATAGCTCAACTTATGTTTTCTTTTTTCTTATGTTTTTATATTCCGAGTACCTGGGAACAAGGGGAAAATGTATTTCTGGGTGACCCATTTACCATCAGAATTACTTAAACATTATTGAATAAATCCATTTTAAGCAGCTGCAATATTTGCAATTTTGGTCTTCTACTGTGTTAATTCTCTGATGAATTAATGAAAAACAGTAATGAAATAACGCGATTAATGTTTCTCTCCTAATCTTTGGACTTACACTCCTTCCAGAAATAGTTGGGAAAAATCCCAATAGTGAATACAATAATGAATTACATTTCATTTTATTTTAAGGACATGTGCCAATTTGACCAGCCAGGGATAACAGAATCATATTAAATATGCTGTTAAGAAAGTAATGCAGCTTACAGCCCTACAACTTAGTTCCATTAAGGAAAATGAGGAGTAAGCCAAGATGTTTTTAAATGCTATAAAAAATGAATAAACAAGCTGGAAACTTAAAATCAAACTAATTAAGCACCAGAGTATTCAGAATACTAACTACAGCCACCATTCTTTATGAGTCAATGATTCATATTAAGAACTGTTTGGAAATTACATGCACATATGCTTTTTAATTCAGATTTTTACTAACTCACTACTAGTATGTTGCAGACCAATATAAGAATCAAATTATTTACCATAAAACAAAAAACATAATAGCATAATTTCAAAAAAGAAAAAAGAAAAAAAAAAAAAAAAAGGAAATGTGTTACATCTGCACATAATTAGATCACTCTGTTTCTAGCTCTTGCATAAATGCCACTTTACATTTCAGCCCACACCAGCAGTTCCTCTCTCACAAACCAGTTCACAGAATGTCATCTCAAGGAAGACCAGAAGGAATAAAATAGGGAAGAAGGAGGAGAAATTTCATATTTCTTGCTTGTTTTCAAGACTTGATCAAATGAAAGAAAGTGTTTCTGTGAGTGACAGTCAGTCCCAGACACAGCAGCTCTGTGAGGCAGGGAGAAGGTCACATTTACATGCGGGGTTACTCTGATCATTCCGGATGGCTGGAGCACTCTTTTCACAGAGCTCTGTGTGTTTAGAGGACAGCACACTGGAAACTCTGTATGCTAACTTGTATTACAGGCCTCAAGAAATTCCCAGGCATTTCGGAAACAGTGTCTGATTATCCCAGCAGCAGAAATCTAACTCAATCAACTGCAGCTTGGATTAGCTATAGAAGGGTATTGTTCTTTTATGGAGAACACAAGGCAAATACTCAAGATGTTCTCTACTGAGGCTACTCATATTGCATAACATGCTGGAGTTTTATGTCACTTATCTCTAAAAGTGGCCAAAAAAAGTAATTCTGTACAATGAAATAGTTAATTTGTGCTGCCTTCCTTTCCACAGAGAACTGTCTTTACCAAACCCACTGACTTCCTTGACATGTAATGCTCAACACATTCAAACTAAGCACCTTGCACACAGAGCTCAGAACTCTAGGACAAAATACACTAAGAGGGGTCCCTGGAGCCCATTTGGAAACACCCTATCCAACACATGTCCAGCCTAAGCAGGCTGCTCAGGTCCTTGGCCAGGTGAGCTTTGAGCATTTTCAAGTATGAAGATTCCACAGAATCCTCCTGGATACCTGTTCCCATATGGCGAAGCCATACCTAGGGTGAAAATGGTTTTCCAAGAATCTAGGAGTTTCTTGTGTTCCAGCTTGTCCCTGTTGCCTACTGCATGATCACTTTGCACCTTGGAGAAGAGGCTGGGCCCATCTCATGAGCAAACACATCAGAGATACAAACCAGGTACACCCAAAGGAGGAACTGTTTTGATGCATCCAAATTCTAAGCCTCAAACTGAAACTGGAAGTAGGCACCAAAAGTATTTCCTAAATAAAAGCAATGAACTTTATACCACAGGGAATGTGGACAAACCCACAGGTCCAGGCTGCCAGAGCAGGTACCCTTCCTGTTTGTTTTGTGTAACTGGACACCATCACTTGCCTACAACTGCCTCAGCAGGTGCTGCAGAAGGCACTTGATTCTCATGGAGCAAGATAATTTTTTAAAAATCTATTTTGGCAATAGTTTACTTTTGTTCTATAATGTCTTCTTGACCAGTGTTATTTTCCCACACAGGAAGACCAGCCTGCATGGTGAAATTTACATGAAATTGATCTAAACATTATTTAATTATTGTATAATATTTGACGGAAGTGTCAATAACAGCCCACATATTGCTTCAGACATACAGTAATTTCCTAATTTCTTCAATAAAGAGAAAAAGGGTGAGAAGAGGCATTAACCTTTAAAGAGGTTTTCATTGGGAGTGCAAAAGCATTATGGAAAAGGTCATTTTTTTCTATTCAGGACAAGCTTCTCATTGAACTGTACACAAGAGTGTCACCAGTCTGGAGTGACTTGGTGAGATATAGCTGTGTTACACTTTAACTCTTCATGATCAGGAAGAAAAGAGCCTTTCATTCAAAATTCAAAGCTGAAAGTTATTATAGAGAATATTTAAGATTATTAGCATAAAACTCCAAGCACAAAGCCAGAAAATACCACCTTTAAATAAAACAAAACACTAACATAATTGTAATAATTATTTTCTTAATATTTCAACTACAGAAAAAAATACATTAAAAATGGCAATTCGCTCTTCTCAACATAGATTTCAGAGGAAAGTGGAGAAGAATGTACAAAACTAAGTTGGAAAAAATATTAACTCCTAAAGTTAAGAGGAATATAAATGCTCCTGTTGGACAGTATTTGAATCATATGGGTTCATCCCTTCAACTTACCATCTTATACCTGGCATACTTAAAGCTGATTGTATGTGTAAAACCACGAAATGGCTGTGCAAGGATTTATGAACGTGCTCTTTCAACAGTAGCCCACCTGTGGGCATTGGGTTATGGTTAGGAATGTCATAATTCCATAATTTATTTTTGCAACAGCAATCTAAAAATACCACATCTGAAATGAAACGCCTCATTACATCAATAATGAGATCTATTTAAGTAACTGTCCTCGTGATTTCAAAAGATGATTTCTCAGCCTTTTAATTTGCAAAGCTGCTTTGACTGTGCAAGCAAATGGAGCTCAGAACTCAAAATTTCTTACATAATTTTCTTTACCTGAGAAATTATTTCTGCGTGCTAAATACACTATTTCTAAAGAATCTGAACTCTACCACCAAAAGTAAAAGAATTAATAATAAAACCCATATTTCTACATAAACTATGTATGATATGCCCTTTTTGAACTATTTATCATGAGAAATAATTAATTCAATGGAACCACTCTCCTAACCCTGAAAGGATTAACTAAGTGCATGGCAAGTTCTACTAAATCAATACAATTATTATTGGTAAAAGCAAATTTTTTAATAAGAATGTATTACGTATTAAGAGGAAAGTTTTAAAAAAAAGTCATAATTATTTTTTTAAGATTTCAGTAGAGAAGTCATGTTTTCCATATTAATCTCTAGATTGTTTTTATCAGCTTCCTTTGTTTATTTTGGGGAAGCAATAGTTACCTAGGTACTTCAAGCTATGAAAAATGCAGAGAAGGAAAGCCAGTTAATATCAAACAGTTTTATGTGAATCAATCATTAAAACAGACTCAAGAAAATTTCTTTCCACTGTAAACTCCAAGCCCAAATATTTCTGTAAATAAGAAAATTAATATTAATATTAATTAATATACACTTAAAATGAATTCCCATGTAGAAAGTTATTTAAGTCTTAATCTCAATACATTTCAACATGCTTTTGTCAAAATTCCTCTAATATGATCTAGCTATTTTAAATACTGCATAGAAGCACTTTTTTAAATGCATTGATGACACACAGTTATCAAGCTGTGCCTATTTTTCTATTAGACCAACTCTACCAGATAAGAGAATGCTAACAGTAACTTCGACCAAGTGTTTCCAGTTCTTATTTTGACTCAGGAATGGTTACAGGAAGAGTAACAAGTCATTTTCCATGAAAGGAATAAGGGACACAAAATGTAGATGAATGCATCAGAGTAAACAATGAACAAAATTAGAAAAACATGCTTATTTAACTCTGTGTATGTATGCATGTGGATCAATACACGGTGTATATATGGTCTCCATACAGATAGTTTCTCTCTCTGTGCCTTAAGTCTTATTCAATTTAAGATATATATTAGATCAGTAACTAACACAGCCATGATACTCACTTAACATGAACATTAGTTTGGGAATACCAGCCATGGTATTAGCGACTAGTTACTATGCTTGTCACACAACTTCTGCCATGAGTAACTTCTTTTGGATACTCAGTTCTTCAAAGAAGCAAGTTTATCAGTATCTGGATTCTCATCAGCTTTTCTTAATATCATTTTTATTTAAAACCTCCTCCCATTTTGTATATTTCAATCACAAATAATGTTCAGATTCAACAGGGTATAAAGCTGACAGATGGCAGACTAATTCAAAAGGAAAACTACCATGTATTTGCCTGTAAAACAACCTCTCATGCGCAAAGTTCTCAAAACACTTTATCAGGCCATATGCTTAAGTGAAAACTACTTGTTCATCCAGCACAATAATGATTTTATATTAAAACTAAGAATCACCACTTCGTGAATCTGCTGATCTGAAGCATCATGCATTTGCTGACCTTCAACAGTTTGAGTGAGTCTTTAGAAAAGGGATGCAGGCTGATTTCCCATTTAAACTGTGTCCACTTCTCTGAGACTATTGGAATTGCTACTCTAAAGCCTGCTGCCACATTATTTTGCTAGGTAATTATTAATTACTTATTGCTATGTAATGGCACACAATATACATATATACACAGAAAATATGCAAATGATATATAAGTATTGTATGGACTCAGAATCACATGATTCCAGGATGGCTGGAATGGTGTTAATAATGCCAAGGTTGTGGGTTTGATCCCTGTATGGGCCATTCATTTAAGAGTTGGACTCATGCTCCTTGTGGGTCCCTTCCAACTCAGAATATTCTGTGATTCTGTGATTCCATGACTGAGACTGGAAGCAACCTCTGAAGGTCACCTGGGCCAACTCCCTGCTCAAGCAGGGACACCTACAGCCCAGGACAAGATCCAGACAGTGTTTGACTATCTCCAAAGAGCGAGACTCCACTACCTCTCTGGGTAACCTGCAACAGTGCTCGGTCACCCTAATGGTGAAAAAGTGTTTCCTGATGCTCAGAGGGAACCTCCTGTCTTTCAGTTTGTGTCCATTGCCTCTGGTTCTGTCATTGGGCACCACTAAAAAATGCCTGGCTCTTTGCATTCTCCCTTCAGGCATTTACTTACATTAATGTTTCCCTGAGCCTTCTCCAAGCTAAACAGTCCCAGCCCACTTTGCCTTTCCTCAAATGCAGTATGCTGAAGTCCCTTAATTATCTTGGTGTCCCTTTGCTGGACTCCCTCCAGTAGCTCAATATGTCTCGTACTGGGAAGTGCAGAACTGCACCCAGTATTTTGCAGGTATGGCCTCACCAGTGCTGAGTAGAGGGGCAGGATCAATTCCCTCAATCTGCTGGCAACAGTCCTCCTCATCAGCCACCTTAGCTTGCAACGGCACATTGCTGGCTCATGGTCAACTCAGTGTCCACCAGCCATTGTAATTACCTTTTCTTCTGACCATAGGAAATCAATTGGGTTTTCTTTCCTGTTCGGAAGTGTGCAGCTAGACTCACTGGTGCAGAGACAGATGGCATTGTAATGGAACTCCTAAATTTAAAGGTCTGAATGACAAATGTGCAAAAAATATAGACAAAACTTATTGCTAAGTGACCATTACAAAACCTATGATGAGAATATAAAGCACTCCATTAGGAAGTGTCTCAGTCACCCCAATACTGATATAAACACATTTGTTCACAGTTAAGTCAAAGACAAATTGCCCTCTCTACAAATGCCTGCAGTCAAATTACACAGAAGCACCTGAATGACAGTTAATGTGCTTATAACACACATTTGTTTGGGAAAAACATCCAAGTTGTCTCTGCCTAAGCACAGTCCACCCTTCTTTTCTTCTATTTAAAACAAATTATGTGTATTTATATATTAGTTAGACTACCATGGCATACTGAAAAAGAGTGATTTTACATTGCTCTAACCATCACGACACATGACCTGAAAGAAAGCACTTATAATACTGAAATACAATCAGTTCAGAAATAGATGCCAAGATATTGCCAAGAATCTGGATAAATTGACAAGCAGCTGAGTGCTACAAGCAGCATTTTACTGATAACTTGGAAGCTTCAGCACCCAGACATTATATAAGTATTCCCTAGGGAAACCAGACTGCAGCAGGTGCGTCAAGGTGACAAAGTATCACTGCCACACAGTCCACTCACTGAATTATATATTCTGGCTACCAGGTAAAATATTCTGTGACTACAAAAATAAAAGAGGACAGGCTGCCTGTTGGATGAACAAGCAAAAGAGAATCTCAAACTTTGTGATTCAACACACAGGAAATGGCTCAGGTGATTTTTTTTTCTCTTCTTGTTTTTGTTTTTTTAGACGTTGTAGTGTTTTCTGTTATATTTCAAGTCTTTACTAATTGATTCCAGCTGCTTCTAGTGAGTTACAGATAAGATTCATTACTGAATAGAGAAAATTGATAAATCAAATAGCAAATATGTCTAAAGACTGAGGACTCAAAATCTCATCTACACATAAAGACTGACTTCAGGATTTATGTTCTGGATCTGAAGATCTTTAAGGTGTGGCTAAAAGCACCTGTTTCATAGTCTTCAAAGGCTTGTAAGTTCTAGTCTTAGCAAGCAGAAAAGTGTGAGAAAAGACACTAAACATTTATTTTTTCCACTGAGCCTGCATCTGCAGAAAAAACACTTCAATACTTTTAAAGCCATAAAGAACAGTCTCCTCATTGACAAGAAAAGTCAGAATTTAACAGGTAGTTCTACTGGATATCAAGATGATGGACTAAAACTGGAAAGAGACAATTATTCTGTCTAGAAATACTGTTACTATATGCTCAACTAGGTCACGTTTAGTTACCAAAAGAACCAAAAAGAAGAAAATCTTACAAAATCAAGTGACAATTGTCCTTTTGAGCTAGTTCACATAGATACCCAGTATCTTGCACCTTGATGAAAAGCAAAGATGCTGCTCATGACACTCAAAATGCTTTTCTCAATCAGATGTTCCTGTGCTTAGCAGTGGTAGTGCTGCAGGCTTCCAGCAAAGGTTCTCTTCATGTTTTCCTACTTCCCTTACAAACTAAACTCCCTACTTTAGTTGTCTTCCTAAATACCTTCCTTGAAGAAAAGGAACACAGTTCAGGTAGGCTGATGTTAATTAACAAGAATCTTTCCTTCCAAATATTCTGTGGTTATGAAACATCATATTACTACAAAGTCCAAAGAGCACGTATGGAACATAAGCATTTAAAATTGCCAAGTTTCTACAGAGAGGGATCTGTACATTTTCATATACAGAAATACATACATATATGCACACACATTAGTTTATGTGACAGAACTGTACAGAGGAAGAAGAACGGCAGGAACAGCAAGGGCAGGTGGGGGACCCTGAAACACCCTGGCCAGCTGCTCCCAGACACATCACAGCAGTCATCAGCCTACCAAAAGCTCATTGCTGTGCTGCATGATGGGGAAGGATGAGCCCAGGAGCCCTCTGAGGTTCTGGCCCAGCCACTGCTGGTGCCACAAGGCCAGACCCACACAGACATGCCAACAGGAGAGGCTCCATGGGTCAGGGCAGTCTGTGGTAATGTGAGACAGAAGGGGCTGATGGGGTGTGAGTAGGGGCCATCTGTTCTTGGCCATTCCTGCATCAGTCTGTGTAGTCTGTCCTGTCTCCTCTAATTAAACACCATTTATGATGGTTTTCCTGGGCAAGGGCTTACTATTGTGCACACACATGTGCATGGAGGTCCCAGTGTCAGTCCTGCCATGCAACCAGGAGTTCCATGTGCCAACAGTGCAGCACCTCCAGTGAGGATGGGTGTGCAAGTGAGGGTGTGAGGGCTAGCAAAGAGAATGCTGGAGTAGCTGGCAAGTAGGTGACGTGTCCTGGAAGTCCGGCATGACCCTATAGGCAAGAGCACAGTCAGTCCTGGCTCTTAGAGGGACAGGGTAGGCACAGGGCAGCTTTGGCCAGCTGCTGTAAAGATTGTGGCATCTCGGGCTTTCCAAGAGATCTGTCTGTATGTGCACAGCAGAGACTCTGTGGAATGACAGAAGCACAAGACTGGGATCCAGGGACAGTAGAGTACCTAAATCCAGCTGCTGCAAGGATTCATAACACAGGGTGAATATAGGGTACATTTGTCTCATATATTTATGCATGAAAGTGACATAACAGATGATCGCTTCAAGATCATAGGTACAGGTTGGAAAAGACATATTTAAATTCTCTAAAATTCCTAGGCTTATTCACAGCTGCAAAAGTTAATGGAAGGTGTCTGCACCATGAACATGTGTACTTATTGAAAAATTACAGCATTTTAAACATTTGCCAATTAAGGTGATTTTGTTTTATGTTTTCCACTCCAAAAAAGCGAACAAACAAAACCCACAAAAAAAAGCCAAAAGAACAAACTGTGTGGAACACTCATAGACAAAGGCTTTGCAAATAAAATGAGAGCCATGGTCAACTGAAACAATACTGAGCCCTTTGTTGTGTTTATAAAAAGAAATGCAAAAAGATGGTTGGGTTGTTTGGTTTTGTCAGGCAACACAAGCTTTTAATATCTCTAGTCATTCAGACCTTCGACTAAGATTTATTAACCTGTCAAACAAAAGCAATTTTACAACATATCCAACTGCAGTTCATTTCAGAACATTTATTGCTCTGTAAACAGAAAATCCAGATTCTCCTTAAACAATCTATTCCTTTTCTTCCTCTTGAAGCAAGAAGGAAGGCATGGTAGTAAGAGAAATTCTAAGTAAAAAATAAAGAAGGATTTATAAACTTATTTGCACAAACATATAGAAAGCATAAAGTTAGAAATTAAAATGGACTTTTACGGTGACTACCTCAACTGAAAAAAACATCACCCACCATTGGGCAATATGGATAAGAGGGGAAGGGGAAACAGAATAGGGGCACAGCTCCATGTTTACTTTGCATATTTTCTGCTATGCAGCTCAGCTCAATGCCTCTGAGAGGTTTAGAAAGGAGGGGGTTTATTAGGAGACTGAAACAGAAGGAGCATGATACCTACCTGGAACACGATCAGGTCATCCAGTCTCCCTTTACAGAGAGAAACATGTGATGCTAGGGAATGGGTTACTGCTTCTTGGGGATAGAGCCTCGTCTGACAGCCTGACAAAGGGGAGGCAGCCACAGCTCCGTGCCCCCAGTACAAACAGTAGCAAGGCTGAGCATGTATCTCCCAGCAGGCACTAGCACACAAACACACACGTAAATAAATAAATAAATAAATATACACAACTCTAGACACACAGATCAATGCAGTTATACTCAGCACTCCCAAGGACCCACAGGGTCATTCAGCTGCCTCTTCTCTAGTGCTCATACGCTTGCACTCAGCCTGGCCACTGGCCCTGCAGATGCCTGGGCTGGACCCCCTGTCACCTGCAGTCCCAGGCTGGGGGCTAGTACCTCATTTTGCCCAGTTGCCAGCACCCAGATCTGTGTTTGCTCCAGCCACTGGCACCTTGGACACATGGGCCTCTGCCCGGGTCTGGTTTCAATTGCTGGCCACACACATACAGACCACAGACAAGATGCCCTTCAGCCAGGAAGATTTAGAAGTGGAATTTGCTAACACAGGACACACCACACTGGTAAGGAGTTGTGCATGGCCAGACAAATGTGTTACCTATTTACACATCCAATGGTTTTTATCCCCTTATCCCTCTATTTCCCTGTAATAAATCCTGATCACACCCCAAATTTTCTTCCTCTGCATCCCATACTGAGTGCCACACCCTAGGCAGCATCTCCCCTCAGTCTAAAAAGGATTGATCCAGCATTGATTCACCTTGATAGGACTTCTGGGACAGCAGTGGGAGGGCCCAAACAGGCTGTCCCTCTCTGGGGGAGTCCTTAATCTGGGCTCCTGTCTGCCTTTGGGACTCTGCTGCCCTGGCCATATGGAGATGGTCACCTGATAGGATGACGACTTCAGTGACAGGTGTGGGAACTGTTTGGGAAGGTGTGATTTGGGATCCCCCACCTGCTGTCACCTCTCTCAGCTCTTTTGTGGGTCTGAAACAAGCTTTTAACACAAACCCCAACATCTACATCTGGTAGCAGATCTTCCTTAGGATCTTTCCAATTCTATGCAAGTTTATGCATCACATGCTGCTTGATTGCTAACATGCAAGATCAGGAATCCAAGTAGTTTCTTTTACAAGCCTTTATAACCGGGGCCTGACATGCCATACACTACGCTAAATATAGAAATCAATAGAAGAAAAAGTGATACTCAAATCAGACATCCTATTTTTCCTTTCTTCTCAATGCTGCTATTATTCCAAGGTTCAGTTTGATCCTAAAGCAATACACCACAGCATGTCACAAGCATTATTATGTCTTTATACTGCCGAGTAACTGAAATCCTTTTATTAAAATACAGCATTCTGTGATGGATTTCTTCATCCTTGGACTGACATTGAGCCTGAAGCTCTTACTAGTAATCACTTTACAGAAAGCCAGATCACATACTCAACTCAGACAGAGAAGCTAAGGACTCAATTCACAGATTTTTAAAAATGGTGTGAAAGCTGGTGAGACTGAATTGTTCTAGCAAAGAATAGACATATTTCAAAATTTCTGAGAAAAACTACACTGAACACCTTTTCTAAGTATTCAACTTATGGAACATTTTATTCACCATTCATTAGCACCGTATTATTTAAACAAAATCAGAGAAACAAGAAAGTTACTCGACTAAATATTAATCATCTTAAAGAAAATTAAGGCTGTCATTTACTAATATCAGGTGTAAAGAGGAGCTGTAAATATGAAGATATCACTAAGTCTTCCACCAGCCTACTCAAAGTCAACAATCATCTTTCAAGCATACTTGCTCTTCAACTGATTGCTAAGGGGATAACAAAAAAAAAATCAAATTACAGGAGAAAGGGACAGTAATAAATTGTCCAAACATTTTAGAGTTACTAGCTAATGCAATACTAGAAGATGCAACTGACATCAGTGTTTCTAAAGAAAACTTCTTTACTTTGAGAGACATGCCAAAGTGCACATTTGCAGCTGACTCCTCTTTCCACTATCTTCGTGAGATTTTATATTTAGACATGTAGCATCCTAAATGTTTGAAGAGTTTTTGCTGTAATGTTAGCCCTGTCACATCATCTACCAATCCTCTTGAGACAGAATGCTTAGCCTCAAAAAAGTAAATGCTTTTACTATTTCAGTACATACATCATTAACGTATAGACTATTTCCTCACTTTTCATCTACACTCCCTAAAAAATGCTTGAGAAAGCCATAAGGACAAATGGGCTACTGCACACTATTAACTCTTTATAATTTATAATGAAGGTATATAGATTACTTAGTGCAGTTACAAATTCAAGTTTTCATTTTCACCTTCAAGGCCCTATATTATCTTACCCACAATTACTTATGTCTTGCTTTTATTTCCTTCTACTCCCTAGGCATCTTCTATCCTTTCACTTAATTGCATTCTTTATCTCTTTCTCCCACTTTCAGCTGTATGTCTTATATCACGCTGACCTCTGTGCCTTGTACAATCTTCATGCCTACATTCTTCATCCTTCTCCAGCAGTATATTTAAAAATACACTCTTTCAGGAATCATTGGTACATGCTCTTCTTCCTCCCTTTCTTATTGCTTGGCTAATAACTAAAATTTGTCTTGCTTAAATCACTTTTGATCCTTATTGGACCAGGGCAGCAGAGAACACAGCTGAAATCAGAGATGTCTGATTTACTTCTTATTTCTATCAGGAACGACCTCTGTTAACTTTTTAACTCTGAGGAGAACTGAGGGACAATACTTGCTTGCCATCTAAAATAAAGAATTGGAATCTTGATCACTAAAAAAGCCACAATGTTCATTAAACAAATGCCAATCAGTGTATGTGTATAGTGGTTAGTTTCTAGAAGCTACATCTGTACTTCTTAAATGTTTACATATATTTCACAGTGCTCCAACAGTTGTCCAGAGTGGGCTCCATGCCTGTGATCCAGCACACATGAATATGATGCTTTTTATCCACTCATGGTTTAATGTGTACTTAAATGTAAATATGATGACCACACTGAGCAGCACACAAACATCAGGAAACCAGGGAAACATTCCCAGATGCAGTAATGGTCACATATGGTAGAGTCATAGCATTATTCCTGACTTCTAGAACACATGACTACAGGAATTCCACCTTCGTAAACTTCAAACACCTACTCTACACAATATAACTCTTCATGGAATTATCATATGACCATTTTACTAGTTATTACTATAATTGCAAAAATAATATCTTCAGAGGAACATCTTAAAAAAACTGCAAACTTATTTGCTGAAATTTAAGGAAAAAAAATCTTCTCAATGAAAATTTTTGGCCTGGAAATTTAAAAACTCACAACAGATATCAGTCTTCCAATGATATATCATAGCTAATCTAAAGACTGCAAATGCATTCTACTTTAGATACATGATCATTCTTTGAAAAAATCAAAGGTTTTGTTTTAATTTGCTTGGGTAACTGCATTATTGAGAGTGAAAAGCAGTAAGATAAGTTACATGCTATTATACTTTTTGCACCCATGGCACTTTTTTGAATCAGTAATATTTTGAGTCTGTAATAGTTTTGAAGTTGAGGACAACAGGCAACCTCTAATGTCTCCAGTCTGAGCTACAAGATGCAATAATATGTTCTGGAGACAAACTGAATACATCACTGTGACCAGGTGTCTGTTCAGGAGAAAGAGGACAATTTTCTTATGGAGGAAAACATGTTCTGTAACAGAAGATATTTTCAGCAATGGATGAAATTGCATCAACTAGTCTTTACTAGTCAGCAAAACCTTGAGGCTTTGAAGCAACTAACCTATGAAGTGAAGGAGTTACTAACATCAAAAGCCATTTCCATTACCACGCCACTATCTTAGAAAATAGTTGCAGTTGCATTTTAAAATAATTCTGGTGCTATTCAGGGAAGTATTGACTAGTAATCCTTATCTCTATACTTGGTAAAACCTGCTGATAACACAAAGTTTTGTAGGTCATCTGGGATAACATCTGTAAGAACTTTGGAGTGATAGTCTATTGGGCAGTCAAGTGTCAAATGAAATAAAATGGTCAAGAAATGTGGCAGGACGCATTTTCTAACGTTTGCTTTATGTATTGGACATCACTGTAAACAGCTCAGTGAAAATTCAGAACTTGGGTGATCAGCTCAGTGAAAATTTAGATCTTGGGTGATATTATTTATATTCAGAGATATATATAAAATAGTCTCATCTGGAATGCTCCATGTACTAGATCTCACAGACATTATTCTATGTTAAAATGTTTTTGATAGGAAGGGTTTGAAGAAATGCAATCAGAATGATTATGAGGAGAAAAAAACCAAACAACCAACCATATCACTGCCCTCATCCCCACAAAAAAACCCAAACACAACCCTTTCAGATGGTGAGGTTTTGAACAGACTCTAAAGGGCTTTATTTAGGGAGCAAAAAATAAAAAGGGATGTGACAAGCAGCATTTACAATACTGAGTGGCAGATCAATTACTTCTTATCTTTCTCACTCATAACATATAAAAAGCTGACATTGGAACATATGCAACATATACAGAATTCATTGTCCCAGGCACACATCAGTGTCAAGAAAAAACACAGATCCTGTGAATGGGTTACTATAGCCTGTTTTTACATCTGTTTTTGTTAAAAAACAACTTGATATGGGAGCAACAGAATTTAAGTAGATAAATTAACCCCCTCTAGCTAAAAGGTGATTATTAAACTGTGATTATTAGCTATCATCAGAGATGGTGCCAAATAAGCTGGACACTGAATTTGAGCATGAACAGCAATTCCTATATTCAGTAGCATTTAGACAAAAATGAAAAGCTTTTCTTTAATGGAATAGGAGGGTAGCATTTCTGCTACTGCTTGGAATTGTATTCTACTTTAAATCAGAATCACTTCAGTCTTACTCAAGTTTAACTTGAACCGTTTCCTTCTTGGCTTTGAATTATGCTATTATTCTAAGATTAAAAGATGCTGAAATGGAAATGTTAGGCACCCTTTTTTAGCAGACATGTCTTCATGTCTTCAGTTCTTTTTATACTACAAGGTCTTTTATCTTTATAACACCTATCACAACAATAATTTAGAAAAAATCTCCAATACTGCTTCATGGAGTACACTTTGTAATCACCTTCTAAGTGCACTTATTTTGTGATGCAGCAATCAGTCTGAGCAAAAAGCTTTGCCCTGTTTAGACTATAAATAATTTAGCAGTGTTAATTGATGGTTCTATATGTAGGTTTTCTGCAACCATGCCAAAAAGACAGACTCTTACAAATTCTTTATCACACAACAGAGTAAGAACCCTATCATGTAATACCAGCTCTCTGAATATTACCTACAACCACATCTCCACAAAGAACAAGTAATTTAAACAAACAGCAAAAAAATAAACTCGCCATTCCCTACCCTTAGTGCATTAAAACAACGCATAGCTGACAATATGACAATAATTTACAAAGAAGCAACCAAAAATATTGCCAACAATGCAATTCCTTCTTTCAGTCTTCATTCTTTGTCCTGAAACTGTTGAAAACCATTGTTACAACAAGCTCTGGGTGATTACAAAGGTAACTCCAGATACAGAGAGGATCAGTGCACTAGATCTTATTGAAAGAGGATTTATTCATGCTTGCTATAACTCAAAAGACATTAAAAACATTTTTTGTGAAAATTCTTGTTAATTAAAATCTAATTATTCAATGACTGCTGTTTGGCATCTCTAAGAAAACGCTCTAGGTCTTGAAAGAAAGAAAAGATAATTCAGTGAGCAAGTTATCATAAAACAAGGATTTCCCCCCTCTTTTTTACTACTTACCATGCATAATTAATATGTGATAATACCCATAATGAGTTCCCTAAAACAATTAGCAACGCATCTCCAGTGACCTGCTAATCTGAATATAATGCTTTTTGAATTTGGAGGTGTACCAGTCTCTTTGTGCTTACACACTCACCTCACGTAGAAGCATAGAAGGCTGCAGAGCATAATTTATTATTCTGCATCACATTTCATCAAGTTCCTTAGCAGCTACTTGATACATTATCAAGACAAATGCAAGGAAAAAAAATGTGTTCCTACCTCTCCACCCCCCAAGTAGGGTACCCCAAAGACTAAGAACTAATTATAATCCTTCTTTCCTCTTTCAATCATTAAAGATACCTTAAGTGAAAGCAAACATTGACCAGGTTACTTTTTGCATGGAATTTCAATGACTTTTTTCATCTCTGTAAGACAAATACATCCATAAATAAACATGCACTGCAGTAACAAGGGCAATATCTGGAACACTTAAAAGTTAAATTACTTGCAAGCCATGCAATACCTCATTTTTCTTCCACAAATATATAATAAAGACTGCCAGCATGGGGATGGGTAGGTTGGCAGAGTGGATGTGTACATGTGTGAACACAGAAGTACACATGCTTCAGAAGAAAAGGGAGGAAGTAAATCAACCATAGGAACCAAGAGCATGATAATTGAAAAAAACTCTGAAAACAAACAAACAAACAAAGTTTCCTTCCTTTAATTATCTTGTAAGTATAAAATGGTGGCCTATTATGAATTTAGGGAAAAGATGCCTGTGTATAGTAAGTGTAGAGGACCTAAGCATGTTTTGTCTCAAATATTCAGAGAATTGCTACAGGAAAGGTGATCAGAAGAGAGGGTCCCATGGAGGTGGGGAAGTGCTGTCGAGGCAACTTCCTGCTCCACTTTGAGACTTCTGCTCAGTTCCCCCACCCCAACTCATTACTTTTGTATAGTGGTGTGGTGACTTGTTCGTGAGCCAGCACCTTCTGAAGAGTTTTTGTGGGAATTATGAAGTGTACTGTACAAAACTAAGGGCTTGTTAGCCGATACTTTTTGTGGACATGTATTGTAAGAATTTAAGGGTGTGTTAACCAATACCTTTTGAGTGTAAACATTGGGCTGGTTGCCACAGTTAAGAAGACTGTATAATAAAACATAAGACTTCCCCGACACATGGTCCAGTGCCTTTTCTCCACCTGACAAGAACCTATAACCAACATCACACCCTCTACCAGTGGGTTGTGACAAGTAGATCTTCAGAAGTCCTAGCTTGTGAGACATTGTGAAATACCTCACATTCTTTTCTCTACAGCTGGAAGGCAAGCTTCCTAACAACAGACTTCATCATCCAGCCTGGGAGACACAAGTAAGGGCTACATGCTTAGATTGTGTAGCAGCTGAGGAAGGTGCAGGATTCAGCCAACAGTACATTCCACCAGAGTCCTGCATCTTTGCATCCCAAGCTTTAAAGCTTCTAGAAATATTTCAAGATGGAGGTCTTAACACATAAAACTATATTGTTCAATACCTATTTACTTTAAATTGCTTAATACACAATTTAAAATGATGATTTATTAATAATTTATTCCTTTAAATTTCTTCAGTGTTTGTCTGAAATCAATAGCTTCTCTAGAAGGGAGAGGAACCCATACAAAAAGTTATGCTGTTAATTATTTTGCAGTGCCCCATAGTAGCAGGAATTCAAGAACTAGTCCAGCAAAATATACTAAATAGTCAAAAAACAACTTGCCATCTAGAAATAAGTCTTCAGTCACATTGCAGATCAAGAAAAGTAAAGGCTTCAGGAACTCAGGAAGAAGTTCTAGCCAAGAACCTTTCTGAGCAAAGAGCTAATGTATCATGTGATAACTAGGACAATTCCCAAGGAAGCCCAAAGGTTGGAAGATTGAATTTCTCAGGTTCAAAAATGCACAAGAAGATGTTTTCCTACATTTTTTCAGAAAGTAGCCCATAGAGTGGACAAGACAAGGATAAAACTCTCTTCTGATCTGCTTTAAAAAGAAAACAGAAGTCCCAGATTGCTGTTATGTTCTCTATGGAGGACTTTTCTTGGCAGTTTAGAAATGTGCTGGAACTAGTTTTCCAATTATGCTTTACAAAAGACTAACTACAAGGTATTTTTAGTTCCTGATGAAAAGACTCAAGCTCTTGAGACTGGGCAATTTTGGATGTATACATAAAAGCAAAAAAATCCCATTTCTCCAAAAAGCTGTAAAATCAGAAAAAGGGATGTTCCTTGGACTTGGCACCTCATCTTGGTTAGAAGGCAGACAAGTGGAAATGTTCTGTTCCAAGTCCATAGATACACCCTTTCAGATTTCACCTGCTATCCATTTTCAAAACTTCAGGGCAGGTTCTACACGATAGAACTAAACTAATCTGGGTATACACAAATGATGGGACATACTTCATTCGCCTCTCAATCACTCCATGTACAATAACAGTGAAACCCATGTTACCTAAATCTATGTAATCTAAATTTGTTTAAGGGAGTGAACTCTGCTTTTGTTGCAAAACACTTAAGCAAGGTGTGTGTACTCAGGAGCAGTGTTTTCAATCTCTCATGGCACTGAATCAGTTGCTCAGTTGTCCCACCACCTCCCAGGGTGGACCATCCCCACACCACGACACACTTCTGCCACGGGAGAATCTTCTCTGCTGTGTTTGGAAGCCTGTCACAGTGTAGCACAGGATGCAAGGCTAACAGCAACATTGATAGAGTACAACCTTGAAGATGAGGGGCAAGAAGAAAACACACACCCCAGAAACACTCAAACATCCCAGACCTTCATTCAGTCTACTAACGACATGGCTACACTGGAGTTGGCATCAACAAAGCAGACAAGAAGTTCTTTATTGACTTTAACCCATCAAATGCCTAATTAATTCATGAACTGTAAAACATCAGTACGGACAAGACAGTGGCTTCTGAAAAGAAAGACCAAATTCTACTTTCTACCTCAAAATGCACCTTCAGCCAGAAAGAGCTGTGGAGCAACCTTGATCCCTCTTCATAGTAAGCAGCCACTGGCATGTGCTGTATGTCTCTGTCAGACCACACTGTCTGAGAACAACAGTTATCATTTACAAACTCTTTGTTATCTGTCCTCCCGAATGCAGCCTAACACTTTAAAAGTCAGGTATACTCTGACCATTATGATCACAGGTTATATCCACTGGAAAAAACAAATATCTAACAATATGCTAAAACAGCTGGTAAGAACTGTGAGTCCAAGGAGATAAGACAGCAGGGCTTGGGTAAATCAGAATGGTTTATACCATGAATAGCTATTTAGAAGGTTGTTTCAGATGAGAAAAAATTGGTAATGTATGCCTATTCAAAGAAAGACTAGAGCCAAGCTTGAAGAAACAGCCATTAACGTAAATTTGAACTAAGCTGAAAAATGTCAGTGTTTTTACATTTAATGCCCTTTTTTATTTCTAAAATAAAAACTTGTGAATTGCAAACATTCAGGAAAGAGTATAAGCCAATAAATTCATAAAATGGAAAAGGGGAAGATTTATGGTGATTAAAATACGTGATTTCAACAGCAGGGATTCCAATTTACAGCTCAGTGCACCACCTAGAATGGCTGTTCATGTCTGTAATTTCTGTATTTTAAGTAAAGTACTCCTAATACATTCAACCTCCAGGTATACAAAAGGAATAAGAGAAACATCACTAATTAAATACATGCTTGAAAACCATAGTAAGTAAAATATATACACTACATGCATACACTAAAAATGGTGGAATTGAATGGCCAAAAAAAAAAAAAAGTGGAAAAAGTTAAAAAATAAAGGGGATAACACAAAAAAAAGGTTTTAGCATCCTTTTATATGATGGTCATGTTAAGTACTAAATCAGCCTTCTTTATCCTGTTTTAGTTGTACAATATAGAATAAAATTACAAAATATTTGAATGTCATAGTGTTCTGAATCTACTGTTCTTTCACTACATTTTCTATAGCAAAAAAGTCGCAGAAAATTTCTCTTTGAACTTCTCCATTCTATGACAAAACATCCACTGAGACTCATAAATCCTAATGCTATTTAATCAGTCTGAAAAAATTTTAATGAGCTCTCTCTAGATTTGGTACAGAGATTATTTGTAACTATGGGATCAATTAATTAATTAGAAATGGAAGAAACTGCAAAGAAATAGTGTTTTAAATTAAGGTAATGATTTACATCACTTCGAACTTTTTAAATAGAACAGATTGATTCTTCATAAGAGAGTTATGACCATTTGTATTACTACAATCTATCCCTGTGTTTAAAAAGTGAATAATAATGGATTTATTTGCTTTTAAACTAATACTAAGGTCCATTATTTTACAGAAAAGCTACAGGCAAATCAACCAAAATACTGGAAAGAAATGCCTTAGCCTTCAACATCCTTAAGCAGGAAGTTAATTATCTGTGTGGTTTTGATGACAGAAGTATCTTAGAAATATGTATAAATCTTGGCATGAGGATGTCAGAAACCCTCTGATTCAGAGTCATATGTAAAATAAATTTGCATACCATTTTTGTTATTATGAAACAAAACTTCTTCAATATAGTATTGAAAAGTTATAGTCAATATATAAATATATATATGTATAAATTTTACAAGTACACACAAATGGCCTGGTTATTATAAACTCTTTTACATAAAAAATTAATATTCTAGTATTTCAAATTCCAAAAGCATGATTTTAAAGAATGTAAGCCCTATAAGTTAAAGTGGAACAGAAAACTATTACAGCTGGTGAGGGGTCAGTAGCTCTGACTGAGGAAGAGGTGACCGGTCCGGAGAGATGGTCCCAAAAGGAATCACCTTCCCAAGGCCTGGTGTCTTCCCTCAGCTGCTGGCTGGAGTGCCCATGCAGAGACTGTCAGCTCTTTAGTGATTGTCAGCTCATGATTTCAGCTCAGCTCTGCAGGGCAGCCTCCAGGCCGGACCAGAGAGAGACGAGAGGCTCGTGTGGCTGGTTCTGCACGAATGGTAGCTTTATTGTTGGTCCATACTCCAGCAAAGGGGAAAGCCAGGGACGAGAGCTCTCTCCCTCGCAGGGGCAGAGGGCTAGCTTTTATAGGGATACAGGGGATGGGTGCCAGAGGGTAAAGGCCAATGGGTTACAAAGGATCTGCATAGGGTCTCCCAGAGGATTCTGGGTCTGTCTTTTCTCGCCCTAAGTGAAAGTTAGCTGCCTTCCCAGGGAGTCCTGCTGGGAGATTGAGCAATCGCCTTATCTCAGCGATATCTCAGCCCCAGGGCAGGGGCTGGGCATACCCCACAGAAAACTATTGTTTAGCAGAAGTATTTTTGTTTCCTTATTTTTTTTTTCCCAGATCCAGTCTGTGAAGTTAATCACTGAATCACAGGATGAGTCAGATTGGAAAGGACCTCCAGAGCTCATCTGGTCCAACCTCCTCCATTGCACAGGACTATGTCCAGACAAATTTTGAGGAGCTCCACAAGCTCTCTGGGCAACCTTTGCAAGTGCTTGGCCTTCCTCACAGTAAAAAAAAAGTGTTTCCTGGTGCTCAGACAGTCTCCTATGTAAGTCTGTGTCCATTGCCTCCGGTTCTGTCACTGGGCACCACTGAAAAAAGGTCTGGCTCCTTCTTCACTGCAGTTTCTCTTCAGGTATTCATACACATTAATAAGATCCTCTTGAGCACTCTCTTAACTACAGCCAGACCACTAAAGAAGATGTTAAACAGTACCCAGTGCTCACCCCCGGGGCACACCACTAATCACTAGCACCCAACTAGACTTGCGCCACTGATCACAACCCTCTGGGCCTGGCCACTCAGCCAGTTTTCAAACCACCTCACTGTCTGCTCATCCACATCATACAGGTGAGAGTGTCATAGGCACTGCTGCAGTTCAGGTAGACAACAGCCACTGCTCTCACCCCGTCCACCAGGCCAGTCACTTAATCAAAGAAGTTAAGTTGTCAAGCATGACTTTCCCTTGGTGTAGCCATACTGACTACTCCTGATGGTTTGCTTGCCCTTACTGTGCCTGGAAATGGTTTTCAGGATTAGTTGTTCCATCATCTTTTTCCAGGGATTGAGATGAGGCTGAGAAGCCTGTAGTTCCCTGGGTCATCCTTCTTGCCCAGCTTCAAGACAGGAGTGACATTTGCTGTCTCCAGCCTTCGAGCACTTCTGCCAATGGCCATGATAGATCAAAGATTATGGAAAGCGGTCTTTCAAAGACATCTGCCAGATCCCTCAGCACTTGAGAGTACATCCCATTAGGGTCCCTGGATTTATCAATGTCCAGTTTGTTTAAGTATTCCCTGACCAGAATCCAAACAGAATAACACTGAAAAGTGTCTTTCAATCATCTAAATAAAATGTATGAAAAAGAACACAGTGTTTTGAATATTGTGGCCTGAAATTTCTATAACATTCGAGAACACATTGTTTCTACATATGTACAGCTCCAGACGGTTTTCATACAAGTTGCATCTGTGCATTTAAGAGAAGAATTTGGAATATATTAAAAAAAAAATATAGTAAAATACAAAATTTCTAGTATTTAATTTCGAGATCGTATTTTGATTACCTGACCGATTTACTTAATTACTTACATGACTGTGCATTGTTACTAGTGTTGGAAGTTCATATGATGCTTCGTGCAGCACAAGATAGAAGACCTAGGCTGAATTTGCAGGATGTATCTTTTTTGAAATTCCTGTGCTATCATTTTATCATTATGTTTATTAAGTTCCTAGTTAACCAAAGACTGCAAATCAAAAGGTCAACATTTAAGAAATTCTGAGATGATATTTAGGACATCCTTCAATGACGGTAAAGCAGATATAATATCCATTTATAAATCACTTTAAATACCGGTCTACTTGCAGAAGTATGCCTGTATAGCAGCAGCCACTGGCTGATACACCACTACAGCTAAATTCTGCATTTGTTTTTTTCTGTCTACATTGTATTTTTTGCTTAGAGCAGCAGTGAAGTTTTAAAGCAAACCTGAAAGCTCTCACTTGCTCCCTGGTAGTTTGTTTCACTGTGTAGTTTTGGTATGTACTAGGTTGCTCTAGCAGGAAGCTCCGGTGAAAGTTCTTTCCAGGCACTCATCAAGACACCCCCAATGCTTAAGAATACGTAAAGCTCCAAAGAACCTTATCTCGGCCTAGGATCACAATAAATCTAATCCAGTAGAAAACATTTAAATAATATATAGCATAGGTGTATGGGCCTAAGCACTAGCTATGATGCTCTAACAACCTGTTTTGCTTGAGTCCAGTTACTTAGTTATGTAGACATTACCTTTACCTCCTGATAGCTGGCTGCAGCCTTGGATGTTACTGATTGCTGGCATGAAATCCAGGCCTGCAGCTCTATTAGTTCACCACTTGGGATAAAACTCTGAAGATGACACCATTATACTGCAACTGGTCACAAATGTTTTGGATAGTTTCGCATGTACTGTTTTCATTTCCTTCCTCTTGGGAATTCTGTGCATGTGCAAATTTCTCACACTTTAACATTTGTGACTTTTGTAGATGCAACAAAAAAAAGTTCAGCTGAATTATCTGCACTAAGGGAATTTGATGCTGTAAATTTCTTCTAAAGGAAAAATATGGATTCAAACATTTATGTTCTTCTTCACAGAAGAGTTAACAAAATTAAAAATACAGAACTACTATAAACAATCTGTGACTTTGTCTAACATACCTTTAAATTTTAAAACTATTAAGTGTAATACAGATGCTACTATTTCTTCATATATTTTTTTCAATGCTAACACAACTAAAGGATCAAATACAAGTATCTACACATATCACTGGTCCACTGGTTTTTTGCTTGGTTTTGTGTTGTTTTTTAATGTTTTGTTCTTTTTAAGTATTACCACCTTGTGGGTTTTCTGAAATAGAACCACATACTAAGAGTTTTGGGAAAGCTGCTCCTCTGCTCCTCACATGAAATTATATTTAATTTGCCATTAGCACAGATGACATTGTTTCCTTGTATATGTATATTTGGTGTATCATTTCTGAATATGCAAGCTTACAAATGAAGTAGATTCACATATACAGAACATCAAGAGAAATTGCAACAGAAAATAATCAAACCAAACCAAAACCCAAACCCAGTTTGGTTAACTGTTTGACAGTAAACCACACTGCATCAAACTTAATTCACTTTGTATTCCCAGGCAATGAAAATACCACTTAGACTCTGGGTGAGAACTTGAAGTATGAAAGGCTGAGGAATCTTAGCTAGTCATTCCATATGTACTTGTCTAGCCTTTTTTTCCCAATAATTCTACTGAGAGAACAGTAATAACAGTCTAATTTACCTAAATTTTTTCCTTCAAATTAGCATGTAATGTATTTTTCCACAGTAATGAAACTCCAGAATTTCAGAACTTACGTTCCACTTGGGACAGAGAAGAAGCGAGAAAAATATTCTAAGGATAAAGGCAATTTAATTTAAAATAAAAATGAAGACATTATTTTAAGTAACTCTCAGCTTATGTGAAATATTCTCCCTACAGATTTCTATTTCAGAATAAAGTTTGGAACGTTATATATAAGATGGGAAAACTAAACACATCTACTATTTTAGAAAGATTGCTCAAACTGAAAGTTTTAAATCGGAAACACGAACTATGATCTCAGCGATTTAGACTGCTAGTGGAAAGATGTAGCTTAGGAAAAATATATGTCCTCTCCACAAAGAACTATATTTAAGGTTTCAACGCTTAAGAGGTAAATCAGCCATGAATGGATGAAAAATAAACTGACCTATGTTTAAATAACTGTTTCCAAACTCTGAATAGTGAAGTTAAGCTTGCAGATTTATGTATACAGCAGAAAATCATTATATTTTCCTTTTGCTGCATGCTACCATGTAGTAAGTCAGAGCAATCTGCATAACAAATTCTAGACGTAGTGGGGGAAAATCTCTCTCTTCGACAGCACAAACATCTTTGAAAACAGGGTTTGCTGACTTTTAGAATATTTATATTAATCTAAGTATTTATCACATTAAAAAAAAAAATCAACATATAGCCCAAACAGAAAATTTCTAAATTTAACTTGTGCCCTCCCCCTCTTACCTTCTCCGGTGGTGCAGGAGGGTGAAATCTCTTTGCACAAAGTAAAAATGGATCAGGATGTGGCTTGCCACGCTTCAACTCAGGGTCATCTCCCAACACAACATGATGAAAAAGACCGAATAAGTCTTTGTGTCTGGTTGTTTTCTTCTGAAATGACTCTTCACTTGAGCTGCTGGCAACAGCTATGGGTATGTTGTGTTTGTGTAAATGACGGATCAGCTTATTCACCCCTGCAAGGCAAATATATACATTTTAGTTTTTATATATATGCATGTAAGTTGGTATATGTATTAACATTTATACCCAATTAAAAAGCATTTAGCAATACTTCAACAATGCTGTCTTACTGAATGTAATAAACCTATTCCAAACAGTCAGTGTAAAAGAAAATTCTTGCTATATCTGAAATGTTCCTTCTAAACTCAAAAATCATGGAACATTCTGTAAGTTACATATCTACTTTTTCTGTTATAAAACAAGGCTTTTCACAATATGTCAAAAATGTGATTAACATCACTACATAATGAGACCCACTGGAAACTCATTAAGCAAGGTCCCCACATTATGTAAGTTTACTAGTTGAAACTCTGAGAGTTTGGGAGAACATTTTCTTTCACATACAGTTATGCTTCTGGGAAAAAAAAATCAAAGAAATATACTCTTCTCACTGGATTGCAGAGTTTTAATTTCTGAAGCAGGTATCCAGCTGGCTCAAACCAGCCCCTCAGATAGCTCAGTTTCTCTTTTTGCAATTCCTAAAGCAGGTAACACTGAGCAGAGGAGAGCAGCTGTCAGTCACAGTTGTTAATACCAGAGATTTATCTATTGATGCTGTGAACCCAGAGTAATGAAACCTCAAATCTTATGAGTAGAAACTTCAATCTGATCCAGTCTTCTAGGGAAGGTTAATGCAGTGAACAGTGAAAACACAACAGTCTGTGTAAGAGGGAAACATACTTTGCTATTCAGTGCAAGTTTTGAGTTTTCTATGAAGGGGTTTTAATGCTCCTGTGCTGAAGCATTCTAAATGCTAGATACCTCTCCCAGACAAAACAATTATCATTACCTAATGAAGAACAAGCATGGATGTCTGGTCTTTATCAATTCACAAGAGAAAATCCTCCATAGCTGTAAAATCATTTCAGCTGTGCTTCTTGGCATTAATCCCAACTGTACTGGACACAGGATATTAGTTTCAGGTAGTTTTGGTTCAAGGAGACTCCAATTGACTTTTGGCTCTTTGAAACACTTCAGCACAATTCTGTTTTCATGTTCCAACTACATGAATTCTTATCTGATTTTTCATGCCTGATTATACAAAAATAATCTTACTCCGTTCCTCCTGATTCACTGTCATAGTTATGTCTGCTGTCTGCTCCCTTAAGCCATTCCTACTCCTGCTTTGCCACCTCAGCATCTCTGATTTGTGTTTCCCTTGTGATCCAGCCATTCAATTCTATAAATAACCATATTATGTGCCATACATTTTTCTTAAGTATAGTCATATGTCCAACTTTGAGAAGTTGTAAGTTCTACTGATAGTAAAGTGTATAGATTACTGAATAGGTGCAGTAACTAATCTACCTATCTGGAAATACAACTTGTAGGTATGACTCTCTACAGATTTCTCATTTATTCTCCAGAATCTAATCAAACAATTAATAACTGACATTTCCAGCCCCATGCTTGTATTTGAAGATGGCCTTTAAACTTTAAATACATGCACTTCTCTAATGTTAGATTTTGAGTTGGACAGACATGGCAAGCAGTACTGCTCATCTACGGTCAATATCTCAGCCTTTTAAAAGCCTTCCTATGCTCCCTTAAGTGGTCATACTAAGCAAGTGCATTTTTCCCCAAATGATGCTACTATGTTCTCTCACTGAAATATGATGTTTAATACAAGCCAACTTTTTATTCCAGATACTTTATATCTTCATTCTGAATCATGTGAAGTAAGTCTATATTAAATTAATAGAAGCATTAACATTCCTTAATGTAAAGCAGTAGGATAAGCATCTCTTCCCTAAAATAAAATGCATTCATTCTAAGGAACTTAATAAATTGCAATGTTTATCAAGGCTACCATACATAAGTGTAGTAATATAAAGCAGTCCAAAGATTACATAAGCAGAAGACTCTTCCTATCTCCTACACCCTTGCTATGATATGGTTAGTTTTCTCTAAAGTTGTGTTCTTTTCTAATAGCTAATTTTCTTTAGTCCCACTGCATCACAGCTTCAGTTAATCTCTCACTGTTTATTCTATGTTTCTACTGAAGGTAGCCAGCCACAGAAAAGCACTGTTGCAGAAAGTTTATTTCTTCAGGGCTCTCTCTTGTGCTCCCCAAGCACATAATGATTTCAGTGTGTAAATGTGTATGCATGTGTGTTTGATTTCTCTTTTTGGCTTCCTTCACAACAAGGCAGCTAAAATGCAGTTGTCCCTAATGTCTCCAGAGAGAAAATATCTACATTATTCAGAAAATGCACTTTAATAAGAATATGCCACTTAAAAAAATATTATTTACATACATGTAAATACAGCAAGATAGGAAAAAAAAAAACAAACAGGGGGCAAATCAGCTGCCCAGAAAAAAAATTAAACTGCATTTGGAAGAATAGGTAGCATAACTTGACAAGCTCAAAACAGTAGCAGCTGAAAAATATTTTCATTCCAGGTTTGATTTCCTTTTTGTAAAAGCTATAAATCAGGAAAATCCATTTTTGTTTGCATCCATTACCACCAGTTTAGCTCTAGACACTTTGCCACCATATCAAATTACTGACACAATTATTGTAATAATTCAGCATATAATTCTTCATTAAGAAGATAATATCTTTCTTAGTATCCTTCTAATGTTTTAATTTTTTTAAAAGAAAACATCAACAGAAGGGGAATTGAGGAACTGCTTTAAAGATCTGTAAGAAACTTCCCCTGGCAAATACTGTCATTATATCTTCTACAGCTACAAAGGTTTTTCAATCAAATGACAATCAAAACCAACCAATTCAAAACTCAATGGCTATGAAGAAGTATACTGAAAATTCCCATGGCCTGCCTAACTTCTATCTTACTTGTAGCTACCATGTAAGGGATCAAGACCCATCCATCCCAGAGGGATCCCTCTGCTAGACTTCTTGGGACTACCCTCCACCTCTCCTACTGAAAGCTTAATCATATACAGCAAGAATAAAAATTAAAGAAATATCAAAAGAAATAAAGATCTCTGTTTTTCCAGCATAAGAATACAGTCCAAATGTCGCACATAGGCAATAAATATCTTATGCAGAACAACATAAATTCTTCAAGTAATTATAAAAAAATTACAAATAAATATCCCACAAATGTACTCTTGTTTTCAGATAGTCTAAGAGGTAAGTACTGCATCTTTATGCTATCTCTTTAAATAAGAAGTTTTAAATCAGACACAGAAGCTTAATATATACTAACTACAATAGTTAAACACTGGTGACTATTGCACAGAACAATAGGTGAAAAGAATTGTAAGATAAGTTTTGTTACAGAAGCTGCAAAGGAGAAGGATCAACTTTAAATGTCAGCATCTTTAAAACTCAATCACAAATGTTGATGAAGTTATCAACTTTGAGAAAAGAAAAAGAAAACAAACCAACAGAAAGGACCTATTTCTTCTGAGACCACAGACACATTTAAAAGAAAGAGATTGGCTCTTTTGTTCTGAAAATTGAAGAAAAGCATATATATTACTTTATTTTTTTGAAAAAGGAACTTTTATTCCTCCATCAGACTCCAAATGTGGTGTTGTTCTCTTTGGATTCAGCTGATAGCATGGTGACTAATACATTGGATCAACTGACAAACTAAAAATAAGACTTATACTGAACAACAAAACCCTTGGGCTAACTGTCACATTTTCTTTCTCATTGACTAATACAAACATGTACAGCAAGAGTTCAGGAAATCAAATAACGTTACACTAAAATGATCTAATGAGTATCCCTATCTAATTATTTACGTGCTATTACAACACTGTTTTCTACATTATTCCTTTTAAGCCATCACATTTTATAAAATGACATTATTGATCATGAGGTGAAAATTAACAAGGTGAAACTCCTGAAAGCTCCTAAACTCAAATTGACGGAAAGAAAAGGGAATTTTTATTTTCCTTTTAGCTTTATACAAACATGATCTGTGCCATGCACAATACTTCAAAACAGTGAACAGAACATATGAGTTTGCTACATTTTATTTGATATAATTTCAAATTTTTGTACCATCCCTTTTCTTGTATTTATCTATCCCCGAGCAAAACACTGTTCTTAACTTGAATCGCTTCTGCATGTCCAGATTCAGATCTATTTCTTTTGAAATGCTTTCAGACAAAGAAGGAAATACTATAAAGCTCTTCTATTTTTTTCAAATATTAGTCTCCAACAAAACTTTTGTCTATGAACATGTTACAGTAGTGTATAAGAATGTTTTTCAAGATAAACAAGAAAGGGATCTCCATGAAGAACTGGGCAAACACGTGAGATAAGGAAGAGAATTATTCATGCCACTTCAGGACTGAACCTTAATTTCAGTTTCCTCTGTTCCCCAGTTGAATGATGTCCGGTGTTCATATTTCTGCTTGCAGTTGATTCATTTGAAGGCATAACACCATAATACAGACAATCACAAAGCAAGATCTGACAGTACCTTAGCCTGAAAATCCACTTTTTGATGGTCTTCTAAACACAGCCAAAGTCCTACAGTCTTCCAGCTTCAGGAAAACAGCTGGTTTGTGTACTGTCAGCACAGACTGCAGGAGCAAGGTCTCATAAATGCTCAGGCCTACACAGACAGCCCCCCTGCCTTCTCTAATGTTTCAATCCTAAAAAGATGAACATAAGCTATGTAAGAAAAAGCCCTTAAAAATGAACTTCACATGACCTTCTCTCAAGAGAAAGTATACATTGCAAATAGGACCATAGTAAGTTAACTCCTAGAATTTATAAGGTAGATTCTATGAAAATTAAGCTTCAAAATTACATTACAAGACCTACCTGGCTGAGAAGGCCTCAAATAAACAAAGAGTGGCATTTTTAGTGGCATATCCTTTCACAAACACCACAGTGTACTATACCCCTCTTGCCACTGTTTAGTTCTCCCCTGAGTGGCACCTAGGTACCAATTACATCTTATTTCTGCTTAATAGTATTTTATCCACTACACAATCCCAGAAAAAAACCCCAAGAAATCAATAGGCAATAGAGAAATAGAAAACGTGTGTGTGTATTGTTGCCCTTAATTTATCTGAAAGCTAACATGTTCTGCTAGGAAGGACATATAGCAGAAGTATCCACATTTTCCCACCCTTAAACAAAATTCAAACAGCTCACAGGGCTTTCAGATCTGCCCCAACCATCGTACATAATCCTTTATAGCTTACAACTAATTTAGTTAAAGTGTTAACCAACTGTAAAACATTTTGAGCAGGCTGAAAGAGAGAATCATCATATACAGTAATACCTCATATTATTCCAAATGATTATTGTCCTTATTAAAGCAATTACAGTGTCAGATGTCTAATAATCTAAGAAACAGTATAACGTAGGATTACTTTAGTTCAAGACAGTAAATAATAATAATAATAATAATAACAACAACAACAACAATACCCCCATACAAACAAAATACCATAAATACAGTTTATTTCTTAAACTAATTAAATGCAAGCATTAAGTAGTCAATGAAATCAGGTTACATTGTGAAGTTTCCATAGATTCTGTGTATTCTTCTTCACATTCAAGTGGAAGTTCAAATTAAATTATTACAGAATGCTGAAGGCTACATCTATGAAAATGATGAAAAACTTTGGCTAGACTTAGAGTGATTATTCTGTGCCTTTTTCTTCATAGTTGTTTTTTTTAGAAAGTAAACAAGTGAACTCTTAAACCAACTCAAAATAGAAAATGGGTATTTTAAAATTGATATGAAAATGACTTGCTGCGTTCCAAAGCTTCTCCACACTAATTAGTTAAATAAAAAATATTACTTCTCATTTCACAGAATCACAGAACTGCCTGAGATGGAAGGGTTCCACAAGGACCATCTAGTTCAACAACCTTCACTCACATAAGCCTCAAATTTTTATGATTAAAGTAACAACTTTAGTGCTACCTACTGCTGCTGTGTATCCTTTGACATAGTTTTGGGGACTACAAAAATACTTTAGAAAAAGTGAGGTATTTAGGACATTTTACAGATTGTCTTATCCCTCTCTCCAGGTAGTTACTGGTTATTTGGTGATTGATCCAATTACATTCCTGTGCTATGTTTGTCTGTATTTCATAATCGCAATATGCAATTTGTTTGCCCGTTAATTTTAATTGTTGAAAAGATACTCATTCTCCTTATTCCAATAAGCTATACAGACCACTTTCCTTTGTACTATGTAATTATGAGTACTATCAATCACATTTATTTTATTGTCAACTGTCCTTTTATAAGCCAAAGGAAAGATTTTCTCCCCAAACTTTTTGATAAGAAATGTGGTGGTTTGAAAAAAAAATAGGGTGGGGTATGGAAATATGTTAAAAAGGTCTTTTTAACAGAGAACAAAAACTGTAACCATATGGGCAACCAGATCTTTCCCTATGTATATTTTATTGTATCTACATATGCTTATGCTTTCTTGGGAGGGGTAGTTGGGGGTGGTGTAGCTTATTTATTTATTTAACCTGAACTACTTGCTCTCATTCAGAAACACAATTGTTTTTGTTTTTATTTTTATTTTCATATCATGTTTGACTAGTCTTTTAATCTACTACTTCTTTTATCCTGTTTCTCTTTGCTGATGCACATGTATGGTTTGTTTCTCTTTCCCTGCTATACTTTTGGAGCTTGTCTACACCATGTAGCCCGTGCTAATATGACTACACTTGCTAAGTCTTGTAGCTCAGATGCAGCCTATTCTGAAGAAGAAACAACATGGCTACAGACTTTTTAAAAGAACACTGTATTAATCAACAGATTTTCAGACCTGTGCACTGAAATATTTGTTGGAAGAACTATACCAGTCATCATACTCTTTCTTTACATAGTTTCTGCACAAATTCATAGAATGTTTTGTGTTGGAAAGGATCTTAGAGATCATCTAGTTCCAACACCCCTGCCATGGGCAGGGCCTACTTTTTCTAGGTCAGGTTGCTCAAAGACCCATCCAGCCTGGCCTTGAACATTTCCAAGGATGGGACATTCATAGCTTCTCTGGGCAATCTCTCCCAGTGCCTCACCATCCTCACAGAAAAGAACTTCTTCCTAATACCAAACTTAAACCTACTCCCTTTCAGTTTGAAGCCATTCCTCCTTGTCCTGTCACTTCATGCCCTTGTAAAAAGTCCTTCTTCTGCTTTCTCGTGAGCTACTGGAAGGTGCTATTAAGTCTCCCTTGAGTCTTCTCCAGGCTGAACAACCCCTATTCTCTCAATCAGTCTTCAAGGAGAGAGGCTTCATCCCTCTGATCATCTTCGTGGTCCTCCTCTGAACTCGTTTCAACAGGTGCAAATCCTTCTTACGCTAGGTGCCCCACAGCTGGATGCAGCACTCCAGGTGGGGTCTCAAAAAGAACAGAGTAGAAGGGCAGAATAACCTCCCTTGACCTGCTGGACACGCTTCTTTGGATACAGTCTAGGTCACAGTTAGCTTTCTGGGATGTGAGCACACATTGCCAGGTTGTGTTGAGCTTCTTGTCAATCAACACCCCCAAGTCTCTCTTACCAGGGCTGCTCTTAGTCTATTCTCTGCCCAGCCTGTATTGGTGCTTCGGATGACCTCAAGTCAGGTGCAGAACCTTGTACTTGGCCTTGTTGACCTTCATGAGGTTTTCATTGACACACCTCTCAAGCCTGTCCAAGTCCCTCTGGATGGCACGCCTTCCCTTCAGCATGCTGACTGGCCACACAGCCCAGTATCCTCAGCAAATTTGCTAAGGGTGCACTGAACCCCACTGTCCGTGTTGCCAACAAGAATGTTAAACAGCAGTGGTCAAATACAACTTCGTGCTTTTCTCACAGACGTTCAGTACTCCCTCACATACATCTGTTCATTCATCACTGTAGATACAGTTACTTTTCTACTCACACTAAGCAGCATGAGCAGAGAGGACACTTGACCTCTGGGGAGGCAAAATCAAGGCTCTTTAGACACCCATATTCAAGTCCACTTCATTTTGCTGTAAAGTTACATGACACAAGCTGTCCAAGAGTGTTTGGTGTATATCTGGAAGAAAAGACTTACTGCTGAGAAAAAGACTAAAGGAAACTGAAAGGTCCATACAGTGTTTAAATTAAGTGTGCATACATTATGCATGTCTTGATGATTTATGTTCAGTTGTACACAAATGGAAGTATTAAGGATAAATATAGCTTCTGTATTAAAAAGACTACTCCTTTTTTCCAAAATCATTTACAGTTCCCACACTGAATGTGATATGACACCACATCAAATGTGGTAGAACTTTTCAAGATTTCATCACTTTTTTTAATCAAAGAAAAGTTAACATTACCACTCAGAGCTTTGTCAGGTTGATTAGATTTCTAACCAATTCCAAGATAATCCATTAAGTTCATAAAAACAAATCCAAGAAACCTTAGCAGCCTCTGAACACTAAAAGCACTCAACAAAACAAAACAATCTCACTTAGAAAAAGAAGCTGCTGTTTGTTGACTTAAGTAACAAAATTATCTAAAAATATTTTTTATGTAATCTGGTTTGCTACAACAATTGCAAGCCCATCACTGGTGCTATTAATTATATACACATTCTCTCAATCCTCAGATGAAGTCAGGATTGCTGCTGTGAAGGTGACAGTGTGACAGAGGTGATGTCATGCACTGCTTGATTTAATTGCCATGAATGCTTTAACTTGGTTAGCCCTGAACAGGCAGTTGGACTAGAGAACATTTGTACATCCCTTCCAACTGAAATAGTTTTGTTCTGTTCTTTCTATTCTGTTCTATTCTATTCTATTTCTATTCTATTCCATTTCTGAATCTCATGAAACTATGGAAACACAGCTCTCAGATCAACCTCCTTCTTTATTTGTTATGACATACTGTTTAAAAATGCTATCTGCAATGATATGTTATCCTTTCTCCAAGCTACAAAAGTAGAGGTGGAAACTACCGGCCTACCCCCACTTTAGAAGGCAATGTCTATAAATAAAGAATTTTATCTTCTCATCTTATTGCTCCCTAAAAAGTATCAGAGATCCTTCTGGTTAGAGAGACTTCCTATTCATCAAATCATTACTCTCATTTTAGTCTGGACACATGCACGACCACAGAAAGAATGTAAGTTCTAAATTTTACATAATTCAAAAACTGCATCAACTGTGTTGCTGATTTCCTGATGAAAGTATGTTTGGGTTGCAGTCCTTTAGAACTTGATGTAAAGGCCAAATGTTTGATATCAGCCAAACAGGAAGCACCATTCTGAGTTTGCAGCTAATTGGCTGATCTTTAGGGGTTACAGGCTCACTGAGCCCAGCATGGACTCACTAGAGTTTCCTACCATTAAAACAAAAACAGCAAGGAAAAGAAAAGATAGCATGGTAGGAAGTCTGTTTAACTGTCAAGGGCACAACATGAATCAAGGAAGCAATAGTTAAGCAAACTAGACTGCTGGTTGAATGGAACTGTTAAGGAAAAAAAGAAAAATTTGGAGTGAGTTGCCATTGAAATTTGAACTGTTTTCCTTTCTTCTCTTTTTGTGCTTTCTGACTGGCTTCATTTGGTACTAAAATTGAGGTATGAAATTATCTCCTCATGGCTGCAAGAGACAGTCAACTTTCTTCAACTGGAAAATAGCTTGCACATCACATTCTGCACTGGCTGAACAGAAGATGCAACAACTAAATCCCAGTTACCGTGAAAACAACCCAGGAATGGAAAATGTCCAAAAGGTATATACACAGCCACACAATCCTTAAAGATCTGTGCTTTGTGATAATGATGATGAGCCAAAACCCAGAGACTACAGAGAAAGAATAACAGTAGTTTCATAATCCTGACATGATTATAGCAACTGTTGTATAATTTGGAGTTCAGTTTTCTCACTCTGTATATATTCTAGGTTTATGCAAAAGCACACCTATATATGTCTAGGTAAATATACATATGCATGGTTTTCTTCTGTTCTGCTTGTCATTCCCTCATCTTCTGACTATGCACTTCCCTGCAACTTAGAAATGTTCAAAATGCATTTGCAGAAACAGAAAGCCTACTACATTACTCTTGTAGATAACAATGTCTGTACTCTGACAGAAATATTTAGAAAAGCAGCACAGTGGCAGGCCTGTCATTTTGTAAGTGTCATCTTGGATTAATTTTTCTCCACTGAATCAAAATTACCATTCCTTAAGATTCTTCCAGAACTAAAAATAAATCTGTGAAAAACTCTCAAATAGTTACCGGAAAATTCCATATTGGAAATGGATGTAGTCTCTTCTTAGATGACATTTGTATTTTGACCACAGCCTGATGTATTGAAGCTTGTCTGTCAGTCTGGCATACTGAAATAGCCAAAATTCAGTCTTCAGCCACTAATATCTCAGAGCTATTGTACACAAGCCTGTGCCATGGTTTAACCCCAGCTGGACACTAAGTACCACACAGCTTCTCTCTGTGTGTGTGTGTCCTCCCTGGTGGGATGAGAAGAAGAATCATGAAAAAAAGTAACTTGTGGGTTGAGATAAGAACAGATTAATAATCAAAACAAAGTAATAATGATAATAATAATACTACCAGTTTTAAAACGAAAGGGAGAGTGGGAGGGACAGATAAAACCTAAGAAGAGTGATGCACAATAGAATTGCTCACCACCTGTTGACTGATGCCTAGCCCATCCTCAAGCCACAATTGGTCCCTCTCCTGGGTAACAACTCCCGTTTATATACTGGGCATGATGTGCTATGGCATGGAATATCCCTTTGGCCAGTTTAGATAAGCTGTCCTGACCATGCTCCCTCCTTGCTTATTGTGCACTTATTCACTGGCAGAGCACGAGAAAATGAAAAATCTTTAATTTGGGGCAAGCATTACTTAAACATCAGTGTGTCATCAACTTTATTCTTGTACTAAATCCAAAACACATCACTGCACCTGCTACTAAGTAGAAAATAAACTCTATCACAGCCAGAACCAGGACAGGTTTCTCACCTGTCAGACAAAGAACTGCTTTACAAATTAAATAGTCATTTAAATTCCACACTATCCTTAATCTTCACTGATATACCTGTCACTTACTTGATTTAGGAATTTACAGAGCTATCGTCTTTGGCAAGACCACATGCACAGCTCATCCAGAAACAAGTGCCACTTGTGACTTGCCACAGAAACAAGTCACTTTTTCAAACATCATTGGTCACTGTTTAGCATTGCTCTCCACCAAATCAAATTTCAATCCAATTTTTTGGACGAGCTTTAGAAATTGATTGAAAAACAGAACCTCACACATTTACTAAATGTCAAAAGATGGCCAGAGACATGGCACTTTGGAGTCATCTTACACCATTAATATGACAATTAACTTTCACTTTCCTGTATTTACCTGTAACCATCTGAAAGATCAGTTTAGACAGAGAACAAGGGAAACTCAAAATGTTACCACAATCTTACGTCTTGCACAACACATGCAAGGAACCCATTTTTAATTAAAGAACATTAAGTGACTGTAAAATAAATCTGCAATCCATTAATAAACATCCTCAGAAGATACAGAAAGACAGAATGAGATTTAAAAATCTGGTTCACTGGAGAACAGTTTCTAAAGAAACTAAATAGTAAGTAACTGGAGCCATTTTCCTCTAGCTTATTAGCTGTCATCAACTTGGTTTCCCAAAATTCATGGCAATTCAGCTTGTATCTCGTATCTTGTGACCAAGTAAGTACAGATCACATCACTTTAGTGACCAAAGATGCCTTTGCTCTCTACAATGGCCACTGAGCATAAAGTATTCTAGTTCACATCAATTCTACTTTAGAATATAGACTGAAAAAGTTATCACATGTATTTAGTTGAACTGAAAAGATAATCAGTTGAACAATTTTGGTGATGACAAAAATGCTTACTTGTTTTTCCTAGCACTAATTTTGCTTGTTTCATCCATAATAGTCCAGCTTCAGTGAGCCTAAAATTCACTTTTGAAGGCAGGAACAGTACAAAACTTCATGTTTCCTTTGGCTAATCTGTTTCATCACCTTTGTAACTCTGTTCAAGCCAGCTCAGCCACATTATCACAATCTTCAGCAGGCACAGAGTATCCACTTAATAGCATCAATTACTCATGTTGTTTCTTTACAGCAACTCTTCTTTGTGTCACCTAACACTTTACCTGGTCTGTTCATCTGGCATTTTCTAAACCCAGATAAGGATTTTTTATTTGGCTTGCAAAAGATATATTTGAAAAGTCAGTCCCAGAAGCTTGAGATGAAAAACAAAAAACACATCCATCCAACTTTCTTATTTTTCTGGGAAATTTAACTAGGCTTACAGTTTCAAGTGGATCTATAAGTGAGAGAGATGCAATTTGAAAAATCTTGTACATAAAAGACATTAGAGAGATAACTAAATTAGAAAGACAACTAAGTTGGACACACAATGTACTAAAGTTTTTAAGCTGCTGAAAAAATCACAGCTATTATTTTTGCTGCTTGTTATTTATTCGTAACATATCACATATTTTTAACCTTTATCCTCTTAATGCATTATGAAACTAGATATAAAAAAGCTTCTAAAAATTAAAACATTAATGTGCTGTAGAAATTGTCAGAACACATGAGCACACATTCAAAGAGAAAAAATAACTGTTAAACGTACTTTGACATGCAGTTATTTCACTTCTAATACTTTTTTATAGTCCTTTCTTCCTATTTTTTTTCCCTTCATAAATTATTGATATTTGCTCCAGAAAGTTTAACATTGCACATAAAGTTAGCAGCAATCCTAGCTTTAGGTACTGATAGTGTTGCATGGCTGAGGATTTCTCCCTAAGCATTTCAAATCTAAATGCAATTGAATACAAAATTATGCATTCACGCTACAGGTAAGATTCATCCTCTTGCTTATCTTGAGTTACCTCATTGAAGCTACTCACTTGGGCATCCTGCACAATCACTGTTAAAAGACACGTATCTTGAGAAGGTAAGGAAACTCACCTGTCTTAGGATAACCTGAAAAATCCTCCTTCTCCACTGACACACTCAGACACTGTACTTGAATTACAATTTTCAGGTTAGGCGAGATCAACCCCAACAGAAAGAACCCATGGGCCCACATACTTCTAAAGGTGCAGGCAAAGGCATCTATGCTTCACAAAGTCAGACTATGCTTATGGTCAGGTAAAACACAGCTGCCAACAACAATTATAAAGAATGTTTAGTTTACTAAACAGAATCAATGCACATGTATCTAGTCCTTTTTTTTCTTTTAAAACATGAAAAAAAGCTTTTCTCCAAGTAAATAGTGAAAAAAAAATCTGTCAACTTTAATACGTAAAATATCCTTTTAAACAGGTAAATAAAGAGGTGGATTTAGGTAAATTTTCTAAAACAAGAGCAACAAAACAATCTGTAAGATCAGCTGCTTTGTGGAAGGCAGACTACAAACTTCTACCTTGATCAGCATTTAAATAATTCCATAAAGAGTTTATAAATGCTGCAAAGAAACATACCTGGCATCAACTCAGCAGTGTGGAATATCTTCTCCTGCATCATTTTACTTTCATTCAATAATTCTTCTGTGGTTATTGGAAGACCTAGAACTTCTCGAATAGTCTCTGCTGCTTCTGGGGCTTGTTTACCCATAACCAAGGATTTCACATCCCAGTTATAGGTCTTTCCAAAACGCCCACAGATCTGTTCAAACACTACTGAATAGAGATGCTCAGTATCTGTAAAAAAAAAAAATAAAATAAATAAACCTATGTATAGACAGGTAGGCAGCTGGTCTTGCAAATAGACCACATAAATGGTCAGAGAATGAACTGCCAGGACCCAGAGGGCACATAGCAAAGTGGATAAAATTACTCCCTTTATTTGCAGGAGGGAACTAATCCTTCTACAATCACCTCAGAGGTACCCAGGTTTTTCAAGCTGTCATTTCTGCATTAAGAAAAGGTAAATTAGGGTCTTAACAAATAACTATCTGGACCTGCTCTTTCATCACCTTTCTTTACTATCCAAGTTAGCAAGCAGTGTCTTGATTAAAATACCCTATTTAGGCTTTCCATGAGAAAGAAAAGAAAGGAAGGAAGGAAATCTGGTACTTGGGGGGGATGTCATTACATATTCCATGTAAATTGAAAAAAGAAAAAAGATTTAATTATTTAAGAGTGTCTTTGAGCGGAAGCTTCTGAGTGCCTTCAAAGACATTACAGTCATTATTACAGTGCTGCTGGCACCACTGTATTTACAAGGGATTACTCAAGCAAAACACACTCACTTATATTTCCAGGAGATTTCAGACAAGAGTAAACTTCAGATTGAATTTTGGCAGTGATCCTATCAGCTTATATGTCAAAGGTGGTTTTAGGTTTAAAGCTATTTTTTTTTAATACAAACAAACAATTCTACCTTTCCTCCCCTCCTCCCCCAACAAATTTTTGAAAAAGAAGGTCATTAACATTTAATTTAACACTAATATGGGGACAAAAAGTACTTTCAGCTCTTGTCCTCATTTCAGCAAAGACCTCGAACACTGGCTTTTCTACCAGTCTATCTTTTTAAACAGTCTCCTCTGAAAAGTCAGCTACTGCTGTTAACCATGCTTTAATTTCCTTCTAATGCATGTCTCTGCCTTCTGTGTCTCTAAAGATATATTTATTATTATCACTTTAGCAATGAAAGGCAAAAGCAAGGAAATAAACTATTTAGAGAAACTAGGGACTTCACTTATCAACATGGCCTATGTCACGTAAAAATTTTTTTAATGGAGATAATAGAGTAGTGAAATTATTCATGTGTATATTGTCTCACTTTCTGAATACATCAGAATTATGCAGGAGTGATTAAACTTTAAGCTTTAACAAAGATACTGTGAAGAAAACAGTCTGAAGAAAGAGGCATAGAGCCCATGACTACAGCACATGCCAAGACCTTCCCCGCAGTTAGACAAATACTCCCTGCTTCACCACAGTAATCTGTTGTCCTGAGATCAGCAGACAATTCTGATCTGAAAGCAAATGAGAAACACAGGGGCCATTTCACCATCATATGAACTTGCAGTACAGAATACATTTTCTGCCACCTGCCAGAGTGCTTTAGTCTACGTCTCCCTTCGGTAACTAGAGGAGATCTTGAGCCAAAAGATCAGATAAAGACTCAACATACTTGTCTGGAGTATTTAACAGAGCAGCAAAGGGTTCACAAAAACCTCTCACCTTAAAAATAGAGGCAAAAAAAACCCCCACCTGTACTACTCTTTGTAAATGCTCCTTAAACAACTACACCTAAGGGAAAAATATTACAAGTGATCTTGGAGACCCTTCAAACACACAGGAAAAGTGTCACAGCAGAAACACAGGCAAATGGACTCTGAAAAGTATTAAGCTGGCTAACATGAGGAAGGAGAAAAGAAAAAAGAACAACAACAAAAATTCCTCCAGTTTGCTTGAAAATGCCAGGTGGTACTCTCTGCAAGCTAGGAAGGTAAACTAAGAATACGATTTTTAAAATTCACAGGTCTCACTTTCCTTTTTGTTTTAATAAACTAGTTTTTCTTCTATATCTCAGACTCACCAGGTGATGGACATAAAATTCTTACCCAAAGTTTAAATTTGAAACTGAAAATCAGTCCTCATCCTATTAAATAGTACATAGCAAGCTAAGCAGAATTAAAACAAAGCAAGGAAACAAAAAATTCTAGAACATGAAAATTTTCCTATGGGTCTCTAATATAATTACATGTTAATCTATTTGAAAGTGAAAGGTTCAACTTTATAGCTAAATATACTACTTTAAATAGTCTCCCATATTTTAAATATTACATAGCTGACTTGTGAATGAAATTTTATTTATTTTCCTTAAAAGAAGCTTAATGATGTCCAGATTGCAGACCTAAAAACAGTCTTTTATGCAATGTTCCAGTTTGTCAATAGAAGAGCACTCATGAACAAATTTGAGTCAAACCTATTAAAACAATTGCTTACTTATTCATACTGTGCTATAACATAGTTTTCTACGTGCTGAGAAACAAAACAAAACGCAAACCAAACAAACGAGAATACTCCCAAATTAGTCAACACATTTGTATCCTACATTTAATTTAAATATACCTAAGTCCTACAAAGCAATGTGTATGTTTGGACAAGCAGAATGCCAGAGAGTCTTCTTTCCTTCCCTCCCCTGATTAATTATAGTTAAAAGACTTGGCTTACAAAACCTTTAACTTTTCTTTCAAAGAGATCATTGTCACTCTACCTTAAGTCATAGCATGTGGACTCTGGACATTGACGTAGTTGCAATGAAAATTAACATAATTTCAAGATTCATGACCTCTTGTAGGATTCTCTATATTTGTATTGCTTGAAAATCAACATGATTTTAATTTTCATGAGTAGATGACAAAAGCATGGATGTGGACATTTCACTTGCTCAAACAGATATATTTCACTACAGTACATGAATAAAATCTGAAATCTGAGGAAAAAATTATGCATATATACACTGGAATCTGAGAAGGTCACTGCTGATAAATCTGCATTTCCTACATACATGTATAACAGATAAGGACATTTTTCTTTTAATCGAAGACAAAGGAAGATCTATATGTTCCCCTTATAATTAAAGAGCAGTAAATAAATACTAAATAATGATACAACTTCAAGATTCCTATCGGAAAGGAGCAATCTCAAAAAAAAGGCAGGCTAACTTTTTCACCATTGTAACAAGAAAGAAACCACACACAGTTCAAAGGATTGATCCGAGTTTAAATAGTGAAGCATAATTTCATACTGCTATAAATCTACTATATAAAAGAAATTATATCTAACTTCCACACATGAATAAAACCCATTGATGAAATGAAACAAGCAAGAGGAATTAAAAGTTCAACTCAAGTGCCTAATTATAGGCCCCTACTGTTATTTACTCTGGTATGCCTAAGACATCCACACATATCTAATGTTAAAAAGGTAATTTAGGCAAGACTCACACTTCATGGCATGAGCAGGCAGATGCCCTACAGCATCCCAAGTGTTTCACACTCACACACACATTTCAGCAAGTGAATCCAGCCCCAGCTGCTAGCCTCCATCAGGAATACAAGCTGTGAACACAATAGGACATATGTGGTAGTGGCCCATTCTAATAATGGGAAGGAAAAGCAAGAATTCTTAGCTCCTGCAATTTCCAGTAAATGTATACGCTTTCAAAATACTCTTTTTATTTCTAGCTCTCATCTCTTGAAATATCTTTTACATGGACATTATCAGCACAACATACAGTCCATTTGCTCACTACATTTCACTGGGAATGAGTAACATTCATTCCCTAGCCACATATCATCTTCTAGTCATTTTTATAGTGACCCTTCTTCTATATAAAAGCATAGTCAGCTCCACTGGTGTTGTTTACAGCGTGCAAAAGCCAGTCACAATAAATACAAATAAAGTGACAAGAATGACAGAGGCATTGGATTACTCAATTTGTGATCTGGCACAAAAATATGCTGACATGTATCCAGAAAGACCTACAGGTCACTCGGCAACCCATCACAGTGAATATCTGGAGTGCATGATCTGCTCAAATCAGTGCAGAGTCTCAACTAGATGTGCAGATCTGCCTAGGCTGGGGGTACAGCAAACATCAAAACAATATGTAAGCCTCATCTTTATCACTTACTTACACATAAAGACAACTTAAGACAGAAAATTATGACTTCATGAATACAGAACTTCGTTTTTCTAGAAGATTACACACCTTCAAATTTAATATTATGTTATTGTTATTCTAAAATAATCTCTAGTTCATCAAGGAGATGAGATTAGTAGGCGTGAAACATCCTTTTAGCCATAGCTCATCTTAATCATTAGTTTTGAGTTCATTATTTGAATAACCCATCTCAATTTTGCATTATGCTTCCCAGATGAAATACAGCTATGATTTATCCATCCTTCTGCTAGGACCCTAAACCATCTTAAATAGAGTTTTAATTGTGTCCATTCAATATATTTCAGTAATTCAAAATCAGACCCTGGACAACTAAACTCTGCAGGATTTGATTTTTTTTTTTTTTTTAAGGGATAGAAAAGCGGTAAAAGAGAACAGTTTTAAGTTAAGCAACAGGTTCCTTGTGTCCATACCTGTGAGGCAAATTTCTACGCAAATGTAGAAGAGAATAATTTTCAGTATTCAGTTTAGCCAAATTTAAACACAGTCAGTAATTTTTACCAACATTTTGGCTGAGGACTGAGAAAAACTCTTAAGATTTTGTCACCATCAATACTGAATGAACACATAGGTGCCTATGATTTTGCTTTCCTATCAGTCTTCCACATTATTCCCATAATCTCTTTCGAGTATGCAACAGTGTAAAAAAACATACAAATTACTGCAACACTCAATTGGGGCACAAGAGATAAATATAATTATAAACCAGAATATAATTATAGAAGTGTGAATATTTCCCCTGCTTTTTGCAACTCATTTGGTGGCATTTAGCACAGTATAAACTGTTAACTTGCGAACAAATCTATACAAGAGCTGAAATGGGGGCAGTTGGGACTAGATCAATCAAGATTAGATATTTCCTCTATATACAGAGTAGTAACATTCACATTTTCTCTCATTTCTGGGTTTAGATAAAACACAGGCCTTTGTGTGTTTATTCTCCCACTGTTCTCCCACTGTATCATTAAACAGTGTTAAAGAACATGGGACACAGCAATGGCAAAGCCAATTTTGACAGATTTCCCATCAGAAACACTAGCTTTGTCTAGTCCAGAGTATCACATACTCAGTCATTGATCCTCATACCCACCTATTTCAACATCAGCAAAATCATGTACTCACGGTTCTTCTTCCTCTCCCTCTTCCAAGCACACAAAAGATACGGCTGAGCAGCTCACTGACCAGTTGTGTCAAGTCTGTGAGACTCAGGAGTGAAGTAAATGCTGCAGCACTGCATGAAAGCCAGGGAATGGATGTCTTTCAGCAAATCTCTGTACGTAAAGAGATCTCTCATCAATCTTGCCATTCTACAACACCTCTCCCCACAGGCAGTACATGCTCTTAGCTCATTCAGTTACACAAATGAACCAATTCTTGAAATATGTGGATTTCAACAACTGAGGATGTGTGTATCAAACAGTGAGCCATTTACACATTTCCAAATGGTGTGTGGACTATCACAGATTTTAGGAAGCACCACTGGCAAAATGAAAGCCACATGGCTATCCACAAAGTTGCAAGATTCTGCTGGTGGTTTTCCTGGTAAAAACCAGGAAAAGAAAAAAATGGGAAACCAACGGCCTCTGAACAGCAAACTTAGAATAGATCAAGGAACATTCTCTCAAGAGAAAGAAGAAGCCAAGGTATTACTATCCACAATTTAGAAATTACATCTCCATCTCAAAAAAGATCCAAAAAACCCACAAAACACAAAACCAAAAATGGTTGCTTAGGGACCAATAGTCTATGTCACTGAATGAAGGTTTGTGCATAACTCATTCACCATTCTTTTTACTTCCTCATTTCTTTCAGAGAGAATCTGAGACTTTCCTCTTACAGGATCAGCAGTGAAACAAGACAGATAAAACCAATATGAGCAATGCAAAACAGTAGTAAGCATACAACTGTCACTGAAACAGATCTGAAACTGCAAAAATTAGCTTAAACCACACAGAATCCATTAAGAATTAGAGCTGAAGCCTCCTGATTTAGCCAAGCAAACAGAAATAAAGGAGATTTACTTTTTGTTTAATAAACAATCTATAGTAGACAACTATCTTGAAATTTGTGTCAAAAGGTCAGTCTTGCACTTTCCCCTCAACATCCTCCCATTCACACTTTCATTACTATGAAAGCTAGTTTAAAAATGCATGACTATGGTTACCCATGATGGCTAATAGGAGAAAAAACCAGCAGTTTAACAGCTGACCTCAAAATTACTTACAGCAGCCCAGTAAAAGTAGGGATGAAGGTGGCAGGCAACAGAAATTACCTTTTGCACAATAGCCTATTACAGCACTAGCCCAGAAAACAAAACTCAGTCTTTCGATTCATCCGAAGGGCCTGAGACTGTTTTTCTAACATACCCTGACATTTGTGATGCTATTATGTTATATACGTATATACACTTTCGTACAGATAAACCATTTATATGCTTGTACATATATATATATAGAAGACATACAGGCAAATATTTTTATATATTTACTTTTATATGGTGTATGTATAGAACTGTGTTTTACAGACAAAAGTGTCTTTTCAAGAATAAAATTCAGGATGAGTACTAGCCAGTGAATACAAATCAACCTGGAGCCTCTTGACTTAACAGCTCATATTAAAGGAATGCGGTTCAAAATGCTTAGCACTGAAAATACATAAGGAAAAGGAATGTGCTATTCTTTACTGTTGTATTCCCCCACTCCTTCCATGAACTTGTTTAGGAAGAAAAATGAAATCTGCATTTATCATCTTAGACACACCCACTTCACTGCCACAGGAGGAAATAAGCACTGTTTCCACACATGCCCAACTGAAATATTTGAGCCATGCCTAAACAGCAAGGCTGATGTACCCAACCAGGAAGACTGAACCTAAAGGCAGTCTGCACCACCAAACCAAGGGAAATGCTGCTGCTGTATTCACGTCTTGTACCTTTCCACTGATCTTCATCATAACCAGCACCACTTAAATTCATCTTATTGTTCCGTGGAAGTTAAAGGAAGTTGAAGCATCTATTAAAATAAACATCAAGCACCAAATAATGGCTACTTTAAAATCATACGCTAGTTATAAAGAGCAAGTTATTCAGTAAACCATTTTACATGATTGATAAACCATAACTTCCAAAGAAAAAAATTATTATAATTGCTGAAAATTAAAATTACTGCTTCAAAGTTAATTGAGTAATGATTTGTAAATCATTATACTTTTGATTAGCACTTAGAAAAACTCACTGAAAAGATCCATTATTCATTTTAGTAAGGAGCAAGTATAAGTATATTCTGGAGCTTTAATTTTTGCAAACCTGCTTCTTTTTTTCTGTTGTACTTGAATATTAATATAAGTACACTCCAAGGTAAATGAACATGTTACATTGTGATTACTTTACTAAGTCCAAAGAAACATGCTGCCACTGGCTAACTCAGTGCTGTTAGTCTGTTTGCCCTTCTCTGATGTGAAACATCCTACCATGAATTCAAGTTATTGCTAACAGGTTTAAACATAAAGTAAGTTTGATGCTCAAACAATAGCAGCTGCATGAAACTGTTCCCAAATGAGAATCATGTACTTGCCCGTTTGGGCTTACATTATTGGAGAATTCTTCAATGGCAGCTACAGAGGAAGCCAATTTCTCATTTTACATGCAGAGAAACATGGTACGTCTATGGGGAGAGGAAGAAGCTTCTGAACAAATTCAAAAGGCTTTTAGTTTATGTTAATATAGCAGACATATCTTAATGCTATCTTGTATTCACATATACCTCTTATCCTTTTTTTTTAATGCCACAGGGATGAGAAAGAAACAGTTCACGAATAAAGCATGCAAACTCTTCCAATGTGGAGCTGTAAACAAATAATCTGGTATCAATGCAAAATAGCACATGAAAACATAAAGAGAAATCTTCTATTTCAATTCCAGACCACATGGGAATCCAACGTTGAAATATAAAGGCAATATACATAACTTAATACAAAATATTCTAAAACTGTACTTATTAAGCATTATCTATTTGACAGCATATAATTTCTTTAACAATAGAAAATCTATTGATTCATAGAAACTGCCTGATATACTTTCTTAGGCTCTCATACAGGGCCTTAACCATTAAAGACAGAACTATGCAAACAGCAGTTGATATGGTGCATGCAAAACCCTCCTTGTTGGGTGGAAATCTACAGTTAACAGACAGCTTCTTAAAACGTGTATGGGGAGACTCAAGTCAGGCAACAGTTACACTGCCATGAGTATATGAGCTATTATACCATGGAAATTTATACAAGCAATGTTCTCAACCAAAGGAGCAATTACCAGCTCTGAACACACTATCAGCTTACAACATGTTCATAAGGAAGTTAGCCTTTCACCAAGGGGGTACCTCCTCTTCTTCAGATGTTGCTGATAACACAGAGCAGCAGTTCACTGGCCCAAGGAATGCAAAACAAGGTTTAAAAAGTTGTTTTGAAATGAGATGTTCCAAGGCACTTGTATAAAACCACGACCACACAAGGTAGCCGAAACCACAAGGGTCACTGTGTTATCAAAGTCAGCAGAAGAATAGCTAATTGTATCTTCCTAATTAATAGTCTAGTGGGTTGACCCTGGCTGAGCCAGGTATCCTCCCAAGCCCCAAGCTGCTCTGTCATCCCCCTCCTCAGCTGGACAGGGAAAGAAAATATAATAAAAGATTCATGGGTCGAGATAAGGGCAGGGAGAGATCACCCACTAGTTACCATCACTGGCAAAACACACACAATTTGGGGAAATTATATCAGAGTAGGGGAATAAGAAATAACACCAAATCTTAAAAAAACCTTCCCCTACACCCATCCCTTCTTCCTGGGCTTAGCTTTATTCCCAAGTTCTCTACCTCCTATCCTGCAGCAGCACAGCTGAACAGGGAAGAAGGGTTGTGGGCAGTTCATCACATATCTCTGCTGCTCCTTCCTCTGCAGAAGTAGGACTCCTCCAGCACCTGGAGCATGTCCTCCCCCTCCTTCTTCAACAACCTCGATGCCTGCAGACCTGTTTCTCTCACATATTCTAGCTCCTCTGTCCTGGCTGCTGTTGCTCAGCAGGTTTTCTTCACCTTCTGTTATCCCAAAGGTGCTTCCACTGTCACTGATGAGCTCAGCCTTGGCCAGCAGCAGGTCCCTCTTGGATCTGGCTGGCATAGGCTCAGATGGACATTGGGGAAGCTTCTGGCATCCTCTCACAGAAGCCACCCCTATTGCCCACCCTTCCACCCCACTGCTCCACTACCAAAGCCTTGCCACACAAAGCCAATACAAATATACACTTTCTATGGGAAGAGCTATTGATAAGAAACATAACCTTCCTTGAACAGATATCCATAGCTGTTCTGTTTAACCCACAACCTAAAAGAGCAACAATGGAAAAAAACAGTTATGAAAAGGGAAAAAAGGGTCAGGAAACTTTATTCCTTCCTCAAAAAGAAACATAACAAAATGAGTCCATACAGAAAATTGTCTTCTGCTCACCACAGGTCTCTCTCCTAGTACCAACTTCCTTATTCTCAGAAAGCTTTCATCTTTCTAGGAATATATACATATATTCTCAGAAAGAGAGATTATACATATATATATAAAGACTTGATCAAGTTGCAAATTCAAGATGTTTGACTTTCAGTGTTACATGTCTCTAAATCACTTTCTGTAATACTGTCAAAACCTCTGCTTCCTCAACAGAGGAAACATTTCAAAAGACAGAGTGACTTCAATAGAAAACAAAACCATTACTTTTCCACTGTGGCCTTGGACAATGTTCTAAACTTAATGGTGGCAATGTGTCAAACATACTACCACAGAGAAGGTGTAGAGAACTACAGATTAATAAAGATAATTTCTTCTGTCCACTCAAGAGTGCATAAAATTCTTGAGGTAAATCTGTTGATGGAGTAATTTCTCTGTGATGATAACACCAAGAACAGAAAATCAAACATCAACAAATAGCTTGATTTTCCAAGAGCAAGGACATTTCATCGTGGATGACTACCTACATACAAGAGCAAAGTGTCAGAAATACTGCAGAAGATCTAATCACAACAATTCTTTAATAGTTTTATACCAAGAACTCCTTACAAAAAAGAATCAGTGCTTTGAGATTCACAAGGCAAGTGTGATACAGCATATGGAAAATTGTGTTTTATGAGCTGCAATGACTGTTTGTTTGAAAACTGTAGAAGAAACTTCAAACACATTATATAAATACCAATAAAAGAAACTTCCAACATGATGTAACAGTGGACTTCCACACAGGTGAGCCACAGGCTTCTCTGAAGATGCATGACCACAGCCCTCACCTCCCATGTGGGGCTGAGGATCAGAGTAGAGGGTTATTCTCACAGAGTGCTGAAAAGCCTCACATGACAGCAAAAGTTGTCCTGGCTCCAGACTCAGCACTAAGCCAGAGGTAGGTCCTAAATGAGTCTTAGATCAGATACAGCCTGCAGCCCAGAGAAGGACCCCACAAAGCTAGAATTGATGACAAATGATGGTCTTTTTGTTTCCCAACACCATTGGTAAAAGCACAGAAATACTGGAAGACTGCAATTTGCTTTAGAATATAATCAGCTTGCTTATAATTTGCAGGATGAAATAAAACTTACACTTGGCCAGAGAAGCTTTTAACTAAGCCCCATCGAACTGAGAGATAGGTACGTAAATTGTAGAATGGTTTGGGTTGAAAGGGACCTTTCAAGTACCACCTATTCCAAACCCCCTGATGGTGCAGGGACGCCTTTCACTAGATCAGGTTGCTCATAGTCCCATCCAACACACAATGCTTTTGTGTTTCTGAGCTAAAATACCCTTCATACTCCAGAACCTGAACCACAGATGCTGCGCACCGAGAACACCTCATATGGCAAAAGAAACGTCTATTCACAGAAAATCAAGCCAGTCTGATACTCAAGTGCAGTCAGACTGTATCAGTACTAGGTCTTTGTAATAATATTCCCCAATAAACTGCCACTTACAGAGTTTAGTACACTATAACAGATTTTTAATAGCACTCATTTTCTTCATGAGTATTTACACACATTCTCAGTCCTGCTGCTGAAGAGCTGCATAATTTTTCCTCCCAGTATCTGAAATTTTGCTGAAAAGCTTTAGCCTCTCTGCATAGATGATTTAGTCTACCTAGTAATACTAGTACAGAAAACCATACTAAAAATAGATTGTTAGCTTTCATTAACTGAAAAATCTTACAAGAATATTTTAAGTTAGCCTTCTGTCATGAAAATTATTGTCCTTAATTTCTACCTCCCATCATATAAAATCTCTACTTAATATGGGAGATGCAGATTGATTATGAAGCCTGAAAAACAAATGCAAATATAAGGCATCAACTACAGTTCCTGTAAGACATGGAAGAGACACTTCAAAATTAAACATCTGATGCAAAATACCTGTGAAAGGATTTCAAATCACCTCAGTTTGAAACCACCCCAGGGACATTCATCTGAAAAAACTTCACCAACCTCTATGCTGTCGTAAGGATTTAAAAGTCGTGGCTGCCTGTCTCAAATGCTATTATCACCGAAGGACTTTGTCCATTGTAGCAAACTGTGTAAAGAAGCAATCACCCGTCTGCAACCACTGAAGGCGTCTCCCCCAAATACACCTGCACTGATTCCTGGAACTTGGACTGTAAATTAAGCCACCTGACAGGAATTTGAGAAAAGATAAAGGTGGTACTATTGTCTGAGTGTTATCTCAGATTAGAGGGAGGTAAACAAAGTTGGGGGAGAAGAATATATCACTGGTAATGGACAAGGAAAACCAACTGAGCAACACTGCTAAAATCAGCTCAGACTAAGTCTAGCAGGGGGAGATCAGAACCCACTGACTCAAAACACAGGAAGACTGAGCATGGGATTAATTAGCATTAGAAGTGAGGGAATCATTTAACAAATAGAGTAAGAGAACTATGACTTGAGCATTAATGCCTTTGTTTGGTGTTGGAGAATGATTAGAGGATCAGGGACATGGATTATTGATAAAGGGTACAAATTAATAACAGAACTGTACAAGAAAAAGCCTGCAAGCAAAGGCCTGCATGAGAAAAAACCTCCATGAGAAAATGCCTGTGTGAGAAACAGGCCTGAGAACTAAAAGGGAGTTTTTAGGAGGTACAGTGCTGTTCTGATAAAGATGTGCTGACCACGAGAAGGGAGGAAGATTTTTGATCTCTCAAGACAAAACATAAATAGAAGCTTGCCAAATGTAGTCTTTTATCTAACCCAATTATGTAGAAGTAAGAATGCACTTTTGTAAGTTTAAACCAATCAAGAACTGACAAGCATGTATACTGATACTATATAAGTGCCTCTGTATTGCTAATAAACGAAGCTTGCATTATCAATCATATTGATTGTCTGCATCTCTTCCCCCGCCGGAAAGTCAGCAGTTTGGTAAAATGTATAAATAGTGAAAAGTTTTCAACAACCTTGGGACCCTCACTACCAAGAAGCCCAAGGTAAAGAAGGACCAAGGGGATGCTGCTGGATCCATGGGTGGTGACTATACTCTGCCTTATCTGTCTGTCTCTCCCTCTCCTCTCTTTTCTATTTCTATCTCTCTCACATTTTAATGTTAAATAAAATTAGTACTATTGACTTGGGCATATGATCTTGCTTGCACCTTAGTTTGGATAGAGTCATCTCTCAATAATCAGATCTTAACAACTGCACACAATTATTTTACTGTAGTAGAAAAGACACAGACAACACTTAAAAGTTTGGCACAGATCAGGTACCTAAAGGCTGAAGTACTGGATCCAGTGTCTACTTTCAAGTAAAATATTTTAGCTTTTAAAGCTTTTCTAAGAGTGTCATTTCCTTGGCAAAGGGGAGATGATCAAGAAATCTTAACTCCCATGCTTGGGTCAAACTGACCTTGTATTATTTTAGCAAGTTATGACAACTTTAAACTAGCCTAAGGTCTTCAAACTTCAAAATCCATTCAACCTAAACACTACTATCTCTTGTTTAAAACAGAGGAAGAAGAATAAAATAGTATCAGGGACGTTTTATAAGGAGACTTAAAACTTATTCACACTACAATCCTGAAAGAATACTGTAATTACAAAAAGGTTCAGAGAGAGAATCTCACTAACATGTCAGTGAAGCCAATTCACATGAGGGCTACAAGAGAAATAGAAAGCTGGAAGGAGACTCTCTGACAGTAGCTATTAGGGTTATATTTTTCAGGTATCTCAAAGGGGAGAGGCTGAATCTTCTTTTGCTAGAGAGTGGTTCTGGGCATAATGGAAATATTATGTTATGACTCTGTTTTGCATGTGACAGCCTAGAGTTACAAGAAACACTGCTGTGTGTCCTACTAAATGAAATAAAAAATGTGTTCAGAGACTCAAAGAGTGCAAGAAATTTCAGCCCATCATTTCTTTCTTCCATATGAGTAATCTGATAAAAATAAAAAGAGATACTGAGAACTGAACTAGAAATCATTCCACTTTCCCTCAATCTTTCTTCCCTTCTGCCTCAGTTCTGCAAGCTGAGGTCAAAGTTTACATCTTGAGACACAAACAGCTTCACTCTCCTGTGGCTGAAATTTAATAAGCCTGACACAGGAGTTAGTGCACTGGGGTGTGCTTAGTTTTACTGCAACAGTGCTTGCAAAAGACGGACTGAGAAATTATATGCTCAGTAAGCAGATAGAAGACATTTTTTACTTTATTTACAAAAATAGCCTAAACTTCTTTCACTCTATCTAAAAACTAAAGAAGGAAAAAAAAATCCAGTAGCCTTTCTCCCACAATCAGCAAAAGAATAGATGTCTGAATTATTTGCTGAATACATTGAACTGAGCCACTGAAATTAAAGGACTTCTAGATAAAAAGTCCTGTACTTTTGGATTCATTATATTTTTAAACTGTTAGAACACATTCTAGGTATATAGTTAGAGCTGTATATATACCCAGTTAAACACGGTAACTTACATGTTTCCTAAATGTAAGGAAAAAATAACTATGAGGTGTACAAGTTGCAATAAAAATAAAACAGCTGGTCAACCAAAGACCTTTCTTTTCTGAAACAGGCACACACACTGTAGGCCACATCTTTCTAACAACCACTGGATAGTAGTTTTCAAAGAGATCAAAAACTTTGCACAAAAATGCAAACCTAGTATTTCAACAACATGCAGAAATAGCTTTTTTTCTTCTATTTTCTGAAGAGCAAATCTAACTATTAATAAAAGAATCCAATCGTATAGAACATTGCAATCAAAGAAAATAGAACTAAACACCATTGACTACGTCTGCCCTCTCTAAATATTGGCTATTGTCCACCCTCTCTAATACAAAGGGTAGCTTTAGTCATTGACCTTGTCATAAGCAAAGAGACTGGTGATTTTCTCCTTTTGCTATGTTGACGCAGATCACGGGGGTATTGCTGCAGGACTGTCAGCCTCTCATAATTTCTGTTACAAACTTGTATGATATACTACTTTAAAATTTTGCCAGTAACAAATGAATAAAATTGAAATTACACAAAAAATTAAAGCTGTTTTCTTCAGGACAGGGATTTCTTCTGACAGTACTGTCTACCCTAATTATTAATTATAAAAAATCTAGCATGTCTCTTGAGAATTTAACTCCCTACAGTAGACTCACAGAGGAGCATAAGTAGCTCTTGAACTGGAAATAGGAAGCATCTACACGGTCAGTACTGAAGCCATTAAACTGCATCATCATTCTGTGAAAAAATAATTTCCTTGGTAGTCTGCAATTGTTTCCAAGGCTCCACTATAAACAATTAAAGTGGGTAATACATTTTCCAAAATTAGACTGCCATTAAGTACAGGTATACAATACCTGCAATCATTGATAATTGTAAATTATTTTGTTGAATATATGATTTATGCTTCTGGGCCTATATTATCAATACCACTTTTTTATAGCTTGAAGGAAGGGAGTAGCTACTGTTATTTAAACAGAAGTATAGGATATTTTAACCAACTCATTTACTTCTACCCATAGAAAGTGCAGTATCTCTAAGGTACTCCATATTACACCTTTGATATCCTACACTGCCTAGGTATTGGGCATCTTGTAGCCAATCATAAATACAATCTCTCTGAATTACGTATTTCTATGATGCTCACCTCTAAAAAAAAGAATGGCATAAAAAACATGGGTTTTGGGAAAAGTTATTGATATGCACTATCAAAATACCTGCCAAGTCAAGACGACTCAGATAAAATGAGAATTTCAAGATGGTAGTGAGAATAATTTCTAGGAAAATCAGATCAAATCTCAATTGAACCTAAATTTACAGAGGTTTGTGGTTTTGTTTTCATTAAGGAAGCCAGTTTTTAATTCACAACACAAGAACACTTTAAAGAAATAGGAGGAAAGAAAGGTACATGTAGGATCCAACCCTGAAAGAATGAATGGGTACTGAAAGTATTTTTCATATTGTAAGTCTCTTGAGCTACACTTAGGAATATTACACTATCAATGTAGTTTCTCATACATACAATTAGAATGTAAAGCAGAGAACTGAAGCTCACAATTTTAGTGTGTAAGATAGTATGAAGAGAAAGGTAAATTAAATATCTACTGAAAAGTACCCAGAGGAAAGTAAGTTCTACGTCTTTTTTGTTACATACAAATACAGAAGCATCTGGTTCAAACAGGAACACTTATTTTAGCTCCTGAAAGCTGCAATTATAACAGAAAGAAGAAAAAGAAAACATGAATCTATTCCATGTTGATCTGCAGTATTAGAAAAAGGAATGGGTTAAGAGAGGAATAACTTTCACAATTTTGTGATAAATGTTAGAATATTGTTTTTCTTTTTCCCTTCTTAGTAAAAACTTCGAAGATAGAACACATAGCCACTTCTCAATTAACCAGGGGAATGAGGAGAGAAAAACCATGCTAACACACAATTTAACATGTGGTATTATTGCCTATGTGAGAGGCGGGGGAAACATGAGGATTTATGTCAAGAGCACTTTAACCAGTATAATGCAGACAGGTACCAGCTACAGATCCTGAAATGCCAACTCTTAAGGCCAGGAGTTTTTGATTAGGGAAAAACAAGGCCTAGTTTAATAAACATAACCCTTATAATCCAGGTTTGCTGTTAGCTAGCACTATGCTAAGAGACTTCATCAAGAAATTGTTGGCATATCTTTAAGGCATTTTTCTTTGACGACTTCAGAGTTACCAAAGAGCTGCTCATTATCTTATCTTAATAATATCTTAATAATTATCATTATTTAAATTGAAAGAACCCTTTCCTTTGAATACATGCACACACATGAAAAGACATCCCCTGTATCTCCAAAGCTTTATACAGGAATTGTAGGATGAGCACTGGAAAATTTCTAAACCTAAGGAGTATTTTTTTAAAAGTTCTAGAGTGTGTAAAATAAATGGATGCCTAGAACAAAAAATGAGTTGGCAATACAGAAAACCTAACACTATCACGAACATTTCAAAGACCTTCTATTTATGACAAGTATTTAAGACAAATGCAACACTAACATAGTATATCCAAGGAATGATATGCATATATCCATATCTGATAACTGCAGAATTTAGAGCAGTCCTAGAAAAAACTTAACAAGAACAAATACAAAATAAAAAAATTTCTAAAGCTATGACATCTCCCAAGAAGCAAGCAAAGCTAAGACATTCTCTGGGAGACCAAGATGCTTTTTCATTTTCATGAAAATTTTTGCATACACGTGTAAGTATGAACTATCAGACACTGTTAACACTGCCATTAGGAAGTGCAGTTACTCCCTGGGGGTCCAAGGTATTAGGTTTTGGAAATCACAGGCTACTTGTAAACCCTACGACCTAGAAAAATTAATGTCGTATGTTATTTCAATCTTGTCCCAATATATATGCAGACTGTCACCCTTCTCCACCATCCTGCTTTCCCTAGGAGAGAAATGGTCTGGACAGCAGTAGTGGTGCTACAGCAGACTGCAGAAAGCTTTCTTTTGACGGCAGGTCAGGGACCAGCCTGGGCAAGGGAGGTTGTGTGTGACAGGTCACAGCTACCAAGAAATTTTGCAGTGGTACTGTCTTGGGGTGACTTTATGATTTGTATCCCATATCGCTGCCCTATGCCCAGAAATTAATTTTTGTGCCTTTCTATGCCTTTAAACTGAGCCTGAGAGGGGGAAGGAAAAACTGAGCAAAATTTTTTCAAAGCAGTTTGCAGCTTGCTCAAGGTCACACAGAGATAGCGACTTTTTTTTCAGCTGCGGCAGGGGAGCGAGGAAGCACCTGGCTCGCTGTTTTCCAGTCAGCTTTTTTGGCCAGTTTTTCAGCTTCTTTTTCTCTGGAGAGAGACTCAGAGTTGAGCTTCTTTTCCTTCCCTGGAATTTCGGATTTTCTCCCTTTTCTGCTGGACTGCTTCAATATCAGAATACATCGGGAGGACTTTCCACTGAGCACAGAGGGCCTGGCCCTGGGCCAAGCCCCAGCTCCGAGGAGACCAAAGGGAGGACTCTAACACTTTTCCCAGGTTTTTTCTCCACAGTGAGAGATTTTATTGTTTCGCATTATTATCCTTTTCCCATGTGTTTGTTAAATAAATAGTTTTTATCTCCTTCACTTTCCTTGAGGAAAATTTATTTTTCCCAAAGCTGGTGGGGGGAGGGATGGTTGTGACCTTCCTTCTCTCAGAGGATATATTTCTAAATTTGGCCAAACCAGAACAGATACAATGTGAGGTTACTGAAAGATCCAGATGTTTCTAAAGGTATGAAGACTCATGTAAGAGGCAGCTAAAACATATATCAAAAGCTCTTTAAAACTTTGAGTACAATTACCAAGTAAAACCAAAACTTTTTTTTTTTTAATCGGTAAGACAGAACCCTTTTTTTTAATTACAAAAAAATAGTATAACTGGCATTATATGAAAAGTGGTATAAAGATGCAAAACTTATTTTTAACCGAAGAATCTAGAATTTTATCTTATTACTGTTAAATCCACAGACTAATTACCTGCTCTCCGTAAGAAGTTGCAAAAGAATGAAGGGGAATAGTTCACTTCCTTTTTCAAAAAGGCAAAGCCATGATAAACAGTAAACTCTGCAAAATTGACTTTGAATCAAACACTTCAAGAAATGAAAATTTGCAATACTGTACAGTTTGCAATCAACTGACACATAAGAAGTTTGAAGTTTTAGAACACACAAAACCAGAACAGCAACACTACTTCTTGATCTTTACTCCTAGATGCCTTCATTAATGAAAAATGAGAACATTCAAATTAAAAATGGTAGAAGGATAAATATAATAAAAATATGATCTACAACAATAATAACAGTGCAAGTTATTAGGCAGCAGAATAGCAATTAGATATACTACAATACCTTAGTGGCCCAAATACTTTCATTTTCCTGAGACATGTTCCCCATGAAACACTGTTTTTAATTTTTAAAGACTAGGAATTTATTACACTGTGATAAGCTCTTTATGGCTCCATCTCCCCTGAGCCATAAAGCAAAGAACATTTTGTTAGTCCAGTAACAATATAATGCTATAGAGAAGACTCAGCCCTAGCATGAAAAGATCCACCATTTCTCATAGTGTAATTTTTTGCAGTAATGGTCTTGTAGCAGAATGCTGACTTTACCCAAGGTTATGACACTTTACATGCATGCACGAGTATACTCTTCTGCCCTGAAGAGACAGGTCAAAGGAGGTTTCTATATGTAAATTACAAAAAAAAAAGAAAAATATCTTTACCATAGAACTATTTATTCAAATGAAATATGCCTCAGTATACTCATGCTCCATCTTAAACCATTAATTTCTTGTACTTCAAACCTTCTGATACACTATGATACCAATTTTTTTCATTAAACACAAATTATCTTTCACTTCATTCTTCCAGTACTAGTACAAATCTTTTCCTCTTGCTTAGAAATGCTCCCAAATGACCAGTACCAGTGTCAAACTCATAAAACAACCCAATCCAAAAAAGATAATCCCACTTATTACTGGTCAGTAATCAAATAAGGGTATATTCTCTTAGTTTGAAGATGTACTCTGTGTCAGTTTACATTAAACACAAATGGAGCGATTAAAGCAGAACATAATTTGGAAGACACGACGTTCCAAAAGATGTCCTGACACAAACAGGCTATTTTCTGTATATGGTGACACTGTGAAAGAGAACCTGAGTGAACTCATATTTATGCACAGCAGACAATCAGTGCCCAGGGCTGAGCTGCTTGGCAGCCAACCCAGTGAGTGCAGCACCCGCGAGCACAAGGCTGCTGCAAAGGCCTAAGCACGAACCCATCGTTTGGAGAGCAAAGGTGACATGGGGACCTATTACAGCAGGTCAGAGAGCCCGCATTAATGAGCTGCGAGAAATGAGACACTGTAACACTGTCCGTATTATATAATGACAAAGGTCATGAGTAAATTCACATGGATGTTAGACAGAAAGACCGGACTGACAAATAATGAAGTGGGCTTTCCTCTCAAGTGCCTTGCATTACCCTGAGACAAACTGCATGTGAAACTTATCCAAAAGAACCACACACAGGCAGAGCCAATGCAAAAACTAACAGCGGTGAAAAAAAGCAACGTGTGGAATGCTAACCCATAAGTGGTGCCCTAAGGAAATCATTCAAGAACTAGAAATAAACTTGTTTCATGAGACACGGTCTATTAGTACTTATTTTATGACTTTTACAAAAATATATATCTCTAAAGGGAAGGAGGAAGAAAAGTAAGAATACATTTTTTAAAGCAGCTATTATATATAACAACAAGTTTGAAAAATACTTGAGAAAGAGCAGTGTACACTTAAATTTTTTTCAAAATGCAGCATCAGATATACTGCCAAACTACTACTGAATATGGTATTCATCATAAGAGGAATAAAAAATTATTAAAAGCTGCACAAGAACAGAAAACATACATGGAGACAGCAAACATTGATACTGTCAACAGGTGTGCAACCCTTCAAGAAACAAAATATCACCAAAAAAAAAGTAGAAAAAAGTTTTCGGCCATCAAAAAAAAGAACCACAAGAGATACATTCTTCACCAGATATTGAAGGAAAGGAAGCAAAAAACAGAGATAAAGAATACAGGATGGTTTTCCCCTAAGTACCAAAAAAATCTTGATGAAGGTTGACACTACCTCAAAAACCTTAGGTCAGAAGAACAATTTTCTTGTTATTATTATCAAAGGGAGGCAAAAACGGGTAAATCAAGGTCAGGAACCTCTGAGAGAACCATTGTAAGACACAAACATGATCTTGGTTATATAATTCTCAGTAGTCTTGTGGAAGAAATTAGTATCAATACAAAGAGGTACATAAACACGTAACAGGAGCACCAACAATCACTGGCAGTATCTACTTCATGACAGAGATGTCCCTAATGAATGCAATAAAGTTTGAAAAGAGAAGATATTTGGCTTAATTGCTTTTGTGTTTTTAGTTAACATAGTTCCTGGTCTTAAAAAGTGCTGTGATCATCTGTGAAAATTATCATCTCCATTAAGGCCTGTTGCAAATATAAAAGTTAAAAATCAGAACAACCACAATCACCCCTCCTCCTCCAACATTAGAAGTATAAATTCCAGTATTCAAGAACAGGATTGTGTCTCAGAGAAAACATACCAGCAGACTTCAGAGAGCAGAAACTGCCCTACCCAAATCAAGATGTTCTGAAAAATTCCACTTTTAAAAGCTCAATTAGCCAACTCACAACAAGGCTACATGAATGACTTACAGCTACTCAGAACAAGAGCTGCAGAGCTGGGTTCAAGATGGTACACAGTGTAACTCTTGACAGTACCTAGAATAATAAATCCAGGGTTGTTAATGCTGTTTTTCTTCTTAAGTAAAAAGAAAATTGGAATACAGAAGCTGGAAGTTGTGTTATTATAATGGAAAATTTTATGCACCTTTTCTTTGTGTGAAGTTCTGTTTCATTTATGACACCTTATTACTTATATTCAAAGCAAAATAATTGGAACTTTACACACAAAACAGTTTACATATCCAACAAATATAAAATCCTTATCATCTACAAACAGATTTGAAAATCTGCGTTTAGGCATAGAAAGAGACTAATTTTTATAAATGGCCAAACTGCTGTATGCACTTCTAAAATCACTAAACACAACCTTTACACTCCCAGCACCTTCAAAACATACCTCCCCACTTGCTACAGGCTCTCTATACAATTGCAAGTGTGTAACAGTCAGAAAACAAAAGCCACATTATTAAAAGGGAAATTGGAAAACTCTTGGGATTAACTTGTTCAGCATGTGGTTTATCTTTTTTTTTTTCTTCTTTTATAACCAAATGCCTTAGGTCTGGGGTTACTAATAAATAAGCACCAAAAATACATTGCATTTGTGTGTAATTTCTGTGCAATATTAAAATCAAATCATAGATCTTTCAGCTTGGGAGCATTCCTTGGTTAATTTCTTGAGGAGAAATAATTATCATTGTTAATGCTGCCCATGGCATTTTGAAATGTGGTAGCCACTACAGAAATCAAAAAATAAACCCAGATAAACAAAACCCTGTTCTACCAATGCTAATTAATGAACAAAACTCTGATTCTGGATTATTCTAACCACAAACAACAGGCAACCATGTGGATGGGCAATTTGCACATCAGTCGAGGGAATCACAGAAGTCAGACTCTGGGTTAGTATGCTTGTTATGTCCTTGCCAAAATTTTTCTTGCTGTTAAATTAAAATTCTAGCTTTCAAGCATATGACAAATCTTATTTACTCTATTTATGGTTAGTTAATTCTCAATGAAGAGCTGTTTTACTTATGTCCAAGATTTGCTCATGAAGCATCTATAGGGTATTTTAATCTAATAATATCTTTAATCTCTTTAGTTTTGCAACAAATTACAAGTAGAGAACACAGGGACAAGAGAGTATTTTCCCTTCCTTCTTTGTTCCCAAAATCAGATGGAAAGTGAGAATGACAAGAAAGTAAGTTTCCACTACTCAGGGGCAGAAAACAGGTTTACAACATTGCCAGATTATAGCCTAAGAAGATTAATTCCTGCACTTAAGCCACAACATAGGACAATCTAGAGAGGACTGATATTTAGTTGAATTGGTGTTATTTGCTTGGATGCAGAAGAAATAGGAAGCTGTTTTAAATAAAAGACAGCATATGCACATAAGCAAACTCCAGCATGGAACTCTCACCATTTTTCCTTTAACAGCCATCTCCTAGGCAACTAGTGTAATAAAATGAAAGAGCACACTTTTGACTTCTGATCTTGTGACAATGAGTAGGTAACACTTGGGAGAAAGAAAACATGCCAAAATTCTTGTGAATCTCACAACACTACAACAAATTTAACTGCAAGCTAATTTCTTCTGTATTATAGACGAGAAGTGACCTGTCTGGCCAGCCTTGCAGGAGAGGCTTAGAAGAGGCACAAAACACAGAGGTCTTCACACAAAGGAGACAGAGGATATAAAAGCAGAAACTTCTGATCCCAGTTGCCTAAACTACTTCTCATCCTTCTAGAAATGGTCACAAGCTGGCATACCTGTGCCTGTACAGTACAACATGACTTCGAGTTATGGTGAAGGTATCTTGCAAAACTAAGCTGCTTTAGGAACCGTCTCTCATTTTGATCTACTTGAGCACACTAATTTATCTCATGTAAAAATACGGTTTTCCAACACTAAGGCGCACTGGCAAGAATAATAATTTACATAAAACAATCCCTACTCATAGCAAAACTTTAAACAAAAATAAATACATGACTAAACTTCCTATACTAAAGTGTCACGTTCTTTGCATGTTAGTTTAGCTCTAGTTCAGCTTTAAGCACAATGCTAAGAAACATCTTATCTTTGCAGCCATTTTTCTAACTTCATTTGTCAGTTGGGAAAGGTTAATATTATACATGCAGCTTATAAAGAATTTTAAATGTCTTCAGCCCCCTATAAGTTTAGGCACAGATCAACAAAGGCAACATTCAATCCTATTTGTGTTTCGGTGGTAGGGCAGCTATTGGCTACAATTATATAACAAAACCACTTGTCATAGCTTAAAAAGCAACCTATGCAGTAAGTTTATAAGATAGATCCTGGGGGGCATTACTCTAGTTGTATATTTTGTACAAGTTAAATAGATTTTTCCTTCTCTATCTTTAGCATTGGTTTTGTATGTTTTTAGAATATGCTAAAATGCCAGGATCAGATACCAAACCGTACAACTATAACAACAGGATTTATTTAGGTATCAAAGATCTCTAGCTTCTGCTGTTGTTGTTGTTACTATTATTGCTATTATTATCTGTTAACCCTGTGTTAACTAAGTGTTGGATAAGTGAACACATAAGTAGGTTTAATATTTTTAACTATACTACATACAAGTGGTTAGAATAGTACTCTTCTATAGGAACAGACTACCACATTTAAAGAAAAAGCAATCAACTGTTCTGAGCATTTAATGTTATTATTTCCTGTAGAAAATCAAGTAGAAATTTAACTTAAGAAATGTAACTCTTTAATTGAAGTGCTGGGGGGTTTTGTTGGGGTTTTTTTGTAGTTGTTTGTTTTGGGGTTTTTTTGAGAAAGTACAGCAGTACAACAAAAATTAAGATTTACTTATTCCTTTTCCTCTGGTTTCTACTACACAGTGCACCACTAATCAACTATGCTAATTAATGAAGCTGCATGAGAGGGTGATCAGTCACTGGAACAGGCTCCCCCGAGCAGTCATCATGGCACCAAGGCTGTCAGAGTTCAAGGAGCATTTGGACAAGGCTCTTAGTCCTCTGTTTTAGGTTTCAGAAGTCCTGTGAGGAGCTGGACTCAATGACTCTTATGTGTCCCTTTAACCTGAGATATTCTACTATTCTGTGTATAACAAAGCAGGATGCAACTGCTGTACATTGGCACAGGATGTTTTTCTGTTACAGAAACAAAGGCTGTTCTTCTGTTACAGTGGAAGTTTCCTACAAAAAAAAGTCCTTCAATTAATTTTACCTATCAAATAATAAGATATCTAGAGGTGCTGTCACATACTTCACTTACTAAATGAGCGCATTAGTTTGCACTTCCCGACAACAGGAACAACAGGCAAAACTCCTAAGATTTCATCCAAGAGCTCACAGGGAAAGATAAGATAATAATAATAAAAAAAAGGAAGGGTAGATTGCACTGATTATACATGCTGGAAAAAAGGGTGTGAGGTAACATTTGAAACAATGATACAGAAGGACTCTGAACGAAAGGGCTGAAGTACTTCCACAGGCAGTTCAGAGGCAATAACTTCCACATTGAAAGTAAGCTGATATATCAAGGTGGGACTCAAGGACAATTTAATCAGCCTCAATTATGTTACAGAGTTGGGGGAGATAAAATAACAGTTGATCAGACTTAGCAACACTTTTACACCGCCAAGCATTAGTCAGTAAAGTATAGGATGCAGGTTCTACAGGATAACACTTAGATTGTTTCCAAAGTCAAGAACCTTGTTTGAGTCAGACCTCATTTAAGGATTTTACACTCACAAAGATTTTGGAAATCTTTCTGTAAGAAGATATCCTACCTCCCTTCATCAGAAGCAAGTATGTCAATTACAGAAAGCAAGTTCATGGCACATTACATCAGATTAATTTAATGCTCAGTTTTTCTCCTCATTTATATATCAATTTGTGTTTGTTCTATAAAATCAGTAGGGTTTAGGTGAAAACTTCTGAAAATAGTCATGTACTTTTGCAGACACTACTTTGTTGGGAAAAATTTTTGCAAAACCTGAAGCTTCAGATTCTAAAAAATAAAACCAACTATGTGGGCACTTAAAAAGTTACTAATAATAGATATTTAATACCAAAACTTTTATTTGTGCTCTTTGAAAGGAAGTAATTTTGGGCATATTTCTGTAGCCTTTTTGCCTCCCAAGGGTCACTGCTCATGATGAAACAAGTAGGTTAACCAAAAACGTTAAAGGTGTCCTAGTATTCAGAGGCTGAAACATACTGAAGTCCTCTGAAATGAAGTGCACATTATGAAAATCACCAAGGTCGTGTAACTTTTACTCCTCTGTACTGGAAGATACTTGAAGAGTATTTTCAGCTGAAAGATTTCTGAAATACAATACACACTTGATATGCAACTTTTTAAAACAGAAGAAATGACATAGATGTACCATTACCAATACTGTCCTGTTAAGGTGAGTATTGTCTGTGTGAAGCAGATTTCCAACTTCTGACAAAGAGCAGTAGTAACTAAAAAAAGCTTTCCTGAAATTTCTAAGAAAGAAATTAAAATAACTGGTTTTGGATTATAGGATTACACACACACACGTATATATATGTGTGTGTGTATATATATATCCCCAGGCTATTTGAGACTCCAGTGATGAAACTGAAAATGAGACTAAAATAACTCAATCACTGTTTTGCATAGCATAGCCATTTTTGTTTTAAAAGGTAAGTGTGGATCACCTTCATCTGTTACAGCCCTGAAGGAGGGAAAAGTGCACATTTCTTGGAAACACAGAGTAATTAATCAGACTTCACAGCAGTCTTCCCAGAAACTGCAACAATTTGGGTTTTGCAGAAAGAAGGCACACACCTCCGGTTCACAGCTTTTAAGAGTTCACCTACATCCAAAACTGCTTCCTTTGTGATAACTTACATGGACTATTTCAGAAACTAAGCCACATACCAAAATATTCCATTATTCCTCAGCAGAGGGTCCTGATTCAGCAAACACTTAAGAGCAGATTTAAAAACTGTCGTAGTTCTAGCGACTATTCAAACCCCAAGATACAATCGAGCTGTAGCACGGGAGGTGTCAGGTTACAGAATAACCCTGCAAAGCAGGAAGTCTACTGACAGCAAAACTGGGAGACTCTCAGAGCGATTTCCAGGCTCTTCGGTTGGAGACCGCAGCTCTAAGCGCTGCGGAGCGCTGTCCCGCCCTCCGGGACTCGCCATTCCCGGCCTTGGGCAGTGCGCGGCCCGGGGGTCCCTCAGCCCCACGCTGGATGCCCGTTCTCCTGCACACCCGCTTTCCCTGGCTTTCAGCCCAAACCTGTCCCTCACCGCTCTTCCCACAGACACCCCAACCTCGCTCAGTCCTCCGCCAGCCAGAGCAAGCGCCTCGTTCGCGCTCAGCCCCGGGTCTTTAAGGTGAAATCTGCCCCCGAAAGGCAGCGAGTAGAGGAAGGAAGAGAAGGAATTAATTCGTTTCCTGTTGCTTTAATCCCTTCATTCTGGTTTTAGCAGCGCCGCCCGGGGCGTTGTGGCTGCTCGCCAGAGCGAGGAGGCCGTAAATGAGCGGCCGCAGCCGGGGCCGCTCAGGCCGCGGGAGGCGGAAGGGAAAGGGAAAGGAAAGGAAAGAGGCTGCCCGCCGCCAGCTACGGCCCCTCGCTGTCCGGGCAGCCGGGCCGGACCTGGCAGCGCGCTGGAACCCGCCGGCGCGGGGCGGAGCGGAGCGGAGGCCCTGCCGTGGAGGGGAGAGGGGCGCAGACTACACACCCAGCAGCAGCCCGTCCATGTCAAAGATCAGGTGAGTGACCGGGCGCAGCGCGGCCGCTGAGGAGGAGGAGGAAGCGGCCATGGCGAGGCAGAGCAGCCGGAGCGCGGCGGGAGCCGAGGCGGATGGAGCCGCCGCGGGGCGAGTCGGGCCGCGCGCGGGACGGGGCGGTCGGGGACGGGCGGCGGTTGCGGCACAACCGTGGGGCGGGCCGGGCCGGGCCAGCGGGACCTTTCGGTTTGCTTTGTTGTTCTGCTTTTAAAGCAAAGCCCATTTCTCTTCTTGAGGCCTCTTCTCTTGCAGAACAGCGCTTCTTGCCCAGAGAGGTTGTGGAGTCTGCCTCACTGGAAATATTCAAGAACCATCTGGATGCAATTCTGTGCCATGTGCTCTGGGATGACCCTGCTTGAGCAGGGAGGTTGGACCAGACGACCCACGGTGGTCCCTTCCAACCTGACCTGTTCTGTGATTCTTAAATCCCATTTGGTGCTGCTGGCGGGAAAGACAGAAGAGTTGCTCTCAAGTTGATGCATTAGACAGTGTCTCTTCGCGTGCCTGTTGAGATTTACAGGGGTAATATTACCACCAGACTATAGTTGAAGCCAGAAACAAAAAGGTGTAAAACTGTGAGGGAAGAGTAAAGTAATAGGGGAAAAAAAAAATCTGAGAGGAAAGAGTAAATCCATCTCTTATGGGTTGCTGAGTGCAAGAATAGTTAATTGAAGGCTGATTTGGGTGTTGTGGTTTTTTTCTGAAACATTCAAGAAGCTCTGAAGTTCAAGAAACAAGACAGTTACTGAGTTGAAGCAAAATCTTCCTGCGTGGACACATCATCTGATTTTGATTGGGCAGTTAGGAGGGAAAGAGGGAACTTACCTCATCAGTTTTCTCTTTTGTGTTTTTTCATGCAGGTAACTCTCCCCTGGGCATCAAGATCGTTGAAGCACCAGTTGCAGAGGCAGACATGAAAAGAGCTGTATCAGGCTCCCAAGGTGACATACGGGCTTGAAGATGTGTACTGCTATGCCATTCTGAGTGAGGGCAGTGCTTAGGTGCAGCTTCCCATAGGGGAGTCCTGTCTCATTTGTAGGTAGGCCTTGCAGCAATTCTTTTTTCCTGACAGCGCCTTCATTTGAATTGGCAACGCTTCACTATTTTAACAAGTTAGTGGGGGTTTTTACAGCCTTAACTGTAGGTGTGGCATAGCTGTATTTGAATTTTAACTTAACCTCGTTAAGTGTCTTACCTCTCCCCAAAACCTATCCCTTAAAAATACACTCACCCTACATTTGTGTGAAATGTAGAAACAGAATTCTCCTCACACCTTCTCCTATTCTGGAAATAAGAAAAAAAAAATAAAACATTCTTGGCCTTTACTTGTACCTTTTGAATAATAAAATTTGACTTTCAAACAAAATTTTTTGAGTTTTGGGTTGGTTTTCTCTTTTTTTCATCTTGTCTCATTTGGTAATGATAATGCTGCTTAGGCCCTGTCTGCGTAGGCTAGGAAAAAGATTGTGCGCAGTACCATTAACATATTTTAAAAATGCCATTTGTAGTCACAACATGCATGTGTTAGTTCCTGTTAGATGTAAGGAAATGGCTCCTGAGTTTTCAGATTTTTTTTTTTGTAACCTTACAATATATGAGTATTAAAAATGCCGATGGCTGTTTTGTTTCTGCAATGAACACTGTGCAACAAGTCAATATTCCAGTTTTGTTTCCAGCAAATGTTTATAGTTTCTTTTGTAGCTCACTTAGGTGGGAGCATAGCTAGAATCAATAGAAAGGTAAAATCCTAAATACAGTATGTCAAAAAAGTGTTAACCTGTTAAAGGAAATTAAAAAAATAGTAATTTCAATACTTAAAATGGTACTATTGTGCTGTCCTAAGAAAGACTGTGTTTCTGCTGTAAGAGTATATGCTGTTGTGACAAAAATTTAAACAGGATGGGTAATGATGGTGTATGACAGTTCTACCTGAGGTGGATTCATCAACTTTCTAATTAGCAAATTTTCTAAAAAGCTAGTTTTTATTTGTGTATATGATGACATGGTAAAACTTTTGTTTGTGACTCAATGGATGTAGCTTTTTCTTGTTACCTTGATTTATTGTTCTAATTAGAAAAAAGTGTAAGTATTTGATCATGACTTCCATTGCCTCTAGCATCATAAAAAGGGGAGAAAATCACTATTTTTAGCATGTAAACTACCAATTCATCAGAGAAAACATAGGGGTTTTGCAGAACTTTTGAGTATTTAAAGTGGAAATAAGTCATAGGAAATCCATAAGAAAGTAGCCCACAAAATTAAAGTGTAATACAGGAGCTGAATATTTTTAGGGTAAATGGTCTGGGTTACAAATTCTATGGTACACATTTCAAGACTGTCACATTGCTGACAGGCTGATGACCTCAATTTTCTTTGCTTTACTCTGGCTCATAAATGATAATCAGTGTGATGTTAGCTTACTTGATTCTTCAAAGCTGTGTTCAAACACAGGAAAATCTTCCCAAGATAGACAACTGTTTAGTTGTCTGTTTAGGTTTGAACTGTTTAGGTTTATTCTGCGTGACTAAGTCTTTTTACTAACAGAATGAAATGAAGTGAAAGTCCAAGCAACTTTTAATTCATGGTGGAGCATAGTTTTCTAGATATGTAAGTAAGAGAATATGCTGATCTAAGTTTTGTTTTAGCTGTCTTAAATATTTGGATTGAATGACTCAGCAGTAGTATTTGGTTTTGCTGTTGGTTTTTTTTTGAAAAGGAGTGAAAGGATTTGAGATTGAGAATTGTGCAATTGATTTTTTGTTTGCTACTATTTTTTGTTACTTATTTGAAGCTGGCTTTGAGTTATGAAGATTTCAATAACTTTAGAGTTGTGGAAAGCATATTGTAGTTGAAGTACACTAACTATGAACACCAATAATTAATTATATTCTTACAAACCAGATATATATTTATTGAGAAGAATGAACTTGGGTAACTAAGATGTAAGTCTGTAACTAGACTTGAATCCTGGGAAGTTTGAAGAACACAATTAACTTCATGTACATTTTTAAAATTAATTAAAGTTGCTATCTGGGCATACGCCAAAGCAGATATATGGTGTTATATGGTACATATATATCTGGATGTCCAGGTTTTTAAACAACTGTAAATTAGCTGCCTATAGGTAGCCCTTCTTACCCCAAACAAACCTATTTTCTCTAGTTTCATAATAATGTATTAAAATCACATTGGTTTTATTGTTCTTGAATGTTAGATAAAGTGAAAATACTCAGGTGCCATGGGGTTATTAAGTATGCAACACAATGTTTTACGTACTTGGTCCTCTTAACCTTTTTTTATCTTCTATATTTGGTTGAATTTCCTTTACTTTGAGGCTGAAAGTTTTGTACATACCTGAAATTTATGTGACCGAGTTCTTTCCTGGAGAGTAAAAGCTTCAGAATATGCTTAAGTGTTTTCATAGGTAATACCTTTGATTCAATAATTGCAGTTTCCTATTTCACTATTTCATATTGTGCTCGAAGCATGGATTCACTTACCTACATTTTTATGCCACTGATAGGAGCATGATGCACTATGTATTTCACACAGAAATTACTGACTTTTCTTTTTCTGCAGGTACCTTGACAAAGAGGATAAACAGATTATAATCCATTTTGGCTTGAATATTAAAAAAGAATCTAAAGACTTGAATAAATCCAGTAATTTAAAAGCTTTCATAATGATTTACATGAACAGCTGTTAAACCCACTATTAGTAACGAATTACTTGGAATGACTTAGAATTAAATGTAAATTCAGATATCAGCTGAGATTCACAACAGTTGCTAGAGTTAAGCCTATAAGCCTTCAGAAAATGAAACCCCTCTCAGTGCTGGATGTCACCAAACATGAGCTTTTCACCTTAAGATTGTGAATTAGGTAAATTGTATTGTTTCAGTTCATGTTTTTATAGGTGCAAAATGGAAAACGACCATATGTCTTAAAGCAATTAAATAGTACCATGACACTCCTGATCTAGGTCATGTTTTATTGATTATATAAGTTAAAAGGGAGTATATGCTCTTTTAATCAATCACGTGTCTTCTCTCAGCCAAGCAAGCAGGCATAGGAGAGCCATCTGTTTTCTAGATTTTGGTATTGTCCACCACTTACAAGTGTGTTAGTTACAAAGGCAAGGAAGTTAATGTGTTACACTTCAGCAGAATAAAGTGAAGATACACGTTTGTCATCTATAAATTTAGATGAGGCACTATAAAAAGGTTCTTAAGCAGCAATGGGAGGTGAAATTCTAGAAAAGCTAACCAAGCACACAAGAGAGAACAAGGGAGCAATGCTTCGATACTTTTAGATGTAATTTGCTGTATTTTTTGATGGGACTGTACAACAGAACAAAGTTTCTTAAGCTTGGAAAGGAAGCCTTAATATCATGCTTTAGAGCCATTTTTGCTTCTGTTAAAGTCAGTGAGAACCATTTACTCTCCTTTATGGATTGCGACTTAGCTTGTTGACATACTTTTTGGTCTTCTAATAAAATATTGGCTGCACACAGGCAAACTGTTCAGGTGATTAGCAGCATCATTGTAATGAAAATCCTGAAGTGCTTAATGGCTGGGTCCTGCTTAGCCTTAAACTATCAGAAAGATTAGGACAAAAAAGACTGCATCCCCAGATAAGATATGAAGTATTGTATCCTCTTTTACTTTTCCTGTGATATGGGCTTGCTATGTAACTTTCATTGATTTATCTAGCTTCCCATTGTTGCAGGAACTTACAATATGTTATTAACTTGGTTTTCTTTCTTGTCTGCATGTGAATTTAATTACTTTTTTTTTTTCATTTTACTACAGTTTGATTGTTACAGATTATAGGAAGTATTTTGTATTTGTACTGTCATGTGGAATGCACATTCTGTGAACCTTTCTGAGCAAGTCATCTATCACTTGGTTGCTGGCAGTAAAGGTGAAACTGAATGCAGTCACCCTTCCAGTGGGCCCTTTCAGTCATGGGTTCCTAAGCTCAACCTTTTCAAAGGCTGTGGTAATTAGATCTTCAGATGGAGAAGAGAGAGATGGAATTGTGATTCTTAAGGTCACAAGGTCTCTAAGCCACTCATCTGTAATGCTGCTCCAGGTTCAGGTTATATATGCATATTCCCTACTTGGGATGCAACAAGCTGGGGAGTTGAATCTCCAGACCTCAGACATTCTGTCTTCTCTGTGGCTGTTTGCTTTTAAAAGTTTGTATCTAGGCAGAAGAGTTGAGTAGAAATAAATGAACTGGCTGATACTGAGCCCAGAATACCTGCGTGATCAGGGAGAACATGCTGACAGCCTGGGGAGTGCAGGGAGGCTGCTGGAGGCCAGCTATCAAACAGTACTGTGACCTTTCTTTCTTTGCAATATTTCTGGTGGTCTCTGCTTCTAGATCTATCTAGGCAGAAAAGCAATAATACTGTGCTGGTACATATGAAGGAGCAACTCTTATCAGGAAGCAGAAATGGTGGAAAGAGGAGAGGGGGCAATGCCAAGCAGTTTTATTAGACATCCAGGCTGTTCCTCACTATGGAAGCTGGGACTTTTCCTTGGCTGTCGGAGTTAGTGTACTTCCCAACCAGGTCATAATTGCATTTTTTGAATTCTGTTGCCCCAGAAGCTACTGCCCTGTTCTCCTCCTGCCATGTGCAGACACTCAAACGTACTGGTAGCATACCTCAGAAGATGCTCTGTGCACAGCCAATGGCAAATAGGCTTTGTGACCACTGCCACGTAAGGCACTGATTTATTTTTGAGTGAGGAAATAGTCCCTTCACTAGGCTGTCCACTTACTTTAAGTTCAGCTTATGTTTACCTACCTTAAGGAATTAGGTTCAGCATATTGTAACAAAACAGATGAGGAAATGATGTGGGTTTATTCCTTATTTTAGACTTTCAATTGAAATGTTCTTAGTGGAAGACCAGTAACACACACTTGTTTTCATAAAACATTTATAAAACAAGGAACACCAGTTGTAAATACTGATACAGTTAGATATTAGGGATACCTAGAAGAAAGCAATGAAGTCCCAGTGCTGTCAAGCCAATCAGGCCCTGACCTTTTTCCCTAAGATAGCTCGCTCCACTTAATTGGGTAATCTCAAACATTTCACCTTGAGTTCTGTAAGGTGAATGATTGCTTACACTGGCACTGCAGGTTTGAAAGATTCCTAGATTTCCATTTCATGTACTTACATATAGGTAAGACCTCAAGAGATATTAAAGATCTAGATTAATTCTTTGCAATAGAATTGTATATGCTTAAAATATCTGTCCAGACATTATGCCTAAATTTTTCCGAATCTTTGAGTGAATTTTTTGCTCTGCTAGAATATCCTGTGTTTTTCCTCTGCTCTTTTTTTTTTTATTATTATTTTACCAATTTAATTTCTTTAACGTATTGTTGTAAGTTATGCTTTCTGAAGCTTTTAGCATTTTGGTTGCTCTTCAGCATTTTAGATTTTCTGTATCCTTAGAGAAGTCCAGCACTCAGGTACATTTATTGTAGCTGTGGGGTTTATAAGTGACAAATAGAAGGCCATTTTTTGCTATTAGACTGACGAAATGCTCACAGCTTGCTCAGTCGTTCAGCTCACCGTTCGGTGCCTTGGAAAGCCCTGAGCTGCCCAGAGAGATGGCACAGGCAGTCCAGCGACTTGGTGGCTCCGAAAAGCGGCAAGTGATAGCTGCAAAGCTAATATCAAGAGCAGAATCAAAGAGGTAGAAATACAGCTCTTGCTCTATGCTTTAATCCTGCCAGTAGATTGCTCTTGTCCCGAGACAGAGACACACAGAAGCTGTTAGCAGAAGGTAGCAGAGCCAAAGAGGGCGGGCCCCTCCGGGCTCTTTCTTTTACTCGGGGGAAGGGAGAGGGGAAGGCAGGGGGCGGACCGGGGATAACTGGCCAATCGGACACTGCTCCGGAGAGTCAGTGCTTTTTTCAACTTTCCCCGCTGGGAACAAAGGAGGTCTCAGAGCACATGGCAGAGACAGGTCCAGACCTGCCTGGGCAGGTCCCCGGGGGGGGGAGGGCAGCCCCTTCGGGCAGGCAGCAACATTAGACTGCCTTCTTAGTCCCAGATAGACCGACACCTTCGAATTAACATAAGAGCTGAATTACCGTCTTTGCCATAGTTTGGTTTTTACTGCTGATTGGTCAGGTTGTTACCTATGTTGTACCAAGCCAAAAGCTCAAAACTTTTGTTGCTATTTGTCCAATTTAAAATTTTCTTTATGGTTCACTTCTATATTTAGTTTCACTAATTAAGAGGAGTCAGTATCATACTTCACTGAAAGAGATCAGTGACAACATCTCTATCCCATTAAGAGCTTATTACCTCTTCATACAGTTCAAAATCTTTTTATGCATTTTTAAGTATGAAAAACTACTATCTTGCAAGCCTAATGAGGCAGATATCTGCAAGAGTCTGTGCTACAGAATGAATTGTTGTATCACTGGTTTAGAAATGTTGTATGTGTCCTTTAGACCAGTGACTGCTACAATCAAATGGGAATAAGTATTATATTAATTACCATGTTTGACAGCCTGGCTCCATAATCTGTTTTTCACTGACTTTGCCTTTTTATGCTAATAATTATGCTCTCATCTGGAAAAATTAGACTAATGCAATTTTCCAAAAGCTATTAACAAGACTTTGAATATTAAGATGGCTATATGTCCTAATGTGCCATCCCAAAACTGAGTTTGTGTTGTGGTCATGAAATGAGGCATGGGTAGTGTGTATTGTGGAGTTGCAGAGCATGGAGGAAAGCCTACAGGCTTCAGGGGGCATAGAGCTTCACTCAGTATGTGCCATTTTTGTCACCAAGTTTCTACCAGCATCATCTAGGGTGATGTTTGCCCCAAAACTTTCTGAAGTGTGTGGAAATAAAGTAAAACCTTGCCTGATTTCAATTATTTTTAGTATTTGGATGATTGTTGATCGAAGAACCTGACAAAGTGTGGGGACCTGAATATCCATCTGCTTTTTCTTACTTCATCACATCCAGGAAATAAAGCAAATTATGTTGTAGATCAAATGAATAATATTTTTCCCACCTGTTCAAACCCATCTTTCTTTAAAAATCCTGTTATGTTTATGACATGAGGTAGCTTAGACCAGTATTATTTGATAGTCAGAAACTATAGTTATAGCGACTACACAACCTGAATCTTTATTCTTGCATGGCATAGCCAACACACTCTTCCAGCTAAACTCCCATATGTAAGTCTTAACCAAAGTTAATCACAACCATGATTAAAAAAAACCCACCAAAACCTTTAGATAGTGTCATAGAGTTCCATGTATAAAAGCCTTTGGGACTTCTTTCAGAACTGTTTAAAGTCCTCTGCAATCCACAGATTTCACAAGTTCATATAATGACTTTCTATCAAGATAACTACATGACTACAGAATTTTCAGAGGGAAAGTTGCCACTGGTTTTTGGACTAAGCTGAAGAATGAAGTTTAAGCATCTTTTTTCACTGAAGATTTGTTGATGTTCTCTAGAATCCAATAACCCAATTTGTATAAAGTCCCTAGAACAGCAAAACTGTTATCTTTTAATTCTGGGTAAGTGTCTTTCAAAAATGTCCTTTGAAATTAGCCAAATTCCTTGGGTTTCACTATGATAAGAGAAGTTTAACAGATACCCTTTTTTTCATTTTAGCTCTGTTACTGGTATGTTTCATGTGAATCTTAAGTAAAATACAAGTTTGTATTAGATTTATGTGGAAGCAGAAGCATTTATATGTGCGCCAGCATCCAGGCAGGGTAAGGCCGCAGTGTATCATGTTTTGTTTTTACAAAGACACTGTACCATACCTTGTAGATGAACATTTAGTGGTATAGTAAAGTTGGATCCTAAACTTCTAAAGCTTTGGCAGAGATGTTTTGATGAGCTGAAACAAAAGCTCTGCCTTGCTGCAGCTCTGCCTTACCACTAAATTCCAATAAATTGGGTCATGCATCCTTCTTCCTCCTTTTCATCCCAAACTGAAATTGGTAATTTCCTTTACCAATTCAATGAATTGAACTCTTATAAATATGAACATTCATAAATAAATAGGTAGATACGGACTCCCATTTGGGACCATAAGTCCAAAATACCTTAAAAAGTAATGTTTCTAACATATTTTGAAGGAAAAAATATGGACTCTCTGTTCATGTCCATGTGGAAAAAGAAACCCAAACCACAAAAACACCTGTTGGTCAAAATGGATAATATAATCCATTAAGTAGCATAAATCATTGGAGAATACATTACTGGGTAACATAGTACCCTATTGGCCATAGCTAAATGCAGCCTCCCTGTTGACGTTTCAACTTTTCACTCCTGCTTAAGCTTTGAAGTCAGCAAGTAATTGTCACTTTAGCACTCCTTAGTGATTTTTAATCAAACATGGAAAAGAAACCTAAACAAACCAACCCCCTCTATTCAGTCTTCATTCAGTACTCAAAGTTGGATATGAGAGGGAGAGGATGTTTACTTTTTCACTCATTAATGCATTGTAATTTTTTGCATAGTTAGAATGAATAGATCTTTATACACTGCATTTTGGTTTTCCATATCAAATGCCTTGAATTGTCATGCTAATTAGCACAGACGAGTCTGCTTTTCATTCTTTTTATCTATATTTTGTCATACATATTCTTGTTTCATCACTACTTTCTTCTAATTTACATAATCACAAGGTTTTGAATTAAAGTTGCTTAATAATAATTTGTTTAAATAAAATTTACTGTAAGTAAATAGTTATTATTATGCATTTAAGAGTTGCAGTGTATGTACACAAGAAATGGTGTTTTGCCAGTGAGTGTTGCTTCTCATCTGTTGTATCTCTAGCACTGCTTTTTTTGTCCATATACAGGGTTTTTTTAAGTACCTTCTAAAATATTATTAATCTAAAAATATCATTAGTCAAAGACATTAAAAAGTAATTGGCTATTTATTTTAGAGAGATAGACAAGTTTTTTTTTTAATTGTCTTTATATTCACTTTTTAATGCTTTGAATAAATGCAAGACAATAGTGCAGGGTTTTCAAAGGCTTAAGGCAGGGCTAGCATTTCCTATCTGTATTTGACACAGAGAAAAGGTTGGTAATTTAAAATTCTTTCCAAGTTGTTAAAGTAGAATGTTATTTTAAAATAGAGGAAAAATGCAGGAGAAAGCTCAGGACAAGCTGTAATGATTTCCTGAACCACAGAAAAATGTAATTTAAACTTTGCATTTAGACAGCTGTTCAAAAATCTTGGTTCAATTTGATTTCTCGCAGTCATTGTGAGCTTCCAGGTTTTGCCTGGAAGAAAAGTAAAATTTCATACTTAAGTTGTAAGGCTTGGATTCTGTTAAGTTACATCAGCAGTGATTGTCACACATATTTGGACATCCATCTTTCTCTTCCTGATCAAATTTCCCTTGTGAAATACATAAATTGGGGTGAGGAGGACAATAGCCGAGAAGGAAGGTAATATGTCAACTAGCTAGGACTTTTTGAAGTTTAGTGAATGATTTTTCGTGTTAGGATCCTTGGGCTTTCTGGGAGCAGTCATTTTCCAGGAGCACATATAGGTTCTAAGACAATGCATATTAAACAAACTAGTTTGGGCTATAGCGTATGGTATTTATAAAAAGATAATCTCTAAATATTCTATGCCTCCAATGGAAAAGTTTGAAAAAACACTGATCTGAAATTATACTTTAAAAGGTGTTTCAGTGCAGTTTGTCCAAAGTTGCTATGTAGATATCCTGTAGGAATGCTTCCCATGTGTACAGAAGGCAGAAATGTACCTGAGATTCTGGCACAGCCTTTGTTTTCCAAAAATATAGTGCTAATTCACGAAAAAGTCTAACGGGAGGTCTTCAGTAACAAGCTAAAACAAGCACCTTGGTTAGGCTTATGGATATATATCCATTATGAGAATATGCTGAGATTGTTTTGTACTAGTGAAGCAGAGTCTTACCAAGAAATCCTGTCAGTCTTGTATGAGTTATATTTTTCAGTGTTATCGTTCTTGCTCTCCACCCTTCTGTTTCAGTTTACATGACTGGACTTTGTACCCATATACTGATAAGTCCACAGCCATCTTGTTTGAAAACAAGAGGCAAAAGCTGAAACAATTCCATTCTGCAAGGTAAAACACCCTTTCTGCCCCAAAGTCTGTCATTTATATATAGTTTAATTGTAAATTGGGGTAATGTGTAGTTGGAGTTCATATTCTTTCACAGCTCAAAGAAATTCTTCATGGCAGGAAGTTAGCAATTATGAGAAATAATAACATATTTAGTGTTGTCTTTTCTGCATTAACTTAATACAGTGCGTTTTTTAGAATGAAAAAGAGATTGCTTAAACCATATACTCATGTCTATAAGATACTATCAACTATAGTGGCAAGTTATTTTGTAACAGAATGCACTTTATCACGTACTGCAATGGAGTAGAACATTCCCTACCTTGAACAGATTAAAAAGAGCATAAGAATTACTTGAATTGTGAAAGCATTTTGAAGAAAATAGAAAGCAGGGTCTTTATGAATTAGAAGATTTTCCAGCTGTGCCACAGAAGTTTTTTTCTTAGCACTTAAGCTCTGGTTGTTTAAAAAGTAATGTTAAAAGTGTATGTAATTTTGATTATGGAGTCTGTTTCAAAGATCAGATGGAAATGAATTGTTAAATTGTTTTGGAGGGGGGTCAGTTCTGATACAAGCTTGTAGTTTTGAAGTGACTCTGGTTCATGTGCAGTGTATGTAATCTGACAAAGTCCAATTCAAAGGTGGAAGCCTGCAAGACCTGACTGTAACTTTTAAAGGGATATTAAATAAGTCTAATATTTTCTTTTGTAACCTCAGCCCCATTCAACTTGCAAACTGGGAGTAAACACAGCTACTGAGGGGACTGTATCTGCAAGAGGAAACACTGAGATGGAGGAGAATGGCAAGGAGTAATAGAGAAAGGGAAATGGTAAGGAAAAAAACATAACTTCTGGATAGGTTGTATCTGCCAGGCTTAAACAAAAAAACCTGCATTTGAGCAACCATACTGAGACAAGAAGGAGGAAGATGAAAGAGGAGAAGCCTATATAACCAAAACAAGTGGTGGAACAGAATCAGACCATACATATTGCTTGCTATGCAATTTTGTAATGACTCATTAATAATATGTATTCCACACATCCTGTTTTCTCACAAACATGTATTTTGCTTTTTCCCTTAGGATGCTCTGTAGGTGGATTTTAGTACGATCTGTGCTAAAGCCCTGTCAGACCAACAGCTGAGGCTGCGCTAACACAGGGAGAGCCCCAGTCACCAATAGGGAGCACTGTGTACTGCTGGCCCGTGGGAGCCTGTGTTGAGGGAAGTCGTGGAGGAGGCAGGCAGCGAGGCACAGCAGCGCTGAGCAGTGACTAGTGCTAGAGAGGCAGTGACAATAGCAGCACCTGGGCAAGCAGATTTGGAGGAGTTGAGCCACTGCATTCAAAAGGTATTCAGCCTCAGTTTACATCGATGGCACATTGATAGGAGATTCTTGAGTAAGAAGGAATTTGAAATAGGGTAGGGCATGGTTTAGAAAGATTAGGCTTGCAGAAGAGTTTGTGGGGTGGCTTCTTGATTGTATGAGTGGAAGACTGTGGATGAGGAGGAATGAAAAAAAATTAGTTTAGGTGAGAAGTTTAGTGGAGAGTAGGAGGACTACAGGACAATTGAGATTGCTTTTTAAGAAGTGCTTAACAAGAATTGTGCCTATGGCACTCTGGACTGTGAAGATACAAGTTTGAACAGCTTCAGGTATGCAGTGAAACTGATTTTGGATTTTTTTGCATCCTGGACAAATGTTTCAAATTTGGTGCAAAAATGGCCTCTTCTTTTTGTCTACCATGCTAAAGAATCAGTTGATCAGCCAAACTCGTAAGGAAATCTTAGGGTACAGAGCTCAAACAGATCTGTTTTTCTCTGGTATTGTTTATATTCTGCACTGCTGACGGAACTGACTATTATGATGAAGAAAATTAGAAGTTCTTACAATTAGTCACTTACAAGAGAGTAACTCTTAGCATCACATCTCCCATCTCCAGATCCTATATTATTATAATAGATGACTGGGTATGTTGTCTAGTATAGCAGTTGTCTAATAATAGCAGTAAACTATTGTCCTGAAAAAATGCATTTTGACAGAAGAATTGATATGTTCTGTCTCACTGATGAACAGAATCCATCCTTTAAAAACATAAGGTTGTGTTGTACCTAAAGGCACAAAGCAAAGGAAAACATCCTTTCCTAAAATCTTATTTAAAAACATTCTCATACAATTGGAAAAGCATATTATTTGCTTCAGAAATACTGGCAGCATGCTCCAGTCCAAGCCAAAAGATAATGAGACCCCTGGAGCTATTACTGAGAAACTTTCAAATGTTAAATGGAAGCTAATTCTGTTGTACCACAAGAAAAGGTGTGCCATAAGAAAATAGAAAAATGCTGAATACTTTTTAGATTTATTTATGATCTTAAAATGTCATGCAAAATAAGGTGAAAATGAAATTAACCGCTATAGTTTTGAGCTAATTATAATTTTCATGTTGTCATGTTGGGATTTTGCCTCAGCGCCTACGTGCAAAAAAATGCGGTTCTGTTTTAGCAACAAGAATTTGCAAGTTTCATAGAGTTCCTATTAAAGCAAGGAGTATAGAACTAGAGAAAAAGAAGGGAGGGAAGGAAGGAAGGGAAGTAGCAAGAGTTTTCTACTTACACAGGGCAGAACAAACCTGGATACCTCTGGCTTACATTGCTGTTTTTCCTATATTGTTGTAATACAATATATGCATTTCTACACTGTTTGTTCAGGTATTTTTATTTTCTGTCTGTCTCTAAGGATCCACTTAGCCTCTTCTTGTACTGTAGACATATATTTTTAGTCTTAAAATTATTTACTGTTTCAGGTATCCTTAATTTTAAGATATTCATTTTAATTTTTACCTAATCCTATGATGTTTAAAGTCTATCCCTCAAATATTTTGCCAAGGTAAGTATAGTCACAATTTTTTTTTATTGATGGGAAAGTCAGTTATTCTTTTATAGGATTATTGAAATTAGTAAATGATCAAATCTTTGGAATTAGGATACAGGTTAATGTGTATGTCTTGTTTTGTAAATGTCTTTGCCCTTTGTCTGGCGCACTTTTTAGCAGACTCTGATCTGTGTAGTTTCCAATCAAGCTGCTATATAGCCACTGTGCAGCTCATCGTCCTTCTTTTCCTAATTGTATAAATGTTCTTTCTAGGGTAAGCATTTTCCTGGTTTGTAAGACCTCCTAATTTCATGTTCCTTACATATTGTTTTCAATTTTGTTTTGCAATGATTCTATTTTATTTTTAAGCTTTGTTTCATGCTTTTGTTGTTTAGTGATTAATGTTACTGGAGTATCTCTTCATTAAATGCGGCTAGAAAATTATTTACCGTCTTACTTCCTCCTGTCTCCCCCCCTCACTCCCCCTTTTCTGAAGCTCTTTTTTCATTATGTTATTTGTGGGGAAAAATAGAAATCCTGAATTGATAAAGCTATTATCTTTGTTTTAATTTTGCATTAGATCCTAAGACTTGGGTAATTTGAGAGTTAATCTTTTAACTCAAGTCAAAATAATGCAGTAAAAATATCTCCCAGCCCAAAAGAACAAAAAAGTGGTTTGTTTTCACCTTGTAAATGCCAAACGGGCTATTTTTAATGTTTAAAAGTAAGGGAGAACAATGTCATTTTTTAATTGCCTCATTTAAAAAAGAAAAAACGTTTTTTGGTTTAAAACCACTTTTTTTTTCCTTCTAGAAAGAATTTTGTCAAAAAAATTCCAAACAATTTCATTCATAACTATTTGCAGAATGAGGATGCCATTCCATGAATATTAGTTGTAGGACAAAAGTAACATAAACCAGTTTTTCCGGTTTTAGAAACTGTAAGGAAGGAGCTTGGTCTTTAATAAGCCATTACTTGTTTATTTTTAATGTCTCTTACCCATGCAAATTAAGAGGAAGGAGAAGCTGTTTTTGTATGTCCTGTGAGCCTCTTGCTTATAGCAGCAACACCATAAGTCAGTTGGTGTCGAGTTATTTTTTGCTTAAGCTTTGCCATTTCTCTCCCTGGTAAAAGTTCACTTTTAGAATCTAGATGGATTCAATAACAGCAAAGAAATTTTTGGCTACGGGTAACCAATGAAAGTAATTTGTCATTGGATCCATTTATTCCTTTTAATTTGAAATGTGGTGGGTTGGCCCTGGCTAACAGCCAAGAACTCACACAGCTGCTCGCTCACTTCCTTCCTTCCCCAGGGATATGGGGAAAAATTGGTAGGAATGCGAGAGAAAAATGGTGGTGAAATAAAGACAGAAAAATCACTGTCATAGGAAAAACCACTTGGGGAATACAACTTAATTTATTGATAGGTAGCATAAATATTTAATTGGTTGGAGTATTGGGAAACAAAGCAAAACAAAAAAAGGGACAAATATTTAATCTTGCAGGAATAACAGTTTTCCTCCCACTTTCCCAGGCTCAGCTTCCTCTCTTTCACTTTCCTAGTCTCCATACCTTCACTCCAGACATCTCCTCCTGCTGTGTTACTGCTGCAGGTTGTGCACAGTCCCTTCAGGGAGGCACTGGGTGGCACACAAGGCTGAAGTCACTGCTTGGCTGTTTCCCTCTGCCATTCCTTGTTGCTCCACAGACCACAGTACCTTTAGGCACATTCCTGATCCAGTGTGGGACACTTCTTACTGCCCTGGCCTTTCTGTTGTTTCCTCCTCTTCCTTCTCTCCCTCTGCTCCTCACAGCCCTTCTGGCTCTGTTCCTCCCCCCCTCCCAGTATTTTTGCACTTTCTTAAATACATTTCCCTGAAGTGCCACCAGCTTGGCTGATGGGCTCAGCTGTGACCCGCAGTGGGTCCATTGCAGAGCTGGTGGGTACTGACTGTGTTCAGCACAGAGCAGCCCCTGGTCTGTTCTCACAGAGGCATCCCCTGGAGTGCCCTTCTGCTGCCAAAACAACCTACCTGTTCTTCTACCTCTTATGTGACAGGACAAACATGTGCATCACTGTTCCATGCTTAGAATGAATGAATTTCCCATTGTGTGATGGGGATCATGAGAACATGTAGGATGCTTATACATGTGAGTGGTGTCATGACCAAAATGTTCGCTATCCATGTGAATTGCTGAACAGTGCCCATGGACAGTAATAGACTTCTTCTTATTTATCAGGAACTGAAGTGATTTTTCTTCTGTGACAAGGACCTCGCGAGGGAAAGTAACAGGATCTAGCGATCACTGGCCAGTGACAGGCTGTTTTGGTTGCCTTGTGTGTGCAGCACATAGGAAAGGAGGCAGGGAGTAGACAGGCTGAGCTTACAGTCTGTTGGCTGGTCACCTCTGACAAGAGCTTCCTTGATATATCATCCAGCTTGAATAAATTCTGTTCTTTCAGAACTATGTCAAAATAAAGTTTATTTTTCCAATCAGACTTGTGATGGTAGCCTAAACATATATTGGCTATAGCTGACTTCAATTAGAGAATTACCAGTATTCCTATAAAATAATCATTGCTGTTGGATGGATCATTCTTGTCTGTTTTGTTTCAGAGTAATGAAAGAATAAAATATTTAAGATGGAATATTCTTCATATTGCTATGCAGTCTGGAAAGGAAAAGTACTTAAAAGCATCCCTTGGAGAAAAATTTTGCTACTAATACTCATGAGGACTTGTCCCTAGTTCTTAGAGTTGTAGTAGGAATTACTCCTCACAGACTAAGAAACTGTTACACCACTAAGGTTGGTAGAGCACATCATACTAATTGAAAAATGTCATGTTTGTTTATTACAAAAAGGGGATTTTTTTCATATTTCATGCTGAGAGCATACAGGCAACCCATCATCAGGGTGGAATTTATTTCGTGAAACTATTCCTTTTGTATAAATCTAGTCTAAACTAGGTGTTAAGACTTTCTAGTCTGTGGAAGAAAGGTCATGAGCATCCCTTCCACCATTTTATTATACCAGTCTTAAGAAGAAACTCTTAAGGTGCCTGTATCTCCCTCTTAATTAAAAAGAAAGCTTAGATAATTAGCTCAGACTAAATGCCTAATTTAAAGATGAATACATTCACATGGATTGGTTTGCACTATGAGTGCCTATTTGCTATGGGCCATATAGGTACTTAAATTCTACATGGGCTAAATCAGTATTGGTTGAATTCAGCCTTTTCTTAATTTTTCTATCTGGTACAATCAGCAGTATTGAGAGTTCTTATGTGTTATCATAATGAAAGTATAAATAACAATAGAACTGGTATAAAAATGATAACACTTTAAGAACAAACTAATTCAAATGCCTTTTTTCTTTAAATGAATAATCGTTTTGGAAATAGCATAACATGCTGGGTATTTTATTGATGTGTTCCTTGCTAGCTTTGTGTAGCAAAGAAAAATTACTGGCCATTTCCCTGCAATTTTCTCTGGTAAACCACTCTGTCTAAAAAAGTGATGGTGGGTAGAGGAATATGGTGTTATAAAATCCAAAGCTTTGATCTTGACAGACTCCAGAGGATTCCATTAAGTAACTCAGGGGAGAGAGGTGGGTTTTGGTTGGGGTTGAGTTGTTTGGGGCTTTTTTCTGTTAGGTTTCATGTTTTCCCCTCATAGGCTTTCAAAGGGTACCATTTCAGTGAAAAGGGTTTAGAAACTGCTTTCAAATTGAAGGAAAATAAAATTCAGTGTTAAGTGGTTGGTTATTTGTGTTACTGTCCCTTCAGCGACTTACAGCAGGACTTAAATACCAACCTTCAGACCTGTGCACTGTCCCTGTGAAAGCAGTGTATTGGTGGAGTTGAGTCTTTTAGTCCAATATTAGTTGTAATTAGAACTTTTATTTAAACATTTTTTAAAACACTGCAATGAATATGAATGGAAACTCAAAGGAGACTAGTTTGGCTGTAGTTAGGCAAAGGTGAAGAGTTTGTAACCAGTCAGTGAGATGAAGCTGTGGTTTCTGTGTTGTCCAGTTGATATGGATGTAACCAAACTGTTAATTCCATGTCTAAGAGTCACAGTCTTGCAGAAATCCACAGTCCTTATCTGCTTGCATAACGCTAAAGTGCAAAATTTTAGGCACATAAGTCCTTCCTCATGTCCATTTGACACTCTTGAAAAAGGCAGTGTCAAAAATAGTGATTTCAGTCAACATCTGCGTATATTAAAAAAACCCTGATTCAACATCTTTCAAAACTATTAAGTAAGCTAAATATCACGGATGAGTTTAGCTAAGCCCTCAAAGAATATAAAAAAGATTTCTTTTGATTGTTTTGAGTACTTACATCTGGTCTCCAGGAAGTGAAATGACATAGTCACAGTAGTTAGTTACTCATTATTAGCTTTTTTTTTTTTTTTTGATAAGATTTTTCTTTCTGAGGATGGTACATAACTGGCAAATAAGATGACTACCTGTTTTATCTCCAGGATCTCTCTTATGTTGCTGATCAGAGCCCATAATCAAAATAAACTTTTTAGTGAGCATTTGGCTAATGGGGAATATTGTGAAACAGTAGCGGCGTAAAAAATGTATGTGCTCTAATATGTGTATCTAATTATACAGGATTTTTATTACAAATAAAATAATGATATTATATCACAAACGATTATATTTTATTCCATTCAGGTTATAATTTGCTACCAGAAATAATGTCTATTATTTATTAATACTGCTGTTAAGTTCTGTAACTTAGTTGAGACAAAAGTAGAAAATTCTTGAGAGACCATTTTAAAAAGATACCTAAACTAAACTTAGGTCTGTTAAGGGGCTCTGTGGCTTCATCTCTAATTCAGATCCAGTAATTAATTGCACTTAAGAAACATGATTGTTTGTTCTAATGTTTTTCCCCAGTTTGCATCAAGTGAAATTTCTGTCTTTCAATGAGACAACTTTTAATTAGTTAAATACAGATTTTCATGTATATATATAGTTAAGATGCATACTGACATATAAGGAAAAAATTCAGAAAAGCAGTTATATGACATCAAAGATTCAGCAGATATTATCAACTTGTAAGAGAGGAATTAATTGAGAGATTTTAGAAAATCTTAAACTGATACCAGCAAATTATCAATTGTACATAATTTCACTTTTCCATTTCTTAAAATTTAAAAGCTTACTCTTTTTTTTTGTTTCTCACTAAGCTGAAGAATTTCCTTGTTTCAGAATCTTATGGGGGGCAGGGTTGTCTCTAGTTTGTTTACACTGTGATTTTTTATGGCTCTTAGAGAAATTTTTTGAGTTCTAGCATTCAGTAAAGCAAGGTAATTTTTTTTCTTTTTTTGCATACTGCTTAAGGATAGCACATTTTTTAATGAGATCAGTATCTTTAAATGTTGCTTATTTCATCAGAAATACTATACCTGCAAGGGTAAAGTATATTAAGCATTTTCCCAAAGGGTTCTGTTACATTAAAAGAGTAGTTTACAGATAAATTGCTTAATCAAAGTTAATAAAATGCTGAGATGATTCAGTTGAGAAGAGATGTTTGAAAGACTTTCATATAATTGTTCTTGTAAAGATGCATGTGTCTGTAGTAGTCGGATAAGGATTATCCAGCACACAGCTGGATAAACGCATCATGTATTGGTTGAGCAGCTGGCCTATGGGTCAGGTGCAAAGGGTTACAGTGAATGGGGTGACATCAGACTGGCGGCCTGTCACTAGTGGGGTTCCACAGGGCTCCATCTTAGGCCCAGTGCTCTTAAACATCTTCATAAACAATGCAGGACCGGAAAGTATTCTAGCTTGCCAATGGTGCTAAATTGGGAGGAGCTGTTCACTCTCTCGAAGGCAGAGAAGCCCTGCAGAGAGACCTCAAGAAATTAGAGGGCTGGCTCTATCACCAACCATATGAAGTTCAACAAGGGCAGGTGCTGGATTCTGCACCTCAGATGAGGTAACCCTGGATGTACAGACTGGGGAATGAGAGGCTGGAAAGCAGTGCTACAGAAAGGGACTTGGAGGTCCTGGTCAATGGCAAGTTGAACACGAGTCAGCAGTGCCCGGGCAGCCAGGAGGGCCAACCCTGTCCTGGGGAGCATCGGGCACAGCATCGCCCACTGGGCAAGCAAGGGGATTGTCCTGCTCTGCTCTGCACTGGGGTGGCTTCACCTCGAGTGCTGGGAGCAGTTTTGGGTGCCACAATATAAGGAAGACATTAAACTACTAGAAAGTGTCCAAAGGTGGGCAACAAAGATGGTGAAGGGCCTTGAGGGGAAGCCGTGTGAGGAGCAGCTGAGCTCATTTGGTCTGTTCAGCCTGGAGGAGACTGAGGGGAGGCCTCACTGCAGTTACAACTTCCTCGTGAGGGGAAGCAGAGGGGCAGGCACTGATCCCTTCTCTGTGGTGACCAGTGACAGGACCTGCGGGACAGGCCTGAAATTGTGTCAGGGGAGGTTTAGGTTGGATATTAGAAAAGGTTCTTCACCCAGAGGGTGGTTGGGCGCTGGAACAGGCTCCCAAAGAAGTGGTCACAGCACGAAGTCTGACAGAGTTCGCAAGTGTTTGGACAATGCTCTTGGGCAGATGGTGTGACTCTTGGGGATGGTCCTGTGCAGGACCAGGAGTTGGACTTTGATGATGCTTGTAGGCTGCCAACTTAGGATATTCTATGACTCTTTGACAACCATATCTTGAGTCAGTTATCCGGACGAAAAAAAAAAAGACAACTCTTTGACCAGCATTTTTTAATGAAGAAAATTAAAACTTAAAAGAAGTGTTTGGTAAATCCATGTGAAATATCAAGAAATAGTGGATTGTGTCTGTCTGGGGCTTTTCTTTCATTCATTTGTTCTTGCATATTTATACTTTGGGGTTTCTTAATGCTAATAGAAAATATATATTAGAATCCCAAAATTACAATTTGGAGATACGTAGAAAAAGTAGGACGTGTATATGCCCCCACATACATGTGTATGTACACATCAACGTCTGTGTGTGTATGTATGCATTTCTATGTGTTCCCATACAGTGATTATTGTAGGTTCAAATAGGATATGTGAAACACAAATTCTTACATGGCTATTGTAGGAGATTAAGCACCTCTTGAATCTAATCAGCTTAGCAGCCACCTTAGAAAGGAAGAAGCTACTTTTGGTTGTATTATATCATGGGGAAAGTGAAGCAGAGGTTAAAACTTGCACTTACGTGCCCTACATGCAAAAAAAATGGAAAAATGTTGCCACATGAATGTGAAACACAAGCCTTCAAAGCTAACACCTACTGAAGGAGCATCTAAAGAGTGTTACGGAAGTAAAAAAATTAAATCAAATTGGTTCAATGCAAAAAACCAAACCAAAACAAAGTTAATTGATTCAAAACAGACTATAACAAATCCATGAAGGTTAAAAGGTCCATGGAGAGATATTCATTACAATGTTCTCCTCTCCAAAATTCCTTCAATGCCGGCTGCCAAAAGCTAGAAGGATGTGCTAGTAAAAGAATTTTTACCAAGTTTTTTACAATCTTTCCTTAAGCATTTGAGTTGGCTCTGGACAGAGAGGAAACATTAGTTAGCTGGAAGCTTCATCTGATTTGGTGTTACCATTTTCATGTTAGGTCTACACATGGCTGTGTTTTCACCAGGAGAAAACCTGGTGTGGTACAGACAGCCCTCAGCATTCTCAGAGCTTCATTCTGCTCACATCCTTTGCTCATAGCTCCTTTGAATTTCTTTGCTGTTGTCTGTTCCACTCCATTTCATCCATCTGATTTTTCTTGCTTTCTATGCACATCCTTTCAAGACACATGAAAATCTGCTGCAGAAGGAGTACACCAGAGAAATCATAGTTGTTTGGATTATTTTTTTTCCTGTTTCCTTGTGGATTTCACTTCAGGTGATGATATCAGGTGAAGGCAAATAGCTCAATGTGTGAGAGTATCTACAGATACTACATCAGAGTGGAGAAGTATCCAGCAGTATTGTATCAGACAACCTTCAATAATGCTACATCTGGCTGATTTACAAAATGAGAAATGGAGGTAATAAATGAGGCTACCTTCTGCACTCCTTGCAAGCATCCATGCAACTCTCTACATAATGTCACCAACATATAATGTCTTCTTTTTCAAAATGCCCATTGCCATTGGCCTTTGAGACCTTTGCAGCCTGAACAGTGGGGTAGAAACATAAGATCTGGCAGCAGGTTGTTCTTGTCCTCTTGGGTCAATTTGAGTGTTAATTGTTCTCTTGGAATGCATGGGAAGCAAATCATGTTTGTTTATCCTTTCAGGGAAGAAAGGTAAATCTGCACCATGGTAGGGACTACACAGCTTCATTAGTATGGTTATTTGATGAAGGATGAGTTAGATGCATCCTATACAGAAATACATTTACAGTTTTAATCTTACTATTTGTGTATTTATTTTCCATGTCTGAAATGAAGTATATTGCTTCCCATGGGATAAACAAGATAATGATATACTGCAGTGATAACACTGGGGTCTTTACGTGCTGCTGGCTGAAGTCTAAGCCAGAACTATTGTCACCAAAGTGTTTATAAAGTGTACCTTAAGCAGTAAAAAATAACTAATATACTTACTAGTGTTTTATCGATATGTGAACAGGCACTAAAAGAGTTAGAGTCCTCTTTGCACCTATACTTTCTGACAGAATAGCAATAATGAGTTTGGGAATCAGAAGTCCCAGTCTGTGTTTGTTGATCCCTACTATTTTGATCTCTTCTCACTTATATTAGTCCCAAATGTTATCTTCCCAGGTTCTTTCCAATCAGTTCTCTTCATTGACCTTAATCATAACTCCTCAGCGCTTTCCTCCCAGACATTCCCAGTTCTCTCTCACCTCTGTTCCTCAGTTTTGTTTTCCTATTTACTGTCATCCCTTCCAGTTCCTTTATTCCTCTATTTCTCCTCATTTCTGCCTGCAATTCTCATTCCAGCTGGTTCTCAACTTCCATTCTTGCTATTAAAGTCAGAGTAAACTCTTCTACTTCTGCCTATTTTGTCTTCTCTACAAATACCTTTACCCACCTCACTGATTTGTGAATGTCTCCCTTGATGTCTAGTCTCTTTGTACCTGCTCTTTCAGTTTTGACTTCTTTATCTTCTCTCCAGTTACTTTTATCTACCATAACTCACTGATTGACAAGATTTTTCTTTCTTGACCTGCTATCCCCATTCTCTCTGGAAATTTTTGTCTCTATCTCCTTCTTCTACTCTTTCATTTACAAATTTCTGCATTTCTGGTTTCTTCCACTTTACTTCTTGTCCCAGAATAATGCAGCGTGCAGGTGTGACTGATGCTTTGCCTGCATTTGAAAAAGGCTGCCTGCATCCAGAAAAGACTGGAGTCTTACTAGACAAAAAAGAGAGTCTCTCTTCTTTTTGATGTGCATGCCTGGCACAGTCCATTACCCTAAAGGCACTCAGTTTCAGCCAGGGCATGGTCAGTACAGTTTAAAACAGAGATATGACAAGTTCTGATTTAGGTAAAATAGCATTCATAGCATATACATCTTCAAATACTCTCTTTTACTATAAAAGTATATGTTGCGTTGTGTAGAATACATCCTTCTTCCTCTTTAAGGTTCGATATGGCATGAGCATTGTTTGTAGAACATTGTGATATTATATCAAATATTTTTAATTGATTTTGCTATAGACCCTGATATTTATAATGTTTGTGAAGAGCCTTTTCTTAAAAATTGCTTAAAATAATTTCATAGTGCATCTCTTCACCCTCTTTTCCATAATGTTTATTCCTTTCCAGAAACTTCTGCTGGATTTTTTTTCCCCATTGTTGAAGAGAAATTCAGTCATTTACTTCATTATTGGAATTGATTAACTTATTTTTTCTGCAGTGAGCCTTGGAGGTTTTGGTCCTAAATGATTTCAGATTCTGTGTTCCTGAAATCACATTTGTAGCCAGAAAAAACAAAAAACAAAAAAAGAACAAGCAAAAAAAACCCCACACTCAAAAAACAAACAATGAAAAAAAAAGCAAAACCAAAAAAACAAAACACAACCAACAAAAAATACCCAAGCACTGTTAACTCTTATGATTTATGGATGTATAGTGCATGTGTGTATGCAAAATTGCCACTGAGGTTGTACCTAGTTCTTTATTTCTCTTTATTTAAAGGCTTTATCTGTGTAAAGGAGTAGAAGGAAAAATTAGCCATATACTAAAAAATGCATTTTTGTTTTTAAGAAGTATGAGAGAGAAAATGTTTTTAAAAACTCTCAAGAAAAAAAAGCCAACTAAAAGTATGCAATATTTCTTTTTTCCTTTTACTATGCAAAGTGTAATAATAAGAACAAATTAGATTAACAGTCTATTTATCATATTTTCCACCTGTTCTTACACACCAGGAAGAAGATGGCCCTCCTTTTACTTCTAATAATTTGCCAGTGTACCGTAAACAGTGTCAAAACACACAGTCTTTCAAAGCCCAATATCATATTACTGATGGCTGATGATCTTGGTATTGGAGACCTGGGATGTTATGGGAACAGAACATTAAGGTAGGATGATATTTTGGCAGAGTCATAGCTTTATATTTAGTTTTCAATGGATTTGTAAAATTAAAAATGCCAGGATGTTCAGAGGTTTGATTATTTTTTTCTGAGTAACCAAAGTTAATAAGTTTTCCAGAGATTAGAGTATTCAATCTTTATTTTCTTTTTTTGACCAAAGACTTAGCTAATGCATTTATCCTGGTGAAAAGCTGCATTATAAACAGGGGATTGAGGAACCAACCACATAAGGATAGCTCTAGAGAAGTAAAATATAATCAACAATTTTCTTCTAAAATATATATGACACAAGTACTATGAATTAAACATATTTTGAAGCACTCATGATTTGGGACAAGCTTGTTGTTAACTAATTGCAAATAAAGAGCTGATATGTCCTTAATTTATCTTCATACAGTAGTCACTATATTAATTAAAACGAATGCTAATATACTTGAATAATGTATCAGTGTGCCGCAGGATGTTTCTTGCTACCAGCTTAGATGTGATGGTTGTGTAAACAGAGCAAGTGATATCTAGCCATTGTGTTTCAGTGGTGCAAAGTCTTTGGCAAAGTTGAATAAAAGCAGACTAAAAGCACTATTCTGTCAAACTTTAAATGCTCTTGTTCCTGCTGATGTTAGTTAGAAGTAAAATCTTCTTAAAGAAAAAAAAAATCAAGTTACAGCTTCGGGTTTTTAACAGGGAAAAACATATACAACACTGATGCTTGGATCACTCCCCTCTCAGGCACCAGAATGACTCCAAGATCTATATTCTCTGCTGGGAGAATTCAGAATTAGATTTTTGGAATACGATGAATTTTCATCTTACTGATTGTTATCAGTAGGTGATGTGACAGATAGAAAGTAAGTCCATTGGAAAATTAATGTTTCTGACTATTCAGACTTAGATGATGGGAGCACTGGTGTGCCTTGAGGTCACGGTCATTAATCTCCAGGGTCAGAAAGCTATTAGAGCATGCTGCAGCTCCTGGCCAGTCTGCATTAGTAATTTTTATCTGTAGAACCAAGGATACAGGACTTTTTCCTTCAGGAACCAAATTAATCTGCATGATGAGCCAGGTCACAGACAACTTTCCCATGCAGATATGGGAGCTTGGTTGTGCCCCTGGGTCTAATACAGCAGACATAATCATGTCAGACATGTAGATATTGTTAATATAGAGCATAACACAGAGTCATAATCATTTGAATTTCTTCTAATAGCTGATAGAACCACGCAACATTATCCCTACCCCAAAAAGCTTTTGCTGGGTAGAGACAGAAGAGACACCAAGTAGGGAGTAAGGAAACACAACCTTTCTCTAGTCTCTCTTGCCCTCATTACTGAAGCAAAAAGGTTGTAAAACTACAGTTCTGGTCAGGGAACACATTAAAAAGGGTTAAAATACTATATGTCCACCTGTTGCAGTTTAGCACCGGTCATGAAGAATAGATGAAAGTGGGGAAAAAGATGTTTGCCGCAATGTCACATTGTCTCTCTTCAGTATTGACGCCTAATGTAAAAATATTTGACATGATAGTATTTGGAATTGCAACCCCAGCATGGTTTTGATAATTTACATACAGTAAATATTAACTATATTTTCCTGATAGCTCTTGCCTCAGGTGCCTTGGGCTTGCCATGCCTGTATCCAAATAATCATCTTTGAGTATTTTTTCTCACCTGCTTGTGTTTTTCCAGAACCCCTAATATTGACAGGCTAGCAGTGGAAGGAGTGACACTTACTCAGCATATAGCAGCATCCCCACTTTGTACTCCAAGTAGGGCAGCTTTCCTGACAGGGAGATATCCTATAAGATCAGGTAAAATCCAATACTTTATTTATATATAAATATAATATTTTATTTACAGTAAACCGTATGCAGGTTTTTTGTCTGGCCTTTCTTGATTTGTTGATCATTACTGGGTTGAGTAATGATAAATGATGAGTCCTTTCAGTGACTGATGAAGCTCAGCAGAGCTGGTCTACATTTGATATATTTCATATATATGGGGAATTTTCACATTTCAGAAGAGTGGACACAAAGATAAAGGTTTTTTAGTGAGTAAAATATTTTTTTTCTTTAAATACTGACAAAACAATCTGACTGTGGTTGTTTAATGCCACCTGTGTCCTGGACTGCATCAGGCACAGCACTGCCAGCCAGACAACGAAGGAGATTGTCCCGAACTTCTCTGTGCTGCTCTGAGGGTAGCCTCACCTTGAGTGCTGTGTGCACCAAGCCTGACAGAGTTCAAGAAGTGTTTGGACAATACTCCAGGGCATATGGTGTGACTCATGAGGACGTCCTATGCAGGGCTGGATGTTGGATTCAATGATCCCTGTAGGTCCCTTCCAACTAAGCATATCTTGTGATTCTCTGTGATCCTGTCAACTTCCTCCGCTATTCAATGACCCCAGGCTCTTCGCCTGCCTCCACAGTTGCATTCAGGCTGTTCCCACCATGTTGGTGGGCAGCACAAGTATTGAACATCACAGAGATGCATCTAGAAAGGCTCAGTGGAAGAACCCAATGTAAATACTTCTGCTCAGACATTTCTATTTCTGCAAAATGTTTTTGTTTAGACAAATTGTTGGGTTTGTATTTTGGCTTTGGTTTTCTTTTTTTTGCAGGGGGGCGGAACTAGGGGCATGACAGTTCATTAAGGTATTCAAGTTGCCCTTAAAACTGGGAAGAAGAGAGCAAAAAATCTCTCATCTCTGTAAAGTGTTATTTTTGTTCCATGTCTACCCATACACAGTGTTAAGTATCCTGTGAATACATGCATTTAATTTCTCTTACTTTTAAAGTACCTGATCCAAAGCCTATTTGAGTCAATGAAGATCTAGTCTGTTTATTTTAGTGTTCTGGGACTGAGCCTCTCAGTGCTTAGTCATGCAACTTTAACATTCCCTTAACATCATTTTTAGCAAGGATCATTATACATTAATCAGATCACTTGTTCATTAGTGATAAAACATCCTGTCCTTGCTTCTGGGAATGAAAGCAAAGCAAGACTCTGGAGCCTACTTGATACGTTAGTGCTCATTCAAATCAAGTAACAAGCTTCTGCAAAAGTGCCAGCTAATATAACTTGCTAAATTTTCCATTAAATTCTTCTGCAAAGGAAAATTTTATATACCTGTTACAGATATATTGCTATTAATATTTACTGTAGGTGAAGTCACAGGTCGCTTTCCATTATGATCCTTGTTCTTATTTCTGAAAAATTAGCACTTGAACTAATTTTTTTCTTCACTGATCAGCTCTCAGACATACCTAATCATTTCCATGTAGGTACAAAAATTGAACTTTGTCTTACTTAAATTACAAGATTTCTAAATATGGATTGCTTCCTAATATCTGTGAAGAACTAGTAAAGGGTTATTATAGAAGACACTAGAATCATGATGTGGAAAAAATGTTAGAAATATAAAATTCCTGCTAATAGAGCTGAAGAAAAAGATTCCAAAATGCAGTATTGGATGAGACACAAACTCAGAGAAAGGTAATGATGAAAAAAAGGAAATCATGCTTCTGTACTTTCATTCTGATAACTTAAGGGAATTACACTGATTTCAGTTACAAGAGCTTGAAATACATAAAAACAAACATAAATAAATAAAATATAGGTAAATATATGACTAACGCTATCTGAAGTGTTGATCAGCAAAACTATCTGGGGTGAAAATCTGAAGTCAGCATTTGAAGGGTAGGTTGAGCTCTCTTTATTAAACCAGTCTAACGAGTCTTTTTCTCATGTAACCTCAAGGGATACTTGGGTAAGGATTCTGCTTGTCTACATCAGTCATGTTAACTTGGGAACTGTAATCATCCAGTTGCATAATTTAGACTTCCTGAAGATACATCTGCACAGATTTGCATATACATTCTCTGTTCTTCTTCTTCTGTCTGTTTTCAGTGCCAGCTCTCGTCTGGAATCCTAGTAATCGAATTTTCATGAACCTGAGCTCTCAAGTTCCTCATCCTGAGAGCAGTTTATAAGCTCATTTGTGTGTCTCAGACTCTTAGTATATAGAAATTACTGTGCCTTATTTAGATGTTGTCTTGTTAGCCAGTACCTGATGCTCCTTTAGTGTGCTCGCTCTGCATGCATTGGATGATGTGTCTGTGCCACTGAAACACTGGTTCTTCCCCATCAATGCTGACAGCCCAAGCTACTCTATTTACAGAATCAGATTCTCCCTTGCTCTTTCTGACCTCATGATATTTACATGCCAAGCTGTAAGACTGCCCTATTTCAATGTGCCTTCTCTCAAAAAGCCTTAAAGCTTGTAAAAAACCACATATGAGGAAAGTGGAAATTCTGAGAGTAGAACTTGGGAACGATCTCACTTAGTCCTCATCTTCCTTCCCTCCCCATGTACAAGAAAAACAAATTATTCAAGCTTAACTTCTTAAACTTTTGCTATACCTTAGGAAATCTACACAAAGGGCTGCACCTGTTTATGTGATGGCTGGCCCCATGGTTATAAGCTGAGAATTTTTTCTCCATGTCTCAGTTTCTAGTGTCAATACAGAAAAGACCTCACTCAGCTAAATGGATGATTGTATCTTCCACTTGAAACATTTAATGTCTGATTGTATTATGTCATTTAAGTGATACCACCTAAAGCAAAAAAAGTTCAGGCAGAACTAATGAATGGAAATTGTTTCTTTGTATTATTGTGGTCTCACTCATTTTTATTGTATTTAGGAATGGCTGCCTTCTCACGAGTTGGTGTCTTCTTATTTTCTGCCTCTTCTGGGGGACTTCCTTCTGAAGAAATAACTTTTTCCAAACTCCTGAAGCAGAAAGGTTATGCAACAGCTCTAATAGGTAAAATTGCAGATATACACAGCACTATTTTCTTTCATTTCAATGAAAAGAACATTAGCTTTCCATGTAGGCCATAAAGGGCCTGCATTAAGCTTTTCTCCCCCACAGCATAATGAATTTATTTTTCTGGAACAAAACTGAGCACATTCCCATGCCTATGTGAAACACTAGTCAGGTAAGTATGTCTAATTCACTTCTGTAGTTATAGTTTCATTTTGCAAGGTACTGAAGAAACATGATGAACAAACTGAAAATTAGTCAAGCTCTTGAAAAGTTTTCAGTATAAATAGGAGTTTGATTACATCAGAGAGACAATGAGGGATTGATCATAGGGTGCAAGTCAGCACAGTGGTGGTTTTCATTTCACCAGTGTTCAAATACCCATAAAGTAAATAATGTGATGTCTGGGCTGCTGTCTTAGTCATCAGACAGAAATGGGCATTTCTAGGAAATTTTTCATATTCTTTGGTAGATGTTTAATATAAAAATGTATTTCTCTCTCATTATAAAGATCGTTCAGACAACTGATTGCAGCATAAATATCCAGTGATGGGCAAAAGGAATCACACTAGATGAATATTAAATAGAACTGGAATTAATATCATAAAAGTATAACATTAAAGATTTCTGATTTTTTTTCTTAATTTGGCCACTGACTTATTCCATATTGCTTATATTTTAGAAGATTCTTGTGAAGTTCAACTTGTATTACATAATGTATTTCTGTACTGGAATTGCCAGGGAATAGTTGTACAGAGAACATCATACTGGAATATTACTAAATTAATTTAGATGAAGGATGCACCCAATCTGATTTTTAAATGAAACAAAAACTTGCAATTTTGAGAGTAATTTTTGTTTAAAAAACCAGGCTGTTTAGCAAGGCTAACAATTCACACCACTGTTCAGAAAATGTCTGTACTATGTAGATAAACCAGTGTCAGCGTTCCTAGCTAAAAATCCTACTTAGCTATACCCCAGTCTTATAAAGCATAAAATACCATGATGTCCTGAAAGAATGAAAAGAGAAAACCAGAATTTCTTATCAGAAGTTTATTTAGTGTAGGTGCATTGGAACCATAGTACAAAAAAGCTGTTCATAATTTGTCATGTTCCTTGTGGACTTAATTCCTATTGCTGCATATTCAATTAAAGACCGGGTTTTTTCTATTTGTTACCAGCACAGTTGTACAACTCATTTTCTGGGGCTGACCTAGTTAATGTTCTTTTTTTAACCACTTTCACTGCAACGTGACAGCTTGCCACTTAGATCTCCAGAAGTTATCTCCATGATGCTTAATGAACAATTCTTCCAAGTGGCCTGAATGATAGCTATGAGACCATAAAATACAATATTACCATATCCTTAGAGTATAATGAAGGTTTCCAAAAATCAAGAAATGCATTAAAATTACAGATAAAGCATATGTAAATGGAAGAAAGAAAAATTATGTAGATTTGAAGACTAGATAGGCAGTCTGATTCACAACCAGTCCATTTTCTGCTTTTGCTGGTATTCTTATCACATCATATTGGTAGGGAGTCTTTGCTTGGTTCAGTCTAACTCAGCAGTTCCCAAACAATTAATTGTCAAATCCTGCACCAGTGATGGATTGGCATAAGGGTAATTTGAAGCCTTTCTGTTCCTCAAGCCAGTTGTGTTATTTTTAAATTTTTTTGCCAATCTCCTCTCTAAGGACATTCTTTTTCTTCCCTAGGTGCATTTTTGTTTCCTTTTAAAATTTTTTTTCTCCACTGAATATATGCTTCCTTTTGTTTGGTATGTCCCAAAATATATTTTAGCCATAAATCTACTTTATGTATACACTTTTCTACCTCATTGTTTTCCCTTGTGACATAAAGAAGGTGACAACCAATAGATCTGTCAGGAAAGCACACAATCAGATCTGCAACAAAACCAGGTTCTATCAAAAAAAGCAGATGCATAGAATACGTAATATTTCACCAGTGGGAGGAAATGCCGATGTTTTGTTAGAAATAGCTATTCATAATTCAAAATTTCCCCTTAAACTTGATAGGTATTATTTTAACTACTGCTATACTCAATTAAAATTGAGTAAAGGTTAATTTTTCCTCACTATTGTTATCCAGTGTGTTGTCCAGAGAAGTTTAAAATCCACCTATGTAGCTTATCTCTGAAGCTAAAATACTAATTGATAACTGGTACTTATTTGTTCCAGAATGAAGTATTGTAATGTTTGGACACATCACAGTAGTAAGGTGTCCAATTCAAGATTGACTGAGTCTATGGAGTGGAGTTAATACAACAGTTATTCATAAAACAGCTTAAAATCTGTCCATGTTAATACCATATGCACATATATTTTTTATAATTTTTCCTCTGTACTTCAAATAAGTATATTTCCTTAAGAACATAAAATATTTCTGTTTGCATCTTGCTTCACATCTTGTATCTTGCCATCTATCTGAAAAGCACAAAATCATTCCTAAAGAAATATATCATTATATAAAAATCAGTCTTCATACTTCTCCCTTTCCCATTATCTGAAGGAAAAATACAGGGGAAACATTGATTTCTGTAGTGTCCTCAGGATTCTGCATTCTGAAAAACTGAGTTTCAAGTGAAGTTTCTTGGCTGAATAGAACTTGCCTCTCATTTCCACTTGCTTTTCATTGCACTGCTTTCTCTCTGCAGAAATCGTAATTGTGGCTGACGGAGAGGGAAAAAAGCCTAGGTCTCAAATTATTACAGCACTCATAATTTACAATTAACAGCATAAATTTCACTCAAAAGCTTGGTAGAATCTGCTGAAATGCTTATGATGCTTGTGTGATGTGTCCATTCTATGAAGCATCACTTGGCAAAGATGAGAGCATTTTGCACTGCTCTCAGATTCAGGAGGGCCCCAGAATCTAAAGCACATTACAGTAATCTGTTCAAGCACTAGCTCAAGGCAGGGGTTATTGTCACAAGGAGTGAAACAAAGCATGTATTGTGGACCCAGTCATCACTTGCTTTTTCAGGGCAGTGCAGGATCTATCAAAACCTTCTACCTCCCCAGCGTTTGAGAATGGCAGTTGTATCATTCCGTCACAGCTGCCGATATAATTTGAACGAGGGCTTCTATTGCTTTTCCTGCTAACCTGCTCTCTGCTTTGTTTGGCTCAAGTTGCTTCTCAAAAAATCTTTTTCTGAGGCCCATGTTCATCTTGACATTGAACAATTTGTTGTGCTTGCTAAAACCCTTTCGATAAAAATAGACCTATATTTCTCCCTGTCCTACTTTGTTATTCCAAGATTTTTCTGTCCTGGCTTGTAGTTGAGATCCAGTTAAAAAAAAACTCTATATCATAATAAGTGACCTTGAAGGTATACTTAATTTCTTTCTTTTTCATGTTTTCTTACTGATTTATAGGTACCTTGAGATTAACATACAACAACAAAAAATTTAAAATTAAAGCCTGAAAATCATTTATGTTCATGATTATAAGCCTCTACCTTTAAATCAGTTATCTAACTTGATGAGAGTTTCATGCTCACTTTGTTACACATCTGGCTTTATGATTATTCCTTTAAGACAGTCATCCAAACCTAAGAGAAAAAATTGAAGCATTTCTTTTCAAAAATATGCATCTTTGTTTGCTGTGAATGAAAATCGCTGTTCCAGCCTTAACTAGTCCTTTATAGCACCATTATAACTGCTGAAATTTCAGTACAATGGTGTGTACTGCTGTTTTTTTTAATTGACCACGATAATTTTCCCTGGACCACGTCAAAAGTAGTGACAAGAACCATTCTGCTCACAAAAAGCAGAATACCACTTCAAGTGAGGGGCCATCTGACAGGGAAAAGTTCTGATGGAATGAGAAAGGTGTAAAGGCCTTCATTTCACTGGCACATAAGCAGACCTGAAAATCTTTTATACCTGCTTCATTGATATACAGAAGTTATTTTTAACTTAAGATCATCAAGAGATGTACAAGGACAACTGGACTCAACTCAGATTCAAGATTTCTGTGTTTTTTCCACCTTTGCTGACAGATGAACTTAGGCATATGGCATTCTCATCCTATACCTCAGTTCTGTTATTTGTGGAAGAAAAATAAGAACACCCAGCTCATTTGCTAAATTTAAAAAAAGTAGAACAGATCTCCATGTTCACCCTCTTTGGTACTGCAGTACCTGCATTTGTCACTGCCGAAGGAAGAAGTGCAGGGTGAATATGCTGTTCTGTAGACCCAGAAGGAGGTAGTCAGGACTGTTTGCATCAGGATTTTCTTAGAGATATTTAAAAGATGGGGTGGTTTGGAAAAAGGGAAAAGTATATATATGCTTTTTTTTTCCTGTTTTGCACTTTCTGCCATGTGTATTCTGAAGTCTCTAAAACAGATATTTCAAATTTCTTTGGGCTAAGTTATGGGAATGAAGCCTTACTGGGTTTGCAGATTTTCTTGTTTATTTCTTTTAAGATGACAACCCCTGAATTATGCTGGTCATGTTTAGGCATTTGATTCAGAAAAATAAATAAAAGTTTGGCCCAGCAATATATAATGTCATCTATTTTGTCAAGGCCAGCATGCTTTTCTAGATATTCAACACATTTTCTTGCTGAGAGCAAAGAGCATAGCTCTAGCCATAATCCATCTCAATAGGCTTAACTGAATTTGAATTTTTTTTTTTATAATTATGCATTTTGATTCAAATAACAGCTACCAATTAGATCTGTTGTGCTAAGCAATGCATAAGCATATGGTAAGAGGTTGTACCTGAGTCACAGAATGAATTATCTAGATGCTTACCATAATCAGCATGAATGTAGATTATATTAGTATAATGCAAATCAGGCTCAGTGGTTTCTTGTGTCAGACTGTCCAACATTATTGCAGGATTAGAGTGATTTCCTAGTGGGACAAAATGCTGTGAGAGATAGTATTTGACAGCAATTTACTTGTTACTGTTGTTTGGTTTTAATTTATATATATGAAATATATAAATACAAAATAATCACCCTCACTATATATATGTGTATTTTGAGGAAGATTGGCAATTTCAGCGATTTTGCAATCATTTAAATAATAAATGCTTTAATAATTTCCCTATTCTTTATTGATTCATTACTGTTTTTCTCTTCTTCTTTTCTCTTTTTTGTTTCTTAACTAGTCAAATTATTTGCCAGAAAAATTTCAGAAAAGATATTTTGTAATTTCATATTAGTTCTTCCGCTTCAATCAGTAGCTGCTGCAAAATAGTATTTTCTTATGACAACTACACATCCACAAAGGCTTTATTTCCAAAGTTAACACTTTTAGGGCTCTGTTGCTCTTCAGTAACCTGCTAGCCCACTCAAAATTTAATGTTCTTTAGCAGCAGCCATGTCAAACTATTTCTAACTGAGATGAAGAGGCAGACATGAAAAAAAATCTTTGAGGAAGGCATAAAGAAAGTTTAAATAGAAAATAGGGGTCCACAAAATAAATGCTGGGAGCATGGGGATATCAGTCAGATAGTGACAGCTTCATGTTTGAAATAATGCAAATTAAAAGTTTGATGATATATGTACAAAATACTCCCTGTCCTTCTCTCTTTGTAGGAAAGTGGCATCTCGGGATGAACTGTGAAAGCAGGAATGACTTCTGTCACCACCCCCACAATCATGGATTTGATTACTTTTATGGCCTTCCCGTGACTAATTTTAGAGACTGCAAACTTGGCCAAGGCAGCGTATTTTTAAAAGGGGTTCAGAAAGCCCTTGTCACCCCAATCCAAATCACTGGAATCGCCCTTGTGTCTTTGGCGATAGCGCAGTACATTGGCCTCCTCACAGTACCCTTCCAAGCATTGGGTTACTTCTTGTTAATAATCACAATTTCACTTGTGGTTTTGATTTTTTTCTTCTATCATTTTCGACACCTAAACTGCTTTTTAATGAGGGACCATCAGATTATCCAGCAGCCACTGTCCTATGAGAATCTTACTCAGAGGCTGACAAAAGAAGCCATGCAGTTTATTGGAAGGTAGGTTTCTAACTGTTTTGTAAGTTATTGTTGGCATTTCATAATGACAGTGCATCTGAAAATTAGAAAAAAAAGTGAGCTGGTGGGCACAAGGAATATGTCATTATATTTGATCAAATTTTTTTCCTTTAAAAGATGACTGAAGTTAATCTTTTTGGTGGAAATGACTGGTTTCTTTCTATTTGGTATGTAATTAATTTCTCTATAAAAAGTAAATCATTTTTATATACATGCTTCAGAATTTCTTTTTTTTTTTAATTTTCAACTTTTTTAGGACTAATTCTTAAGAATTTCATGTAACTTGAAATATGAAAACTTTTTTGTGGTGTGACAATTTTGTGAAAGCACAATGCAGAGTCATAATCCATTACTTTTCTGGAATGGGGAAATGTTCTTCATCATGGAGTTGATACATCCATTAAAAGGCATTCATATGGCAAATTTTTCAAGATACTGGCATTTTAGATGACTCCACTTTTATTATAGTAATTTTGAAAAGATTTGGTTTTCAGAAATTAGGGTGCTAGCTTCTGGACCTGGGACAGAATAACCCCAGGCACAGGGACAGACTGGGAGTGATCTGCTGGAAAGCAGCTCTTTGGAGAAGGACCTAGGGGTCCTGGTGAATAACAAGCTGTCCATGAGCCATCAGTGTGTCCCTGTGGCCAAGAAGGACAATGGTATCCTAGGGGGCATTAGGAAGAGCATTGCCAGCAGGTTGAGGGAGGTGATCCTGCCCCTCTGCTCAGCCCTGGTGAGGTCACATCTGGAGTGCTGTGTCCAGTTCTCAGATCCTGAGGACAGGAGAGACGTGGAGCTCCTGGAGCAGGTCCAGCAGAGGGCAGTAAAGTTGATTAAGGGAATGGAGTATCCCTCTTATGAGGAACGGCTGAGGTAGCTGGGCCTGTTCAGCTTCAAGAAGAGAAAACTGAAAGGGGACCTTGTCACCATACATAAGTATCTGAGGTGAGGGTGTCAATAGGATGGAGCCAGGCTCTTCTTGGTGATGCCAAGCAATAGGACAAGAGGCAATGAGCAGAAACTGATGCACAGGAAGTTCTGAGTATGAGGAAGTACGTCTTTACTGTGCTGGGGACAGTGCCCTGGAACAGTTGCCCAAAGAGGTTTTGGAGTCTCCCTCACTGGAGATATTTAAGAACTGTCTGGACATACTCCTGTGCCATATGCTCTGGGATGACCCTGCTTGAACAGGGAGGCTGGACCAGATGATCCCACTGTTGTCCCTTCCAACTTTACCCATTCTGTATTCTGTGATTCTGTGAAACAAATGCAGTGTTTTGAAAACAGTGTTTTTAATAGCCATCACATGGGGCCACCTAAATATTGGATTTCCAAAACCATTGTAAGTCATCGTTCATTTTTGCTAAGTCAGTTACTTTGCCATAATTCTCACCATAGGGGTCTTAATGGGATTAAATCAAAAAAGTATACATTTGTGTATTCTAAAATAGAAATATATTTGAGAAAAAAATACTTAATCAATTTAACTTCTGGAAAAAATACATGTATGTATTTTTCTCCACCACTTTTGACACAGGTTGCAGCATTTTTAAAAATACTAAATCAAATTTAAATCATATTCTAAGATGTAGAATTACTATTATCTTGAATTTCTCTTCTACATCCCTGAATTCTTTAAAGTATGTAGCTCTAGTTACTGTGAATACATGCATATGGTGTTGTTGCTGGATGAAAACATGTACCAAAGAATCTGCGGCTAAATTTTCTAGACTTAATGACTGCACACAGCAGCTGCTTCTAGCTGTTAGCAAGAAAAAATGTTTATCTAAAATCTCGATCTCATGCTGCAATTTTTTGTCATTTCTATCATTATGAATATTTGATGTGGCCATTTCTACACATTCTACTGAAAAAATGGTTTTCATAACAAATTTCCTTAAGTGAGTAAGTCTTCCCAACAATCAACATTCTCATAAGTATTTATAAATGGACTAAACCGTCTTTATTTCCTTATGGCAATGGGGATAGATATAAAGATGCTTTCTCAGATACATTGTAACTAATTTAACAGTGAATAACTTTGTTATTACAAACACACACACGCAGTTGAAAATTGTTGAGCGATTACTTGCTTAGTGACCAAGCATTCGGTGATTTTAAAAGACTCTCAAGTACATTAACTATATGTTGGTATATTCTTGCATTATTTACCAGTATATAAAGTGCCTGTAGTGACAGTGTTTTGGGTATCTATGAATGTTTCACTGATTTCAATGCCATGACAATAAAATGTCTGCCTCAAAATAGGTGAGTTCAAGATGGAAATCAATGGTAGGAAACCAGTAACTCTTTTAACTGTATTAATATGTGTAGTGTGCACAGTGTTATCGTGTAGATTAGTGTTGTTTTTTGCCAGTGTTTAGAGCTGGCAAAATAATGTATCATCTAGGTCAGCATAGCTTTTTTGACCCAGCTGGAGGTAAGTGGCTTCATATCATTTAGGCACTTGGCCCCAAATGTCAGTGTAGTTTTCAGACAACAGTAATGTTAAATTGAATTCCAGGTTAATAGCACATATTTGTGTTTTACAATAAACTTTGTTACAGGAGTGCTGCAATTACAGTGAGAATTATAACCCAGACTCTTCATAAGCAATGTTATATTAGAGAATACCCAAACATGTTAAGGTATTGAGAAGCAATTAGGACATTTGAGCAATCTTAACTGTGTCCTTTAATGAACCCACATGCCAAGTATATGACCATAAACCTTACTCCTGGGGCTATGAGTAATTAGATTAATATTCACTGAATTGATCTATCTCATGTATTAGTGTGAGCAACAAAATCAATATTTGCTTTGACACACTAGTTCTGAAATGATAGAGTTCATACCTATAAACTCCAGAGCACCAGTAGACCATTGCTTTTATGACTAATCTATTGACTTTGGCCATTTGTAGGTGAACAGCCACTGAGAGGCAACCAGGTTGCAAAAGTGAGGGGTCATAAGGTTTTTGGAAGTCAGTGCTTGACAGCATTCTTGTCATTCCAGGTCTTTCAGCCCTTTAGCCACGTTTGAACATTCAATTTGTCATACAGTCTACTTTTCTTTAGATGACACGTTAAGTAGCAAGCTAACTCATGTACACTGGTAATCCTTGTACACAATTATACCAGAGTGCAAACAATCCTGAATTTGAAGAATTCAAGATTTCACATTAACTGGTTCTGAATACACATTTTATCATCAAACTAAAAATCATCAGATATCATGTGTGTTTTAGTTGGTTAAATATTTTTACAATAAATATATGATGAAGCGCCAACCCTCAACAGCACTGGTATTTCCTGTAAAGCTTTTTTTATGCTATATTTATATACAATGTATATTAATATATATATATAAATTTTCCAGTGTTTTATCTATGTAAGTTTAATATACCTATCACCTATATTACCTCTATAAGTTCTTCAGAGTTCAGGTGATGGACTTCCAGATATTCTCTTTTCTAGCTGTTTCTCAGTAATTTTCAGTTTTGTGACTTCTTACCATGTATAAACATCAAATTCTTCAGAAGGAATAGGCAAAGAAGGAGAGGTGGTGGGGTAGACCTTTGTATTAAGGAGTGTTTTGATTATCCAGAGCTTAATGATGGTAGTGATAGATTTGAGTGTTTGTGGGTAAGAATCAGGGGATAGGCCAACAAGGTAGACACCAAGGTGGGAATATGTTATGGACCACCCAGACAGGATGAAGAGGAAGACCAAATATTCTATAAGCATCTGGGAGAAGTCTCACAATTCCTGGCCTTTATTCATGAGGGGGACTTCAGCTTACCAGAGCTGGAAATGCAGTACAGTGGACAGGAAACTGTGTAAGTGCTTCTTGGAGTGTATGGGAGATAACTTCCTGACACAGCTGGTGAGTGAACCCAACTGGTGAGGGGCCCTGCTGAACCCGCTCTCTGTGAACAGAGAAAGAGTGGTGGGTGTTGTGATGGCTGGAAGCTCTTTGGGCACAAGGATGACGAAATGGTAAGAGTTTCTGATTTGTAGCAAAATAAGGAGAGGGGTCTTTAGAACTACTACCTCGGACTGCTGGATGGCAGACTTGGATTGTGATTCTATATAACTATTAGAATTCGTATTTTTAAAGTCTTGTAATTTCTTCACAGTGTATAGCTACTTTGGTCTGTTTTTTGGAGAGGTGGTATTGTATTTTATCTTCCTTTGTCCAGTGCATGCATATTACAATTTTTGTTTGTTCCTCGAGAGACTGAAAAAGACCAAATACAAAATTCACTGCCCAAAAATGGCACAGAAGAATGTATGCAATTGCAAATGTCAGATCTGGTGTGTGAAAACAGGTAGTAATTTAGTTGCTTACCCTAATTGTGAGTGGGCAGGTCAGCTCTGTGTATGTTAATTCTAATGCTCTTTTGGTATTACAGTGTATTTGAAAGTCAAATGGATGCTAATTATTTCATGTTAAATTCAATGTGGTTGTCACTCATACATCTTCAGCATGCCCTTCAATGACCAGCTGCACAGAAAATCCAATTTTGCAAAATGCCAGAGTCCGGTTTCTAAGGTATCAGAAATTAACAACACAAAAGTACCACTCCATGATACAGAATACCTCTCTGACAAATTTCTATAGCTGATCACAATTAATAAAATTTTCACAACGTCTAATGAAATCTACTTTCTGGAAAACAGTATTTAAATACAAACATGATTATATTTAAAAGCTGTGGTGAAGGTGAATTTGAAGAATTTTCTTGCCTAGTTTTACCAGTAATAGATTACATAAGCATAATTTTCAAAATTTTATGATGACAGTTAATAAATTGTAAATTTTCTCTTTATCTATTCTATTTTAGTCCTTGAAACACTGTTGCAACACCTATTCAAATTTTTTTGTTATCTACTCTAGGAGACTGTGATTTAGAGTTTTTCCGTATATCACTAAGTCTTAAGATCTAGCAGTTGTCATGTTGTACTGGAGTTAGAGTTCTGAAATCAACTGTTTTTATGAATCCTACAAGAATGTTCCTTATAGCTTACAGCAAAATAAAAATTATAGAGAAAAGTTTGCGTATCTCTGTATATATATAATGTATATATGCACATATATTAAAAAGTGTAGTAACTTGGATCTTCATGCCTTTTCTCTCAGACCTCTGATTGTGCCTTTTGAACAAGAAAATAGGAAAAAGGTGTGAGTTCATGCAGGGCTTTACTAAATCTTTAGATCATTTGAGAATGATTAGGGACCTCACTAGTTCTCCAATGAGTGGCAGACTGAATTGACAGTGGTACACTTCTAAAACAGAAGTAGAACTGTATACTGGACTCCAAAGTTTCAAGGATGAGAGGGTTCAGTAATGAGTATAATTTGTACTAGATGAGAAATTTCCTTTTTTTCTCCATGCTTACAAAAATGTTCTTTAGGAGGGGGAGAAAAAAGGTTATATAGAAAGGAAATAGAAACATGTGAGTTGTTTACCTTAAGCATTTAAAAGAAGCAATGAAGGCATGAAATTGGAGAGGCAGAAGTGTCTTGTATATTGGCATGGAAGAATTATTTCAAAAATGCAGATATAGTAGTAACAAATCTTACTTTTAATATCTACTAGAAAGAATCAGATTTTCTATATATTTGCATTTTCCCGCCTCTCTCTGTTGCATTTTCAACACCTGGTTCTGATAAGTTACTCCCAGGTGGTCTGGAGTTCTCTTTCTGATATTGAAAAAAATTGAAAATACAACACCTGTGTTTGAAGGTGTGTTTTTTTAAGAGCAGGGCAGAAACATTAATTCGTGGATTCATTCAGACTAACAAGAATTTTAGCATGGTTAGCAGTTGAAACAAAACAAAATCCAGCATGTAGAACAAAGTCCTGCTTTGATACAAGTAAGCCAAAAGTTGGCTTTTCCTCCTGGAGGAACAAGAAGGTTTAATGACATGCGTTCAGCCAGTCCTAGCACAAAGAGCACTGTCTTACTGGTGATCTAATCTGGCATCCATGGGGGAAAAGCACTAATGAATTTACCCACTTGGGGGGAAACTGAATAAGAACTTTTTTAGTAAAAGGAAAATCACAGGAAAGGAAATGCTATGTTTCCATCTGCTTGTGTTGACACACTGTTGCTTCATCTAGAGTACTGTTTCTAGGTGTGCGTGCTCAGCACAAGAAAGATGTGGACCTCTTAGAGTGGATCCTGAGGAGGGTCACGGAGGTGATGAGTGGGATGAAACTCCTTTCCTGAGAGGACAGGCTGAAAATACTGAGGTTGTTCAGCATGGAGGAGGCTCAAGAGAGACCTCACTGCAGCCTTACAGTACCTTAAGGGGGCTTATAAAAGGAGGGACTTTTTGTAAGGATAGATAGTGACAGGTGATAGTTTTAAACTGAAAGGGGGCAGGTTTAGACTAGGTATTATGAAGAAATTCTTCACTCAGAGGGTAATGAAGCACTGGGACAGGTAGAACAGTTGTGGATGCCCCATCCCTGGAAGTGTTCAAGGATTACCTGCTGGTCATGCTGGTTTTGGTGAAGCTCGGGATACAGTTGGCTTTATGGGCTGCAAGCACATATTTTGCCAGCTAATGTAGAGCTTCTTGTCAACCGACACCCCAAGTCCTTCTCAGGTCTGCTCTCAATCCATTCTTCATCCAGCCTGCATTTGTGCTTGGGATTGACATGACTCAGGTGCAGGCCTTTGCACTTGGACTTGTTGGACTTCATTAAATTCTCATGGGCCAAACTCTCGAGCTTGTCCGGGTGCCTCTGGGTGGTGTCTCTTCCCTGCAATGTGTCAGCTGCACCACATCGGTCCACAGAAAAGCAAACAACTGCCCAAGGAGTTTTCAAAGCATCGAGCATTTGGAGCAGATTTGCAGGAAAAAAGTTAAAAGACTTGTGTTTGAAGCACAGTCAGATTAGTTTTAATTGCTCTCTCACTTTAAAGCTGTGTTTTACAGCTCAAGCCTGAGCTGAATCCTTAAGTAGTATAAAGACACCTCACAATAAAAAAGACGAACCCGGTACTTTGCAATGCAGAGGAGTCACAAGCATGATGTTTTAAGATGTTTTCAAGATCCATTAAAAACACCCTGAAGAATATCTTATGTCAGATGTATGTAATCTCTCTAGCTACTTGATAAATTGAAAAAAGCTGTGTGACTCATGTGAGGATAAAAGATCTCAAATCTTTTGAAACGGAGATTCTCTGTGTTTGGGCTGTGTAAAAGATAGTGGGAATACATTTTTGAAAGAGCTGTTTATTGAAGTGGTTTAGGAGTTAAGCTGTTACTGTCAAATTTCTCTCCTGCCTACTAGCTGGTATTGTCATTCCATCTTCAAGGTCAGAGTAAAGGTATTCAGTTATGATTCTCCTCATAGAGTTTTGGCAGGAGATAAATAGCTGTCTCTGATCTTTTAAAGGATATTAATAGGTGAGACACTTCTATACCTGACAGCAAGCTGTCAATCAAAATCTGTCAATTTTAGTTGGAAAAAAGAGAATGATGTAGTGCCCTTCCATATCAATCATTGATTTGATGACTCTTCATGAAAGTTAGATCTTTGTGTGAGCTCAACAAACAACAAACAAAACAAACTACAAAAAACTTGAGTCATTACGTCTTGAAAATAGCATTTGTAGTGGAGACTATTGATACTCACTTTTAGCAAAACAGGTAGGCAGTTATGAGAATGCAGTATCTCTATGGCATTAGAACAAGGTAGTTTGCATGAAAACTAGCTTTTGCTTGCAGTATTGAAAGTATAAAATAATTTATTGTGGTGTGTCCTGGTTTGAGATGAAATGAACATCCTCTGATAGAAGGCAGGTTACAGCCACCCCTCCACCATCCAAGTTCAGAAAGAATTTTCCTCAGGGGAAAGTGAAAAAAACCCTATTTATTTAACAAGCAAAAGTGCATGCAGGCACGGGAAAAAAAGGATAATGCTAAATAATGAAACCTCTCACTATGGAGAGAACCTGGGTAGATTTCAGTCTTTTGTGGGTGTGGCTTTCTCCTCTCCGGAGCTGGGGTTTGGTGTGGGTCCCTCCAGGCCTCGGTGGAAGGGCCTCCCAGGGAAGTTCTGATGTTCTGGTGTTCTGAACAGTTCCAGAAGAGAAGAAGAAGAAGCCAAAGTCCCAGGGCTCCATACTTTAGCTAATGAACAAGAAACAAGCTAAAAAGCAAAAGGAATGAAACTCTCTTCCCTGCTGCAGAAGTGGAGGTGCTGGGCAGGAGAAGCCAGTGAGCTTATCTGTGTTTTGAACACAGCGCCAAACGAATTCCACTGGCTCTCCCTGCTCTCCCTTAGCTAGCTTTAAAGGCACAGAGAGGCAAAGGATTCATGTCTGGACATACAGCAGACGATAGGGGATACACATCATAAAGTCACCCCAAGACATGGTGTTTTATCTAGAACTTGTATATTAATCTCAACTCAGTGAACTGTGTTTAAGGAAAAAGTCAACAGATACAACAGATAATCCCAGGCATTAAAAAATTGTAAGTTTAAACCAAAAATCATCTGCCTTGCAGTAAAGTTCTCTAATGAAAGGTCAGTATTACATTTATATATATATTAAATATGTAACTTCTAAGTATATATCTTTTTTTTTACTTCAATTGGTGGTATTTGCAGCCTTTTTAATTGACTCAGGAATCTCCTATTATTTGTTCCTAAAACTGTGAAAAGTTCTCACATGTATGACTTTTCAAATAGAAACAAACAACTTTGTGGGAAGTGGTTTTTTATGAAAAACATTGTCTTAAATTTTTTTGGATCAGTATTTTTTATTAGTAAAGTAATACAGGATAAATGCATAAATATTTGTAAGAGAATTAAAATATTTTTTACCCGTTTTCCACATGAAGAAAGTTGTATTTATTCTGGGTTTCTTAAAAAAAAAAAGAAATTTTTTGTGAAGAAAAATTCCCCACCAGAAACACACTCATCAAGTGAGTAATATGGATAAAAATTTCCTATTTTGTATTTATGTACTACTGTAGATGCCAGGAGAAAAAAACTTTAACCATGCAACTTGAGCAAAAACAGATCCAACCACGGAGGGAGGAAAAATGGATCATAAATATACTAGATTAAATGTAATTATTTTTCTTTGAGAGGAGAGTATCGATATCAGATGAATCTCTTTTACTAAAAGACTTTGTTTTCAAGTTCTAAAGGTTAGAATTTTTTTGTTAATTTTAAAGAAATGTTTTTTATGAGCTTGCCTGTATTGTGCCTCCCCTCTTTAAAGTGTGGATGGATCAACTGCTTGAGGAAATATATAGTCTCCCTTTGATGTTGACATGAATCACAGGTATTATCCACCACAGTTTGCTGAGGGAAAATATGATAAATAAAACTAAAAATAGTCTATAATTAGCTGTGTGCTTTAAGGTGAGATCCAGACAAGTTTTTTGGGTAGTGCTTTTGTGGTTCAGCTGATATTTACAATATGCATAATGCACTGCAAATGCTGTTAGAGCATATAGCAGTAAATTTGGCTAGTACGGCACAATTTTAAATAAAGTACTATAAATAATGCATAAGGAGAAGTACTTGTTTGAGCTGTGCTTTCACAGCCTGCTGGAACTGATCATAAATACTGTGTTGACAGATCACATGAACAGCAAAATTTACTGAGAGTCTACTTATTGCACTCTTTCTTCTGTATCTGTTTAGGAAATAGAAGACAATGGAAACTGTTCATTACCTTGAGAAGAAAAATTTTAAATCAGTATATACTTTGAGGTTATGTACAGTCACATGCATACACACACAGAGCTTTAAAAGAGCAGAGATTTGGTCATATACCCTTAGTCCAGCATAAAGACCCAGGTCTTCATAATAGTGCAGTTGATCAGCTTCCACGGGACTTTGTGAGGAAGGACGTTGTGTTTCATGTAGATATTTAGTTCTGAGGGTATGTTTTTGAAGAGCAGTTGTATTCAGATTTTTAAATATATACTTGTAAAATGAAGAGGGGTGTTTGTATTCAGAAACTGCTAGATTCCTGCCTTTAAACAAGTCTTCTTTCAATATATATAGCAAATAATAATTATCTAGATTTTGTCACTTCTTTTTGCTTTCATTTCAGTAAAAGAATGGCATTTATACTGTGCGTATGATTGTTCAGAATTACCCTGTAATCAATTACACTATTCCTTTTCACCTTTTTTTTTGGTGTTTGTTTGTTTATGGGGGGACAGGGAACCTTTTTTTTTTTTTAACTCTACTGTAGAAAGATTTATTTGTAGAAATTTTATTATAGAATATGCTAAGGATTTGTGGGTTTGGTTTGTTTTGTTTTCCAGGAACACTGATGCACCATTTCTTCTTGTCCTGTCTTATCTTCATGTCCATACTGCTTTATATGCTTCAGAAAATTTCAAAGGAAAGAGCAAGCATGGTTTATATGGTGATGCAGTGGAGGAAATGGACTGGAGTGTAGGTATGTTACATTTGCTTCTAATAGCAGTGGAGGGAATTCATGATGGCTTGTGCTCATGTTCACCAAATTCAGACCAGCAATTTGTGTCTACAGTCTATCTGTCATACTTGTCCTTTATACTTAGGGGAAAGAAACAGTCATTTAGAAAGCACAATAATCTGAGCTTTTGCAATACCTACTTTATTGCCAAATCTATTGTGTCCTACAAAAGCCCATTCCCTTCTTTGACTGTGAAGGTGGTCTATACAGCATGGACTTAGCAGAGGTGTGGACATTTACCTGTGGACTTTTGAAGTTGGTAGTTAAATCCAACCCTCTGAGCTTCTGGGTGCATCTGGCCTGTTCAAACTATCCTTATAAAACAACATATTAATTCAAAAAGTTACCATATGATATCAGTATCAAAATATTTTCAAATGAAGTGACATAATATGCACTGTTGGCAAAACTAATTTTCTAATTATTTCAGTGAGTTCTCTGAATTGCTGAAATCACTAAGGTGAGGTCCACTTCTATTTATGAAAAATATTCAAAACCAATGAATTTGCCTGTCAGCGCCTTCCATTCTCTTTGAGGTTGGAATGCAATTGGTCCCTACATCTTTCAACAGGCTTCCTGTATCTCTAGATGTATTAAAGTGTTTCTTTGATTCCAGGGATAATCACCTGTGAAAACAAGTAACAAGTTCATATTTGTAAACAATCATATTGATAAAAGCAGTATTATAATAGGTAAAGATGACTTTACCGTCCTCCTTCCTGTATACCCCAAGTTATTCTCTTCCCAATACAAGTCAGTAAAAATTAGCTTTCTTGAAGAAAACTTTCTGACTAAGTTGCTATAAACAGATATTTAACTTTGGTGCATACATAAATTATGCTAGCATGTACAGTTAGACATGTATTTCTTTGAATATTTTGTATCAAGAAGTCTAGTTGCAGAAACAGTGGGCAAAAGGCAGCACAGCATACTTAGTGATTTGTAATGTACTTATTGCAGTATTTGCAGGAATGGGGAAAACCTTTATGGGAAACTGTGATGTGCTTAGGAAGGGTTTTCAGTGTAGGAGGTAACAGAACAATATTCTTTTGTACATCAGGTTTTGTAAAGAGAGCAGGTTTTATTCCAGTTCTGTCAACCCGCAATCCTTACTTCTATCAGTGGCCACCAGCATTTGAGTACTTGCACTAGATAAAAGAATGTGTGTGTTATCATTTCTGTTTGCATCCACATTGTAGCAATCTACTGACTATTAGCTGGTTTTACTGTCTGTGTTTGATTTTACTGTTCCTTTTTTTCTGCTGTGCAATATTTAGCTTATTCCAGCCTAATTGGTTATTTGCTGTTGCCATTACATTTTTCTGTTTCCTTGCTGCCCCAGAGAGTGCCTCTAGGGCTTAAACAGCAAGTTGGAAAGCAGGGTACCTGACATGTTGCTGTTTCAGGCTATTTAGTGATGCAGAGATGGTAACAGATTGAAAACCACTGCTCTTTTCTAGAATGACCACAGGCTCTTAGGAGATGTGTCAAATAAACCAAACTGTAGGACAGAAGCATGGTATTTTAAAAGCTGGAATAAATCAGTGATACAAATTTAATTGTGATAATATAGGAATTTAGCACAAACTTAGAGGAGATACACAACATTCCTCGTGTATTGTCCTTTCCTGTTCATTACAGGAGCATCAAGGACAGTAGGGCTAGCTTAATCCGGAAACAGATTCACAACTGTCATTTACTAGTAAAAAAGTAACAAATTATTTTTCAGTTGGGATCTGGTTACTCAGTTTTGCTTATGTCTTGTAAGATCTCACTGATGAGAGATGGCATATTTGCTCCAGGAGGTAGAAGATGTGTTTAGTTTCTGTGCTACTTTTTCCTCCACTATTAGCCTGATGAAAAAAAGTTACGGCTGTTATTTCCAAATTAATCTCAAGGAATAATATAGCTTTTCTCTTTTTTTCAGTTGAAGGGAGTACTTATTTCCATTAACCTCCACTGAAAATTCCAGTCTTAATGCATCAGCTATGTCAGAGAAAGTAGATTGATTCACTGTACTGCTGATGTCAGTAACCAGTATGTTCTTGCAAATGCCTCTGAAGATGTTACAGTAGAAAAGTTAAAAAAAAAAATGGTCTAGAAAAGATGAAAAAGATGTAAGATTTTCAGAAATGGAGGTTTTATCATTCACTTGACAGAAATTACTATTTATGCATAGATGAGTGTAACTTGCAAAAGCAATAAGAACAAAATAGCACAAATATAACAATATGCTGCAAGACTTTCCAAGAAAAGACAACACAGCATATGAAGAAAAAATGAGTGCATAGAAAATTACATTATAGAACAACATCAGAAATCTTTGACCTTTGGTAGGAAAAATACACCAGCTTTAACTCAGTTCTGAAAGAAATTTACAGTGTGTTTTGTGCTGACTGAAACATTTTGTGGAAGACCTTTGTGGATGGCTTAAAAAAAAAGAGTAGAAAAGAGTAGAAGTTGCAAGTAGAAGTTAGGACTGCCAGGTAGCAGTGATGAAAAAGATGTAAAGATTGAAGAATGAAATGCAACTGAAATATTTTTCCTCATTTGAGAGATCAGATGGAATCAGAAAGATTTTAAGTGCCATTTTCAAGAGAGAAAGCAAAAGTTTTTCTCTTAAGATGGAAAAGTCCATTCAAGACTCAGAATTATAAATGTGAAACAATTCCATTTTCATTTGTTTATTTATTGAGAATCAATACCAATCATGCTAGGAGGAGAAAAGCCCAAAAGACACATGAATAAAATACTTCTTTGAATATTTCATGTTTGCGACTTGTTAAACCAATACTGAAGAGTATTATTGCAATCCATGTCAAAAATCCAAAATACATAGCCTCTTGATAAGGTTTGGGACCATGTATGTCTATTGCTTTTGCAAACTGATGTGTGTGTATAACAGAATTCAATGTTGAAAGCATTCACAGTTATAATGTCACTGCATGTGACATGCCTTAGAGAATTATTCTCTGGCTAATAACATTAATTTTTCTTTCAATGTAGGTTAAGCACCTTATTAATGCTGTTAATTATAGTTCATATAAGAGCAGATGAAATAATCTTACAGTCTAAAAATGGAAAAAGAAATGATGAATGAATCGATGAATGCACTATCATCCTTTTCTTCCTTCCTCTATTCCCTTTTTTCATTCCTTCATTCCTGATTGAGTATAGGAAGAAAAATGGATATGTTCAGAAATTGTTTTTGATGTAAATTGCATTACACTAATTTAATCCAAACAGAGCACTGCAAAGAGTTTTGGAGCCCCCTGTAGACTTGCATACAAGCTGTGTGAAGACACACTAATCCAACACCACTTTTACAAATGGCTGTTTATTGTTCTGTTAGCAGTAGCAGAACTACATATCAGGTCTTCTTCCTTTGTAGGATAATCACAACTGAAAGGTTTAGATGTAAAAAAGTCTCAGAAATTTTAGTCTGGCACAGGCTAGGTAACTGTAAAGTGGGGGCCTTGTCTGGATATCTTTATTATATGAATACCCTGAAAGATGAAAAAACATAACTGCCTCTCTACCATGATCTTTTGACCTTAGGATCAAGTTAATATTACAAGAAAATATTGCAGTCATCCAATGTTAGGAAAGGAAAGGAAAGGAAAGGAAAGGAAAGGAAAGGAAAGGAAAGGAATCCCAAAGAATCTTACATGTAATGTTTATTTGAAATATCTTAGAAGGTTTTATAGAAATTTATAGGAAGGGTATAGTTCAATATGTTCCCAGTACCAGAGGGATAGAGAGCTACTGAACAATGTCCAGCAAAGGGTTACAAGAGAGACTAGAGCATTTTTTAAGAGAAAAAGCTGGGAGAGCTGTGACTGAAGCCCTATTCAGCCTGGCAAAGAGAGTATCCTCTTAACCTATATAAATACCTGAAGGGAGGGTGCAAAGAGGATGGACGCAGGATCTTTGCATTGGTGCCCAGTGGCAAGAAGAAATGGGCAAAAACTGAAATATGCGAGGTTTCCTCTGAACATCAGGGCAAACTTTTCTACTCTGAGGATGATCACACACTAACACAGGTTGCCATAGAGGTGGTGGAGTCTGGAGATGGTCCAGGGCTCCAAGTAGCCCTGTTTAAGCAGCAGGCTTGGGCAAGGTAACCTCCAGAGGTCCCTTCCAACATCAGTTATTCTGTGAGATGCTGGAGAAAACAAAAAAAGCTGTTCAACAAAGTCAAATCATATTTGAAACAAAATCAAATACAACCTTTAAAAGTCAATGTAGAAGAACAAAGGAACTCTGAAGCAAACAGAAGCAAGATACTGTCATGACACTCTCCTCCACTTCTCTAGTGTGACCCCACCTGGAGTAATGCATCCAGGTCCGGAGGAGAGCCACAGAAATGGTCAGAGGTCTGGAAACATTCTCCTCTGAAGAAAGGCTGAAAGAGCTGAGGTTCTTTAGCTTGGGGAGCTGAGATTGTTTAGCCTGGGGAAGGAAAGGCTTCAGGGAGATGTTATTGGTGCCTTTCAGTGTATAAAGAGGGGCTATAAAAAAGGTGGCGAGGGACTTGTTGCCATTGCCTATATTGACGAGACAAGGGGCAAGGGTTTTAAACTGGAAGAGGGCAGGTTTAGGTTAGCTATTCGAAAGTAATTGTTTGTGATGAGGTCAATGAGACACTGGGGGGTTGCACAGAGAAGCTGTGGATGCCCCATCACTGGCAGTGTTCAGGGTCAGGTTGTACAGGGCTCTGAACAATGTGGCAGGGATGTTGGACTAGATGATCTTTGAAGGTCCCTTCTAACCCAAACCATTTTGTGATTCTGTATTACTATAGTGATTGACAAATTTTGAGGATGCTAATGACATCTTAAATGGATTTTCCTCATAAGGAAATAACAACCCATAACTTTTTTTTCTAACTAGAAGTAACTGTAATTAAACCTTAGATATCTGAAGAAATTGAACCTTACATGAGGAACATTTATGACTTACTGAAGCATTTGCAATACTCTGCAACATGACTCTCTGGGGCAATATGTGGCCTATTCTAAAATGCAGCAGGGCAGGTGTAAAGTATACTTCACTGAGGAAGGCCAGCTGGGGTACAGTCCAGGAGGACTAACTGAAAGACCACTTTTCACACTGTTTTTCTTTGATTCCTCTGTTATCATGATTAAGAATTGGCTATAAATATGTATCTTCACATAGCACTTTCAAAGGGGAAGAGAAGGGCAGAAGCTCCACCAAGCCAACTCTAGACTTTAGTGAAAAACATCTAATTTATTTATTCCCTAATGAGATTTCCTAGTGTTGTAAAAGAGATTATATCAATAATATGTGCAGGATTAAGCTGTGGCTCCTAATCTCTATATCACCCAATTGTGAGATGATGAAAACTAAATTCTTACATACCTTTTATCTGATGAATTTGTGCCTGTTTAAATAGTTAATATGCTAAATATGTGAACTTGATCACATCCTCTACTTTTAATCTTTCTCCTACTCTGGAATGATGTGAATCAATGGTCTAAGTGAAAACCATTCCAATTTAATATAAACTATTCTTAATGACCCCTGTGGCATCTTTCTCTGTTTTGGTAATAGATGTACCACCACTTCATTAATAGATAGAAAGAATGCTTTCAGAAAAAAACCAAATATTACTTTGGAAAATGTAATATATTTAGGAGACTGAAACTGAACTATGTCCAAAAGACTCATAGGAATTCTTTCTCTGATGGAAGTAACACAGTCTAATGCATTCACAAAGCAAAGAGAAAAAGAAGTAATGTTTTTCTCTTTTTAAAGTAATTGTTTTAAACTTACAAGCCTTTAAGCTCTTAAAGCTGACTTATTATTTTTAATTACAAAGTAATTAAAATTTAATTTTAATATTGATTTCAATCTATTCTGGCCTGAACTTACATTCGTACAGTTTGGGTGTTTGGGGTTTTTTGGGGGTTTTGTGGAGTTTTTTAATGTTCTTTCCAATCCTGAACAGTAACTATAGTTGTCGCGGGTTCGGTTTGTAACCGGGCAGAAACACCAATTTAGTGTAGTGGTTTGGTTCAAAATACTCATTACTCATGTTTATCTGCTGTGAGATAAAAATTAAGAGAAATGCAAAACAGGCACCAAACTTGAAAGAATATAAAGAAGTTTATTAACAGACCTAAAAGAAGAAAAAAAAAATTATGCCACCTTCAGAACTCTCCTCCTCCCCCCACCTTCCTCCCTTCTCCCACTGACAATGTAAAAAGACAACCCTTGAGATGTTCAGTCTGTTTACCACTTCCATAATAACCTTGTTCAGTCCATTTAGAAAGAGAAGTCTCTTCTTGCTCATGCTATGAAAACATTATCACAACGAGACAGCTGCCCACTTCCAAATATTGTTCAGTCCATTTAGGAAAAGGAGTCTCTCTGCCTGCGTGAGTCCTTTCCCCCGACTTGCAGCTTTTCCCGCAACTGCTTTCGAGGGTCCACTCTTGAAGTTTTTTGGGGTACAATTTTAAGGTTGAGCTGTTCAGAAACAAAAACAGAGGCCCTTCTCCTTCCCTGGGAGCAAAGGGTCTTCATCATCTTCATCTTTAGGACTATCTCTGGGAGCATCTCTACGGACTGAGGTTTTCTCCTTTCCCGTTTGGAGCAAAAGTCCTCATCTGGTTCATCTCTCCCTGTCCAAACTTCTCATGCAATTACAGCTGCGTCAGCATCTGCCTATCTCAGCGCAGGTGCTTTTGCTTACAAGTTGAACACTCCACCCCCCAGATCTTCATGAAATGACAACGGGATACTCTGATATATCATAGCTTCACAACAGAATTTCAGCTTTAAGCATCTCCTCTCTCTCTTCCCTCAGGTTTTCAGCTCTTCACAGCAATAAAAGGGTTACTCTCACCTCGGCCTTGCAGCTTTGCAGCTGGAATGTTGAATGTTTCTTATCGCAGTGGAGAGGGGGGAGAGCCGAGCCGCTCCGGCTGCCCACGGCAAGGCAGTGGGGGGGGGTTCCACGGCTGGAACAGGTCCATGGCTCCAGGATGGCCGTGGCCCGGCCCGGCCTGGCCCAGGCAGGGCCTGGCCGGGCCCGCTGGCCCCCACACGGGGCCTGCAGCCACTTGTCCCAGCGCCAGAAACGAGAGAGAGCCTGGAGGGGGAGTTTGCCTATTCTTAAATGTGGATCACAGAGGTGATCACAACTTTAAGTGGCTTAGAGAATTGTCCATATTCAAACTGGCCAGCTGATAGGTTCTATCAGTTCCCAGAGGAAACTGTAAGCACCCCTTAGCAAGGACGTCCCTTCCGGGACTATGCTTGCTAACCTATGACAATAGTCCTTCTGGTAAACAGCATAGTATTATTAAATTTCATCAGAAATAAATATTTCTTCTTTTACATATAATTGTTAGTGGTTGTTATTTTGAATTATCACATCTTTTGTATACTTCGAACCTCTATGTAAAACCCTATTCTATAAGGAACAACCTAAAAATGTACCATGAATCTTCTGAGAATTCTGAATTATACTAAAAATCAAAATAATCATTATTTATAATATGAGTGGGAAAAAAGGAATAAATTAATATTGCTTTGACAAAAAAATGAGTGACCTATCCTTAATTTTTTTTTTTCTCAAGAAAAAATCCTGTACACTGAGATAAGTCTAATTTATCATGGCTTTTCACCTCATGCAGTCATTTGTAACAGTGCAACATCGATTTAAAAGATAAGCAAAGGAGAATGATGTTACATGATCAGAAGCAGCAGATAAGAACTGATCTTATCCAGCTACTATGAATGTGACATAATGTTGGCTGAGCCTGAAAACTTAAAGATAAAACTAAAAATCTGAAAATGGATGCCTGATGCTGATGGTGCATTCCTTGACCTTGCTTTTCTGAATGTATACTGGTATACATCTCAAATCTATAAGGTTTAATGTAGGCTGGTTTTATTATCATAAAAGATGTTCAGCCAGCACCTCTGAGGAAGAAGGTATTCAGCCAATACAGGTACTCTGTGACTAGGATAAAATTTTCCCACTCCATCTTGCCATTCTGCTCTTATCCTAGCATTAAGACTTTTTCTTCAGCTAAGACAGTAGTTAAGCTCTTGAAGCACATTCACTCATTAGGTCACATCTGGGAAAATTGTCAATATGGGTGCAGATTAAAGACATTTGTGGTTCTGCCTTTTATGATATGGATGCTTTCCAGTTGCAATCTGTTCTAAAACCCAAACCCATTTCATATGTCACTAAGCAGCAATGACTTTCAGTCACTACTGCATGGGACCAAATTTAAGAAGTGACTAGGTGATGAAAGACTCCCATTTCCACTGATAAGCCTCCTGATCTACCTAATCCTCCTTAAGTACAGTTTCCTCTTTCTATATCACATCTTTGTATACAGCAAAGCTCCTTCCCAGAACATTATTTACAAGATTACAAGGCACACCTTAAGCAGCCATTTCTGTAGCACTTCTTAATCAGTCATGTTCAAATAATGCCTTAGTACTCCATGGTGGAAAAATTCAGTGTAATGCAGTTTGTGCTAGTAGTGCTGTGTGGTTCAAAATTTGGTGCCAGCTTCTGAAGAGGTTTCATTTGCATCTGATATTGCAGAAGTTAAATTTTCAGGACAAGATGTGGTAGTGCATTGTGCATTTTTTTTTTTACAAAAACATAATCATGTAATGTTCAAAAATGTAAAGGCTTTCTGTAAATTATGAAGCTCTTAAAATTTGCTCTAATACAAAACCAGTAAAATAACATTGTGTTAGATCAAAATGCTGTAATTGGTGAAAAAAAAAATTAGCATTACCCTTAGACAAGCTAATTTCCATTAGGAAGAGAAAGCTCAAAGCTTGCTTTAGATAAACTAGAAATAAGAAAATCCTGATGACTCCAAGCAATGAGGATGAATCCAAGCAAGGAGGATAGGAAGTTCTGTAATGAAATGTGCTATCAACCTTTTGTTTAACCTTTCCCTCTGAGGTTTAATTTTACATATAAATGGTATGGTTGGATTTTGCTCCTTGCTTAAGGTGGGTAAGGAAAACCATTATCAGTGGGATAAAGAACACAGCAGAGATTTAAGCCAAAACTGACCTACAGGAACACAGTGATTTCTATGAATACTCAGATGAAGGTTGCAATGAGGAAACAGAATGGGGCTAACTTTATTCAAATAGATAGTAGATAATCTCCAAAATACAGACTGGAAAAACAATTTTAAGGAAGAAGGTAAAGGTTTTGCACGTCGAGTGCCTCTGCATAGCAACCTTTTTAGCACAGATACCATGAAGCTTTCAAGAAAAATTACATTTGCACTGTCCTAGAAAAACTCCACAGGAATTTAGTAAGTCAGTTATCCAGAACAAGGGATCAGGATGATAGACTTTATTCGCTTTGGTGAAAGTGTTACTGTTGTCAACCTTTAACCTTCAGCCCTGAGTTAGAAACATGACTTTTGCCATCCTTTTTCTTCAATAGTTGGACACTGAAAACATCTCTGTGTAGGTATTTATAGAGCTTGTAATCATGGTTTTACAAAGAATGTGACTGTGCTAATAGGAGAAGGATGTTGCCAGTAGTTGTTGCATGTCTATGAAAGAAGCCTAAACATGAAACTAAGGAACAGAGAAACTGACAATGTCAAGGACTTTTAATCTGGGTGTTTAAAACTTCTCATCCACGCCTCTTCCTTGTACCTTCAGATAGTTTTGTAGTGGATTACCCAATACCCTAACATAGCTGATACAGCCCATAAATGCATACCAACATGCAGAAGGCACAAGTGAACATTGTAAGACTGTGAAATCAAGTACTCAAAGATAGAAAGAAATCAATCTCCCTATGTTTGTGTCTTATGGTACAGTTTTTTAGCATATGTTTACATGCCACTTCTTTTCCCACTGGAATCCTATCTCCTTGTCACTGAATGCCTTCTTAATGAGCAGCTTCTCAACACTAGGTGTATTCCTCATTGTTCAATATGAATTCTCATGTTTTATTTAACACATACTATTGAAGTTCTGTTTTGAAGACAGATTCTTTGACATTTCTCATCTTTTCTCTGTCAGTACTTTGCTACAGTGTATAACAGATTTGCAAATAAGCATTTTCACAAAGCCTTTGTAAGATAGGGGAATCTCATTAATCTGTTTCCCAGAAGAAAAACTGAGACACAGAGATGATGTTCAGTTTTACCTATTGAGATATAACTTTCTTGCTAGTCACCCACTAATCCAGATCTGGATCTATAGTAAAGCATTAGGACTTTTTCAGCTGGCATGGGATTTATGAAGGGGGAAAGATAAGTAATTCTTTTTTCATGGTCTTGATCCATGTTGGAGGTTAGAATGTGCACCTGGACTCAGGAACTCAGGTTTTCTTCTGGTCCTAGGGATTAAGTGGTATTTTTAAAGGATAATTAAATATCTTTGCCAACATATAAACTATAATGATATGAACAGTTTCTGTGATGACTCAGGGAATGTCTTCCATCCTTTTACCATTTTTCATAGCTGGGTGCATATCAGTTAGCTGTAGAAAAAACTCTAAAACCGATCATGTGCATTTCAGTTTCAGTGTTGATACTGAGAATACTAGAGATTCTTTTAAAATAATCCATGATGTTTTTTGGAGAGAGACATGAAACTTTTTCATGCTTCTTTTGAAATGTATATTAATTTTTTTGAGGCTGTACCGCTTAAATAAAAGGTGACCTAATTCTGAGTGAAAGCAGCAATCATACAATAAAGCTTATGGCAATATTGATTCTGTATTGCTCATCAACAGACTCGTTCCTATTAGTGAATTTCCATGCAGAGATTTCACACTGCTGAATCACAAGGTTCAAATTCCAGGTGGTAATAAGCTCTTATTGATGAGGTTGATAGAACTGCCCTTTTATTGACTCTGGCTGGTAATTTTTCAATGGTACATTTGACTGCTAAAACAACCACACTATGTAATAGGCAGAGTGGTAATACTACTAAAGATCATTAATTTTCTAGAAAAATGTTGTTTATATTGCATTAAAGAAAGCTTTTTTTTTTCTTTCTGTATAATAATGAAATATAATAATGAGATAAATAATGAATTTTTTAGGGTTAGGGAAAGCAGTAGAGTAATGATGCAGTGATTAGTGAAAGGCAGGCTGGTAAAGTGGTAATTTTGCTCTGCAGCTTTTTCCCTCACCAGTTGGTTGTAAAAAAAGGAATTTATATTTTAATTTAGGATGTTGTTTGAGGAAAACTGATACTGAATCCTTATTTTTCTTTCTTACCATTCTTTTTTAATACTGATGTTTGCAGGGCAGGGATTGTGTGTTTCACAGTGTGTTCAGGGTATTTTTTACTAGTTTCAATGCTTTCTTTCTGTTTTTTCTTTTTTTTGATTTTGTATACACATTTCTATTTTTAAATCATTCTCTCTCCCTACCAATGAAACTTTCTTTATAACATTTCCTCATGAAGAGCACATTGCAGTAACCATGAGAACACCGAACTGATTTTAAGTTACAGTAGTAAGCTCAGTATCCAAATGAACACCTGACCCCTAAGGGCGGAGTTGCTTACTTGGGATGAGCGAAAAAAGACTCCAGGTTAATCAAATTCTTGCCTTAGACAGCATGAAGTTATATTCCACAACTTCAGTGGATCTTGCAGCCTTATGATATCACAAGAGGGGAGGCAGAGCATCCCTCTCTCCCTTATCTCCTTTTTCCTAACCAGCTTCCAGAGAAAATAGAAAGAAGGAGAAAGAGGAGAAGAAGAGAAAAATCTTCCTTTTTAAGCAAGTGGCCTTTTAGCAAACGACTGGATGTATTCATCTATAACGTCACACTTACTTTGTCTACAATTAAGTGTGATTAACTTAGGTCCTTCAGTTTACATGGTTTTATGGTACTGTTGCCATTTCACTGTTACGAGGATAAAAGATTTTGGCTCTTTAGGCTCCTGTATCTCAGTGGTTGAGATAGCTGTGGGTTAGAAATCAAGTTTACTTTCATTTCTGAATTCAGACTGGCATTTAAAAGCAAAGAAGGAAACAAGGAAAAATGCAAATGTAACTGCACTTTAATCTTAAAGAAAGGAATGGCCTAGCCCAGAAAAGCAGTATGAACTTTGGTCTTCCAGCAAATCCAAAGATAACTTAATGCCAGATGTTTGAAAGAAATTAATAGCTCGGGGTTCCTCATTATTTCTAGTAAAGTCAGGGAAGGTACTAGTTGTGGTAACGTGAAAAGTATAGCCAATATATAGTATTTCAATGTATAGTATATTGCTGTGTAAAAGTAGCAAAGTGTTTCTAATCCAGAGTTCAGTTGATTTTGTCATCACAAAATCACAGAGCATACATTAAGCAAGTAATAAATGAATAATTTTTTTATTTGGTTATAATTCAAAGATATATAAGTTATCCTTTCAGTCTGACAAATGAAAAACTGGACATGAGCCAACAGTGTGAATTTGAAGCCCAGAAAGTCAACCATATCCCAGTCTGCATCTAAAGCAGCATGGCCAGCAGGGGGAAGGTGGTGAATTGTCCCACTACTCTGCACTTGGTAGATCCCACCTGGAGTGCTGCATGCAGCTCTGGGGTCCTCAGCACAGGAAAGATGTGGGCCTCTCAGGGCTGGCCCAGAGGATGTCTGTGAAGATGATCAGAGGGCTGGAGCACCTCTCCTATGGAGACAGACTGAGAGAGCTGGGCTCAGAGAGACCCTGGAGAAGAGAAGGCTCTAGGGAGACCTTATTGCAGCCTTTCAGTATATAAAGGAGAAAAAATTATAATAAAGACTGGAGAAAGACTTGATATCAGTACTTGTAGAGACAGGATAAGGGACAAAATTTTTAAACAACAAAACGGTAGATTTAGATTGGATGTTGGGAAGAAATATTAGACAATGAGGATGGTCAGACACTGGAACAGGATGCCCAGAGAAGTTGCGAAAGCTGCCATCACTGGAAGTGTTCAAAGACAGATTCTGAGTGATATGATCTAGTGGCAGATGTCCCTTCCTATGGCAGGGAAGTTGGACTAGATGATTTTTGAAGGCCCCTTCCAAACCAACGTCAGGAGAGAGTGAGACATGATGTAACCAGCACATCCTACAGAACAAGGTTTGAACATCTTAGCAGGGTATTCTGAGCAAAGTGCTGCTATGATGGCTTTTTTACCAGCATGTTTTTAATACGGCATAAAATTGGCAGTTGTCCTTAAAAAAAAAAGCCTGAAACCTTTCTACAGGACATTTCCTAAATATTCTTGCCTATTTAGAGCTGAGGTAGTCAAGCTCCATATCCCAAATTTCTCAGTCCAACTTTGTGTGATTCTGCTGCAGTTTGCCAATCGACTTGTGCAATAACCCCCAGGTGCTGCTCATAAAAAATAGACGGCCTAGTTAATGAGAGCTTTGAGGACTTTCTTGGCAAAAAAATACTAGACAATAATATCACATTTACCTCTCAGAATGTAAACTGATTTTTGATGAGACATTTAATTACTTCCCTTGTTATAAACTAACTTTAGCAATTCATAGTAAAAGAGTAGAAGATAATTGTTTTAAATAGGAGGCGCTGGTATATTAAATACGTTACCAGGAAATGTATGCAAACGTTCTATCCTACTGTTACCATATTTACGTGTTGAATCTTGATAACAATAGAGTCAGTTCCTGTGTATATTCCATACTTTTCCAGTGCCTTCTAGAGCAGAAATCTATTTGCTGCATTGTACTTACATCTCTCTGCATGTGATACTGAAACACCAGTGTGTTACAGAGCTATTCATGTAAAATGTGAAGCTTCCAAACATTTCCTGTTCAAAGACATCTGTTTATATACAACTTCTTACATTTGATTTTATAGGTTCAGAAATTATTAGTTTCTAAAATCATACATTAATAGGGAGGAACTAACCCTCTACCTTCCTGTGTATCCATAGGAACAGTGCTATTCCCACAAGAAATGTGCTGGTTGGGGCTTTCAAGTGGTTATTTGCCATCTGTTCTTTGGAGAGTTTACCTTTGCAATAACTCGTATCTTTCCCAAATAGTGTCTAATTACAGTTAGACTAATTTGTTCCGTGTATCTACATAAATATTTCAGCTGATCTCTGGTGTTTCTGTGTGAATGAACCTTCCTCATCTTACATTTAGCCTTCAGATTTATCCTAAAAACCACATCTCACTGTGATCATTATATGCAAGGTGGAACCCTTTCAGAATTCTGCCTTGCCTTCACACAGGAAAAATGTATTGGTCAATTTTTGTAACTTCTCGTAACAAACAAAATGACACATAGCATTCATAGTGTTAAACCTTTGTGAACTCAGATTAATTAGTAATTTCATATTTAACGTACTCATTTTATTATTTTGTTATTATATGAGTCCAAATTAGAGAACAGGGAAAGAAATGAGCCTAATGATCTGATGGCCCTCTCTGATCTCATGACTCCACCATGTCTTAGGGGCATCAAATACATCTTGGCCTAAGAGGAGTCCTCAAGTATTTCCAAACCAATTTAAAACAAGAATGACATATTTCTCTTTCCAGGCCTCAGACCAGAAAAAGGCAGATTTTCTTTTTTTCCCTCGTAGGCATCTGTTGTGCTACTGAATACTACTCTGAAACTTCAACAAAACTCTTTCTGAATAGGCTGAGAATATTTTTTCAAGAGCACTTAGATGAATTAAGGAATCAAAGTGCAATTTCGTAAGATAGTGAGTTACTAATCTATCATCAATCTATCATTGAGCTACTAATCTATCATCAATGAGAATGGCCTGTAAAATTATTTGCCTTCCCTTCAGAAAGGATCCTCTGGAATTTAAGTCAGCATATATTTGTCATATTTAACACACATATGTATACCGGGGGAAAAAAGCACCAAATCATAATTTGTGCCTCTCAATGTGTTTGTTTGTATTTTTTCTTTTCCTAAATTCTGAATGTCATCTAGAGGAGACAGAGTGGAGTCTACATCATTAGTGGAAAAGTCCCTTGTGACAATTTTCACAGTCAGTTTTGCCTTCTTACTGGTAGTAACAGTGTCTGTATAGAGATTCATTAACAGGTAACATGTTTTGGAGATGGTGATTTCACAGTAGGCTTTGAGTGTCTAGTAGCACTTAGTCACAAAAACTGCTGAGTTTTCCAAAAGCAATTAGAGAAGTAGGTGAATTAACAAGTCTGCATGGTGATTGTCATGTCAAGGAGAAAAAAAAGGTGTCTTGTGTATTGGGGGTGAGTTAATGCACATCTACTTTCATGTTAGATTAGATTTGCATGATTAAAATCAGAAAACCAGGAAATTAAATTTATTGGTATTTCATGAGGAATAATAACTCAATCTTGATAAAACTCCTGTTAACCTTATGGTATGTAATTTATAACAAGTGTTTAAAACCTGCTTCCAAATTCAGCAAAGATTAAAAAATTTGGCTGCTGAAAGACAATAAATGCTTATACTCTAATGTCAGACAGTTTTACCACAGTTTGAATTTTTCTTAATAAAAGTTATAAAAATGAAATAAACAATTGGCAAATACTTTGAAGTTTTCAGAAAAGTGCAGAGGATTAAAATGGGGGGTTAAATTATTTGCCCTGCTTTAAATTCTTCATAATTCTTCATACTTTAATCTGGCAAAATGTTGTCATTATGCATTTGGATC